>NC_134897.1:27479674-27552174 GCF_041734735.1 Babylonia areolata | reverse complement strand
CCCCAATTCCCGCTACCTGTGTCTTCTGACAATACTCCATTTCTGTATCCACAATTCCCGCTAGCTGTGTCTTCTGACAATACTCCATTTCTGTATCCCCAATTCCCGCTGGCTGTGTCTTCTGACAATACTCCATTTCTGTATCCCCAATTCCTGCTAGCTGTGTCTTCTGACAATACTCCATTTCTGTATCCCCAGTTCCCGCCAGCTGTGTCTTCTGACAATACTCCATTTCTGTATCCCCAATTCCCGCTACCTGTGTCTTCTGACAATACTCCATTTCTGTATCCCCAATTCCCGCCAGCTGTGCCTTCTGACAATACTCCATTTCTGTATCCCCAATTCCCGCTACCTGTGTCTTCTGACAATACTCCATTTCTGTATCCACAATTCCCGCTAGCTGTGTCTTCTGACAATACTCCATTTCTGTATCCCCAATTCCCGCTGGCTGTGTCTTCTGACAATACTCCATTTCTGTATCCCCAGTTCCCGCCAGCTGTGTCTTCTGACAATACTCCATTTCTGTATCCCCAATTCCCGCCAGCTGTGCCTTCTGACAATACTCCATTTCTGTATCCCCAATTCCCGCTACCTGTGTCTTCTGACAATACTCCATTTCTGTATCCACAATTCCCGCTAGCTGTGTCTTCTGACAATACTCCATTTCTGTATCCCCAATTCCCGCTGGCTGTGTCTTCTGACAATACTCCATTTCTGTATCCCCAATTCCCGCCAGCTGTGTCTTCTGACAATACTCCATTTCTGTATCCCCAATTCCCGCTACCTGTGTCTTCTGACAATACTCCATTTCTGTATCCCCAATTCCCGCTACCTGTGTCTTCTGACGATACTCCATTTCTGTATCCCCAATTCCCGCTACCTGTGGCTTTTGACAATACTCCATTTCTGTATCTCCAATTCCCGCCAGCTGTGTCTTCTGACAATACTCCATTTCTGTATCCCCAATTCCCGCCAGCTGTGTCTTCTGACAATACTCCATTTCTGTATCCCCAATTCCCGCTACCTGTGTCTTCTGACAATACTCCATTTCTGTATCCCCAATTCCCGCTTGCTGTGTCTTCTGACAATACTCCATTTCTGTATCCCCAATTCCCGCTACCTGTGTCTTCTGACAATACTCCATTTCTGTATCCCCAATTCCCGCTAGCTGTGTCTTCTGACAATGCTCCATTTCTGTATCCCCAATTCCCGCTAGCTGTCTTCTGACAATGCTCCATTTCTGTATCCCCAATTCCAGCTAGCTGTGTCTTCTGACAATACTCCATTTCTGTATCCCCAATTCCCGCTAGCTGTCTTCTGACAATGCTCCATTTCTGTATCCCCAATTCCCGCTAGCTGTGTCTTCTGACAATACTCCATTTCTGTATCCCCAATTCCCGCTACCTGTGTCTTCTGACAATACTCCATTTCTGTATCCCCAATTCCCGCTACCTGTGTCTTCTGACAATACTCCATTTCTGTATCCACAATTCCCGCTACCTGTGTCTTCTAACAATACTCCATTTCTGTATCCCCAATTCCCGCCAGCTGTGTCTTCTGACAATACTCCATTATTTTCTGTATCCCCAATTCCCGCTACCTGTGTCTTCTGACAATACTCCATTTCTGTATCCCCAATTCCCGCTACCTGTGTCTTCTGACAATACTCCATTTCTGTATCCCCAATTCCCGCTGGCTGTGTCTTCCGACAATACTCCATTTCTGTATCCCCAATTCCCGCTACCTGTGTCTTCTGACAATACTCCATTTCTGTATCCCCAATTCCCGCCAACTGTGTCTTCTGACAATACTCCATTTCTGTATCCCCAATTCCCGCCAGCTGTGTCTTCTGACAATACTCCATTTCTGTATCCCCAATTCCCACTAGTTGTGTCTTCTGACAATACTCCATTTCTGTATCCCCAATTCCCGCTAGCTGTGTCTTTTCCCTATGTTCCTTCCACACGTAGACAAACACACACAGAGCATATACACACAGACAGAAGAAATACAGAGCATACATAGAATATATACAGAGCACACAGGACACATACAGAGCACACATAGAACACATACAGAGAGCACACACACACACACACACACACACACACACACACACACTCACCGAACACGGACCGATACTCGTGCTGGCAGTACAGATCTGATCATCACCGTCAAATATGGAGTCATCGTACTCAGCCAGGCAGGTTTCCGGGTCTTTCACAGTAGTGGACGCTTTGAAGGGAACTCTGCTGGGCTTTGCATCTGTCGCCACAGTTTCACTATCGGTCTCAGTTTCTCAAGGAGGTGTCACTGTGTTCGCACAAATCCATGTACACACGACACCACATCTACTTCTTGGCAGATAGCTTGCAGTCGCGTAACCCAACGCGCCTAGTCAGGCCTTGAGCGCATATATATATATATAATATGTGTACGTATCGGAGTGGGTTTCTTCTTCAGAATTCTTCTTCTTCTTTCCGTTTCACGACCAACATCGACTTGCCGATGACTCTGTCGTGGTTCATGCATGCTGGGTATTTTCGTGTCTCCATGACCCACCGAACACTGACACGGGTTACAGGATCTTTAACGTGTATATTTGATCTTCTGCGTGCGTATACACACGAAGGTAGAATTTTGCCCGAGGACAACACTTGTGTTGCCATGGGTTCTTTTTTTCTGTGCGTCAAGTGCGTGCTGCACACGGGGAACCTCGGTTTATGGCCTCCTCCGAACGACTGGGACTGTTGGTTTGAATCATTCAGCCAACTTTGAGAGACAGGATGAGACGAGGATCCGAACTCAGACCCTCAAGGGCACTTTATTATTGACAGATAAGCGCCTTAACCACTCTGCCGCCTTCAGTCTCTTTACCAGTGAACACTCTGCACCAGTGTTTGTGCTCCCTAAGTCAGTTTCCCTACTTGTCTGTCTGTCTGTCTGTCTGTCTGTCTAACAAGAATAACTTTAATATCTCATCAAGAGTCTGTCTGTCTGTCTGTCTGATGCTGTGTGCTAATAACTTCTGTGTCTGTTTGTGTCTACCATTGCTTGTCTGTGTGTCTGTCTGTCTTTCCATCTCGGTCAACAGACATACTACCAATGCAAGTGTGCCAGAAAATGGAAAAAAAAAGAAGAAAAAAGAAAAGAAAGCACATGCCTTTGGCTAAAAATGGAGTGCTTTAACCGCACATTGAAGAGTATAACACGTTTTCTTCTTTCTGACAATAGCATGCATCCAATTCACCAAGGACAAGGTGTAACGCTTATTCCAAACTCTCTCTCTCTCTCTCTCTCTCTTCCTCTCTCTCCATCCCCCTCTCTCCCTCCCTCTCTCTCTCTCTCTCAGTCCCTCCCTCCCTCTCTCTTCCTCTCTCTCTTTCTCCCTCCCTCTCTCTTCCTCTATCTCTCCCTCCCTCCTTCTCTCTTCCTCTCTCTCCCTCCCTCCCTCTATCTTTCTCTCTCTCTCCCTGCCACTCTTTCTCCGTCCCTCCCTCTCTCTTCTTCTCTCTCTTTCTCCCTCCCTCCCTCTCTCTCTCCCTCTTTCTTCCTCTCTCTCTCTCTCTCCCTCCCTCTCTCTTCGTCTCTCTCTCTCTCTCCGTCCCTCCCTCCCCCCACTCTCTCTCCCTCCCTCTCTCTCCCTCTCTCTTCCTCTCTCTCACTCTCTCCCTCCCACCCTCTCTCTCTCGCTTTCTTCCTCTACTTTCCCAGCGAATACCGCACCGGAAGTAACTTCAGTGACGCCCCACCCAGCCACCGAACAGACGGAGTTGACCTCGGGACAGGTGCGGTCGTCGTTAAGCAGGATGGGGCCGACTGCAGGACTGGTCAGGTTGAGGGGTTCGGGCAGCCTCAGCACCGCCAGGTCAATGGGTATGGCGGATACTGTGTACACACACATCCCTCACATCACCGTGCTGCACAGTGCTCCCTCCCACACGAGACAACACATACAGGACAATCAACAGGATATCCAGACTAACCCCCTTTTTCCATTTCCGTCATGTCTCTTTGTTTCTTGGGTGTTCTGTAATAAGTTGATTTTTCAAAATTGCAGTGTTCTAGTCCTATCTTGGAAGGGTGGGGATCCAGAACTGTTGTAAGATTTTTTTTGTTTTTTTTTTTTTAATGAATTCTTGGCTGGGTGCACTGATTTTGTTTGAGGGGGCCAAGAGTAAATCCTGCCAGTGGATAATTGGCTATATGCAGTGTTTTCAGTACTCCCACTTCCGTGTCCGTCCACTGACTTCCCTACCCTTCCACTGGCCATGCACGGTCTTCCACTGGCCCCCACCGCCTGCCTTTGACCTCTGTGGGTTTGGCATCGGTTGGCTGCCACCCCGCCTTCCACTCCATTCCACCGCCAGTGTTCTCTGGCCTTGCCATGTCTCTGCAGGGCATTCTACGTTTGTCCTGTTCTTCGTCATCGTACTTCAGTTCCTCGTTCTAGTCTCGTCGTCATCAACACTCATTCGTCTTCATCGTCGTCGTCGCACTTCAGTAGAGTTCCAGTCTCGTCGTCTTCATCTCCTACTCACCTTCATCGTCGTCGTCGTCGTCGTCGTTGTCCTTGTGTAGTGCTTTAGTACCTCCATCGTCATCAACGTGGTGTCTGTGTCTGTTTCATGTACGCTTTTTCTTTCTTCCGGATTGGTTTATCTATTTTGTTGTTCGGGACACCATCCGCCTCCACTTGGAGGAAAGTGATCAGTTGTGATCAATTCAACTGGCGCATTTTGTGTCATGTCATGCATCATTGATTGATTGGTTTATACTTCAGTGTTGTGCTTTGTTGTTTTGTTTGATATGCGTGATTATTTCTGTGTATTGTTTATTTTATAAATCATGTGCTGAATAAATATATTAAAACCTTTATTCTGTTATAGTCAGTATGTGTTGTCGGGGGGTTAGTGCTGGGTTGGGCGAGGGTTTCTAGTCCGTTCTCATCGAGTGTGATAGTCTACGTTTGTGTCAATGTACAGACAGTGCAGAAGAATAAAAAGGAAGAAAAAAAACAACAACCCCAAAACCAAACAAATCGCAGCAGCACACATCACAGTACAAAACACGAAACATGATGCGGTGTACAACTGCCCTGAAGCAAAGCGATGCAACACAGCACAGACAGCAGACAAGCACACGCATCCCTTTCTGACAGAGCAGACACACTGACCTTTGCGTTTGGGGTGGACGAAGACTCTCTGCACATGTTGGACCTGCTCGCTTTCTTCCGTCACCTTCCGGTCGTGTTCCCCGGCCTTGACGCGGATCTCTTTAATGGTGCTGTCCCTGTCAGCAGGAAGGTGGCACAGTGCTTAAATCGCTCATCTACCAATACAGAGAGTCCGTGAGAGTCTGGGCTCGAATCCCGCTCTCGCCCTTTCTCCCATGTTTGACTGGAAAAATCGAACTGAGCGTCTAGTCGTTTCGATGTGACGACAAACCGAGATCCCGTGTTCAGCATGTACTTGGCGCACTCAAAAAGAACCCATGGCAACGAGAGTGTTGGCCACTGGCAAACTTCTAAAGCAGAAATCCACTTCGATAGGTAAACAAATATATAACATATACATGCATGCACTCAAGGCCTGACCAAGTGCGTTGGGTAATGCTGCTGGTCAGGCATCTGCCTACCAGATGTGGTGTAGCGTACATGGACTTGTCCAGACGCAGTGACGCCTCCTGGGGAAATTGAAACAGAACCTGTTGTCACCGTGCACAGCACACAGTCAGCACTGCTGGCAGAGCACGTACTGCCCCGGGCACCTGTCACACCATCAGCACTGTTGGGAGAGCACGTACTGCCCCGGGCACAGCACACCGTCAGCACTGCTGGGAGAGCACGTACTGCCCCGGGCACAGCACACCGTCAGCACTGCTGGGAGAGCACGTACTGCCCCGGGCACCTGTCACACCGTCAGCACTGCTGGGAGAGCACGTACTGCCCCGGGCACCTGTCACACCGTCAGCACTGCTGGCAGAGCACGTACTGCCCCGGGCACAGCACACCGTCAGCACTGCTGGGAGAGCACGTACTGCCCCGGGCACAGCACACCGTCAGCACTGCTGGGAGAGCACGTACTGCCCCGGGCACCTGTCACACCGTCAGCACTGCTGGGAGAGCACGTACTGCCCCGGGCACCTGTCACACCGTCAGCACTACTGGGAGAGCACGTACTGCCCCGGGCACCTGTCACACCATCAGCACTGCTGGGAGAGCACGTACTGCCCCGGGCACCTGTCACACCGTCAGCACTACTGGGAGAGCACGTACTGCCCCGGGCACCTGTCACACCATCAGCACTGTTGGGAGAGCACGTACTGCCCCGGGCACCTGTCACACCATCAGCACTGCTGGGAGAGCACGTACTGCCCCGGGCACCTGTCACACCGTCAGCACTGCTGGGAGAGCACTGCCCCGGGCACCTGTCACACCGTCAGCACTGCTGGGAGAGCACTGCCCCGGGCACCTGTCACACCGTCAGCACTGCTGGGAGAGCACTGCCCCGGGCACCTGTCACACCGTCAGCACTGCTGGGAGAGCACGTACTGCCCAGGGCGCCTGTCACACCGTCAGCACTGCTGGGAGAGCACTGCCCCGGGCACCTGTCACACCGTTAGCACTGTTGGGAGAGCACTGCCCCGGGCACCTGTCACACCGTTAGCACTGTTGGGTGGGCACTGCCCCGGGCACCTGTCACACCGTCAGCACTGCTGGGTGGGCACTGCCCCGGGCACCTGTCACAGTGCCTACCGCTCAGCCCGTCATGTGGATGTGATCATCATTGCAATGGTTTAATGTAAGTCTTTGTGTGCCGTTATGTGGCGACAATGTCACTTCTCACGAGGAGAAACTACAGACCACCTGACGTAACTTCAAAAACGACATTCGGGTTGACAACTCTCTCTCTCTCTCTCTTACTGATACCGTTTCTCACTTGTGGACGGTTGACTGAGAACCCCCTCACCACCCATCCCCCTGTGGATGAAGCATATGTGTGTTTGCGTGCGCGTGCGTATATGCCTCCATGAGTGTGTGTGAATGCGAAGAGGAGAGAGAGAGAGAGAGAGAGAGAGAGAGAGAGAGAGAGAAAGGGGAGGGGAGGGGGAGAGAGAGAGAGAGAGGAGTCAAGTTCAGCTGCTTGTTCTTTAAGGATGTTAATTTTACTGTGAAAAAAAAAAATTAATGGATTTTATTTTTTCGAATTTGAATTTGAGCTGAGCTGTGTTTTTTTTCCCCCCATATAAGGATGCTAGTCTTACTGGTGTAATTGATGTTTTTATGTCTGTAAGTGATGCTCATGTTACTTACTTGTTTCAAAACTGGTTGTGTGGTTTACAGCTTTGTATCAATTCATACTGACTTCACCACCAAGTTTGAAGCCTTGTGCATGCGTGTACACAAAAAAGGGTGCAGGGCGGGTGCGCGCCGTGCACGTGTGTGTGCGTTTTGGATGGCGGAAAGGGCGTTGTTTGTGTGTGTGTTTTTGTGTGTGTTTTTTTGTCGGACTTACTTTGCAATGACTGTGCTGAGAGTGATTAATGTTATTCATGTTGTATGCCACCGTTCCGCCGTTTTTGGTTGTGGTCTATGTATCACACACTTCCCCACACTGAATTTCTCAGCTGAGATAATAATGTTACTTTCATTCTGATTAGTTAAAAGATCTACGTTTGGCTGTGTTAGAAAGAATGTTTTCGGTCACAAGCTCGGTGACAGATATTATATAGGTACAACACACACACACACACACACACACACACACACACACACACACACACAGTGAGAGAGAGAGAGAGAGAGAGAGAGAGAGAGAGAGAGAGAGAGAGAATGACATGAAGAGATACGCACACAACACACAGTGACCGACACACTGTCACTCACGTCACGCAGCGGGCAGAAGTCAGCACGTGTCGCGCGTCCAGGACACTGCCGGCACAGGAGAGCTTCCTCCTGTCGGCCGTTTTGGAGCGCACAAACACCAGGTAGGGTCGCTCGTTGGGCGTCAGCTCCGTCCCTCCCACGATCCTCCACCCCCTCGAGTCCTGAAGTGTGTGAACAGATCGTCGCTGTCGTTACCGTCAGAGTGTCTTGCCCGTGCTTCCCACACCCTTCCTGGCCCCGTCACTGTTCTCTTAGTCCATTGGTCATTGTCTATTCCCCCGAGCACACGTCCTTGCTCAGGGCACAGACACAGCCAATGACTGGTCAGTATCAGTATCAGTATCAGTATCAGTAGCTCAAGGAGGCGTCACTGCGTTCGGACAAATCCATAATCATACGCTACTGACCACATCTGCCAAGCAGATGCCTGACCAGCAGCGTAACCCAACGCGCTTAGTCAGGCCTTGAGAAAAAATAAATAACAAAAATAAATAAATAAAATAAAATAAAATGAAAATAAAAAATAAGATAAAACAAAACAAAAACAAAAAAAAAGAAAAAAGAAAAAAAAGAAGTATAAAAAGAAAAAAAAAAGAAGTATATAAATAAACAAATAAATAATAAATACATAAAAAAAAGAAGTACTACTAATAATGATAATTTTTATAAGGCGCAAAAACTTGATGAAGTTAACTGTAGGCGTACAAAAAAAATTATATTAATAATAATATTAATGATAATAATAAATAAACAAACAAATAAATTAATTAATTAATTAAAAAAAATAAATGACTGGTCAGAGACGTGACAATCAACTCTTTCTGTCCAGTCATCTGATACGTCGAGAACTGTTCACGCTGCACATGGTCACACACAGTGAACTCCTGACACAAGGTAGCTGTGTGGTCTGTGCCTACTTTACAGTCACACACACTGAACACCTGTCAGCCTACTTTACAGTCACACACAGTGAACACCTGTCAGCCTACTTTACAGTCACACACAGTGAACATCTGTCAGCCTACTTTACAGTCACGCATAGTGAACTCCTGTCAGCCTACTTTACAGTCACACAGTGAACTCCTGTCAGCCTACTTTACAGTCACACACAGTGAACACCTGTCAGCCTACTGTACTGTCACACACAGTGAACTTCTGTCAGCCTATTTTACAGTCACGCACAGTGAACTTCTGTCAGCCTACTTTACAGTCACACACAGTGAACTCCTGTCAGCCTACTGTACTGTAACACACAGTGAACTCCTGTCAGCCTACTTTACAGTCACACACAGTGAACTCATGTCAGCCTACTGTACTGTCACACACAGTGAACTCCTGTCAGCCTACGTTACAGTCAGACACAGTGAACTCCTGTCAGCCTACTTTACAGTCACACACAGTGAACACCTGTCAGCCTACTTTACAGTCACACACAGTGAACTTCTGTCAGCCTACTTTACAGTCACACACAGTGAACTCCTGTCAGCCTACTGTACTGTAACACACAGTGAACTCCTGTCAGCCTACTTTACAGTCACACACAGTGAACTCCTGTCAGCCTACTTTACAGTCACACACAGTGAACTCCTGTCAGCCTACTTTACAGTCACACACAGTGAACTCCTGTCAGCCTACTTTACAGTCACACACAGTGAACTCCTGTCAGTCTCCTTTACAGTCACACACAATGAACTCCTGTCAGCCTACTTTACAGTCACACAATGAACTCCTGTCAGCCTACTTTACAGTCACACACAGTGAACTCCTGTCACAAATTAGCTGTGAAGCGTGGGCATGGGGTTTTTGTTTGCTTTTTCCTTGTTGTGAACTAACCACTCCGTGGACATTGACAAAGGCGGAGTGTGGTATGCTCTGAGTGGGCCACCAACATTGATGAACACGATCAAAACCACAATATGATTGGAAGGCATTGGGAGAAACTTCCCAAACTGGCTCTGACGATGAGTGATTTGTGATCACTGTGATTGCATTCGAAACACACATTCAAATTCCAAGTACTTGATCTTCTGATACGTACGCACATTTGTAAAAAGCAAGAAAAACTTATCATCTTACACAGCACCATTGCGTGACGTCAGCTGACAGTGTGTGACTGTTCAATGTGAATGATGTATGATTGACAGTGTGTGACTGTGTTCTGTGTGAACGATGTATGACTGACAGTGTGTGACTGTGTTCAGTGTGAACGATGTATGACTGACAGTGTGTGACTGTGTTCAGTGTGAACGATGTATGACTGACAGTGTGTGACTGTTCAGTGTGAACGATGTATGACTGACAGTGTGTGACTGTGTTCAGTGTGAACGATGTATGACTGACTGTGTGTGACTGTGTTCAGTGTGAACGATGTATGACTGACAGTGTGTGACTGTGTTCAGTGTGAACGATGTATGACTGACAGTGTGTGACTGTGATCAGTGTGAACGATGTATGACTGACTGTGTGTGACTGTGTTCAGTGTGAACGATGTATGACTGACAGTGTGTGGCTATGTTCAATGTGAACAATGTATGACTGACAGTGTGTGACTGTGTTCAGTGTGAACAATGTATGACTGACAGTGTGTGACTGTGTTCTGTGTGAATGGTGTATGACTGACAGTGTTTGACTGTGTTCAGTGTGAACGATGTATGTCTGACAGTGTGACTCTGGTCAGTGCCATAGTGACTGTGTTCAGTGCCATAGTGACTGTGTTCAGTGCCATAGTGACTAGTGACTGTGTTCAGTGTCATAGTGACTGTGTTCAGTGCCATAGTGACTGTGTTCAGTGCCATAGTGACTGTGTTCAGTGTCATAGTGACTGTTCAGTGCCATAGTGACTGTGTTCAGTGTCATAGTGACTGTGTTCAGTGCCATAGTAACTGTGTTCAGTGTCATAGTGACTCAGTGCCATAGTGACTGTGTTCAGTGTCATAGTGACTGTGTTCAGTGTCACAGTGACAGTTCAGTGCCATAGTGACTGTGTTCAGTGCCATAGTAACTGTGTTCAGTGTCATAGTGACTGTGTTCAGTGTCATAGTGACTGTTCAGTGTCATAGCGACTGTGTTTAGTGCAATAGTAACTGTGTTCAGTATGAAGGCATATTTCACCTCGTGGACACTGGTCCCAACATATACAGTGGACATATTTTGATAGTTTCCTTGCGTGCTGACCTTGACGGCTGGGTTGTTGTCCCACAAGTTGCCAGTGCTGGCCGGCTGTTTGTCAGCAGTGGGCAGCTTGCCACGGAGGTTGATGGCCAGTCCTTTCAGCGCTTTGGCCACAGCGTCCCCAGCGTCCGACATGTCCTTCAGTCTGATCGTCTTCTGTCTGTGGATATGAACTTTACCTGCCTGGCCTGAAACATGCACGTGGTGCACACACACACACACACACACACACACACACACACACACACACAGGTGTCAGGGCAGAAACACTGAGTAACTAACTGCAGGTGCTCTGTTCTCCGAGCAGACTTTTCAGAAACTGCAAAACATGGCTGAAAACGAACTGTGCTTAATATTGGTTTGATCCAAAGGTCTTTTCTTTGAAATAAAAAACAACAACAACACATACACGAAACAATCGAATCGAAATGTTTTGCAATGTAGATCCACTGCAAACATTACGCAATGGTCAAGAAATAGGGTAGGTATGCTTAATTCCGAACGATCCAGTCAGTAGTGACCTGTTCAACGTGTGTACTGTAAAGATAACATGTCGTACGATAGTCAGGTGTAGTTCTTTTGTTTTCTAAGGCTTTCTCTGACTGGTTGCACCAGGAAAAATTCGTCTGCTCATTTTCTGCGTTTTGTCGACGTTTGAAATGGCACGGGGGCTTGAGAAACAAAGAAGGGAAAAGGACAGACAGAAAATCACAACCAGAAAACAATGAATAATGTCACACGCACACGTCAGTTTGAGCAGAGATTTGAGGCACTTAATCAATTCGAGGAGAAGTTTGATGCACATGTCAGTTTGTGGAGAGATTCGACTTCTATGTCATGTTTGAGAAGAGATTTAATGCGCATGTAAGTTTGAGGAAAGATTCGACGTACATGTCACCTTGAGGAAACATTCAATGCACATGTCAGTTTGAGGAGAGATTCGTCGCACATGTCAAATTGAGGAGAGATTTGATGCACATGTCATTTTGAGGAGAGATTTGACGCACGTCAAATTGAGGAGATATTTGATGCACATGTCAGTTTGCTACAGATTTGATGCATATGTCACTTTGCTAGAGATCTGATGCATATGTCACTTTGCTAGAGATTTGATGCATAGGTCCCTTTGCTAGAGATTTGACTTTGCTAGAGATTTTATGCATATGTCACTTTGCTAGAGATTTGATGCACTTTGCTAGAGATTTGATGCATAGGTCACTTTGCTAGAGATTTGACTTTGCTAGAGATTTGATGCATAGGTCACTTTGCTAGAGATTTGATGCACTTTGCTAGCGATTTGATGCATAGGTCACTTTTCTAGAGATTTGATGCATAGGTCACCACCTTTTCTAGAGATTTGATGCATAGGTCACTTTGCTAGAGATTTGATGCATATGTCACCTTGCTAGAGATTTGACGCATACGTCACTTTGCTAGAGATTTGATGCATAGGTCACTTTGCTAGAGATTTGATGCATATGTCACCTTGCTAGAGATTTGACGCATACATCACTTTGCTAGAGATTTGATGCATAGGTCACTTTGCTAGAGATTTGATGCATATGTCACTTTGCTAGAGATTTGATGCATAGGTCACTTTTCTAGAGATTTGATGCATATGTCACTTTGCTAGAGATTTGACGCATACGTCACTTTGCTAGAGATTTGACGCATATGTCACTTTGCTAGATATTTGATGCACATGTCACTTTGCTAGAGATTTGATGCATATGTCACTTTTCTAGAGATTTGACTTTGCTAGAGATTTGATGCATATGTCACTTTGCTAGAGATTTGATGTATATGTCACTTTGCTAGAGATTTAACGCACATTTTCCGCATGACGTCATGAGGTCCTGAAGGTCGCTTTACCAACGTTTCTTGTTAACCATTCGCGTGTCATTTAGAATGATAGTGCAATGTATAAACCATGATAACTAATCATAAAATAGTTGGTTTCATTTTATTTGACTACAGAAACAACGTGCCATTTCTTTTCGCGTATTTTTCATCTCTGGACAAATAAAAGAACATGATTCTAATTTGATTGTGCATGTCCTTTCTCGATATATCTTTAAAAACAAATTCCATTTAACAACAGCAACAACAAAAAGGACAAAAGTTTTTATTAACACATGAGCGCGCGCGCGCGCGCGCACGCACGCACGCACACACACACACACAGAGGCCTGCCGCGCCAGCCTATATACAGACAACATGCTCCCCTGTCTACAGCCTGACAGCCAAGTGAATCACACACACACACACACACACACACACACACACACACACACACACACACACACACACACACACACAGATGCCTGCCAGCCTATATACAGACTACATGCTCCCCTGTCTACAGCCCAACAGCCAAGTGACACACACACACACACACACACACACACACACAACCGCACACACACACACACAGGCCTGCCAGCCTATATACAGACAACATGCTCCCCTGCAGCCCGACAGCCAAGTGACGCACACACACACACAACCGCACACACACACACACACACACACACACACACACACACACACACACACACACACACAACCGCACACACACACACACAGGCCTGCCAGCCTATATACAGACAACATGCTCCCCTGTCTACAGCCCGACAGCCAAGTGACTCACAGCCCCACAAGACAGTCACCGCCAGCAGCAGCAGCAGTGAGATGCTAGAGCTTCCTTCCATGATGCAGCGGCCTCTGTGTCTGTCACCTGCTGTCACACACACTGCTCATGATCACTGACAGTTCTGGAGAATGTCTGGAGACTCCTCATGTGAAGCACACACACACACACACACACACACACACACACACACACACACACACACACACACACACACACACACACTGCTCATGATCACTGACAGTTGCTGGAGAATGTCTGGAGACTATTGATGTGAAGCACTCACACACACACACACACACACACACACACACACACACACACACACACACACACACACACACACACACACACACACACACACACACACACACACACACACTGTTTTAATTATCCTTTCATTCCTATTGGAGTATGGAGGATTACTGCAAAATAATCTTTTCATGCCCAGAACAAACATTTCCAAATACACAACAATGTCACATAAAAATTGAGAAAACACAAATGTCTTTTGACTCCAAAAGTGTAGCTGGGCAACATTTGCAAATCTAATCATCTTACTTACAACTAAAATGATTTTTTGCCTCCTTTGAGCATATTTAAAAAATCAAAAACCGGGTTTTGGAGACCAAATTTTTTATGAACATATCTAATGAGTAAGTGATCATGATTGGGACATTCAATTATAAAATGAAACTCATTCCCAATCACAGACATGTTACAAACCTTACAAAGCCGTAACTCTCGTGGTAAGCCTTTGTGTCTCTCTGTTTTTATTTCCAGCTTATGATTACTACTTCGAAATCTGAAGAAGCTGATAACGTACTTATGAGGCATCTGACTTATATATATTTTTCTCTACCAAATCCACTTTTGAAATTTCGATAAAACAAACATTTACTACTCGTCTCTAGAGCATTACTCCATAGATTTTGAAAACTATCTCTCAAAGCAATGTTGACATTCTTGCAGAAAGATTCCCTCTCTGAGAAGAATTGAGCATCCAAGACACAATCATACCCTGTTTCTATTAAAATTTGTCTGATATAACTCATCCATTTTGAAGAATAAATACCATTTCAATATAAATCAAGTGATATTAAATATATTTTCCCAGAATATTTTTTCTGTGATATCACTAAGCTGGCCCAAAATCGAACTAATCTCATTTTCAATAACACACTAATTGGATAAGTACCAGTTTCTCCATAAACAATTTGGGTCATAGTATTCCTATTCAGTCTGAACAAGCGATTCAAAAATTTCAATTCTAATTTTTCAAGTATATCTACATTTTCATAACCCCATATTGTGCACCACACAACAAAATAGGAACAATCATAGACTGGTACATGTCGAGAACGATCTGTAAAGGTAAATCTTGATTTTTGGCTCACTGAAGTAACGAAAACAGCTTTTTGAGCCTGTTCATAAATCATTTTTTGACTTTGTAAAAAAATGTTCCGTTTCTATTAAATTCGATACCAAGATATTTAAAAGAATCCATAACATCCAAACACGCATCACCAAACTTTAAAACAGGCATTAGCTTGTTTGTAGAATTGGATATATCCCCTTTAGGTTTCTTTATATCAAGCACTAGTTTCCATTTTAAACAATCCTTCTTTCGTCTCCGAAAGTAAAATTGCGTCATCTGCATACAAGAGTACAAATAATCACATGTAACTATCTAAGGCTGAAATGTTAACATTCAATAAAAGATCAACATATGGACTCTTATGCTCAGTCAAATACGACTCTAAATCATTGAGATACAGAGAAAAAAGCAAAGGCGAGATATTTTCTCCTTGTCGTACACCTTTACAAATGCTAAAGAAATCGGATTTTTACCAATTAAAAACACATATGACTTTACCAATATCGCCTTCATGAACAAGTTTTTCCCATACCCTACTTCTCCAAACTGAATCAAAGGCTTTTTTTAAATCAACAAAAGCACAATAAAGTTTCAAAACTATCAATTAGTGATTTCAAAACAAACATTTGATCTAATGTAGAATGGGACTGTCTAAATCCTGCTTGGGCCCCTGAAAGTATATTGTTCACATTGATACAATCAGTCAGTCTAGCATTTAACACTGCAGTGAATAGTTTTCCAACACAGCTGAGCAAAGTTATTCCCCTATAATTATCACAGTCAAGTGTATCACCTTTTCCTTTATACAATGGCAATATCAAGCCGGATATCCATTTTTCTGGTACAACACCTTCGTCCAGTATCTTGTTGAATAATTTACAATAACTATGTTTCTGTCAGCAAAGGAACGCTGTTAATGATATATTCATTACGAATCATGTCTTCACCGGCACTTTTGCCTTTCTTCAGCCTTTTGATGGCTGAGGTAATTTCATCTTCAGTAATACGTGCACTTAAAATAATCATTTTCCTCTAAATTGATAATATGCATTGTCATTGTACTGTCAATGTGTTCATTAATCATTAACGTTGAGGTTGCTGAAATGGTGAAATATGTCTTCTAAATTTATGGGACATGATGTTTTCTTTTTCTTTTTAATTCTGTTCCATATTTATCTTGAATTGCTTTTGCCAAAACTCCGTAGTTCTTTGTGCAGTTTTTTTTTTCTCCACGACTTTTCTGCTTTCTTTAAAACGGACTTGTAACTTTTGCTGACTCTTTCCAGACTGTCTCTATTTTCACTAGAATCTCTTCTTTTTTTGTTTGGCTTTGAAATATTCTGATCGGCTTCGTTTGCATGTGGAATCAAACAAACTGCGACTATCTCTGCGTTTTGTCTTAGAAGTACGAATTTGATACGTCCCAAGAGTATCTTTTGCCGTCTGAATCAGAATGTTTGCGAGCTTATTATTCATGACGTCAATATCATCAGCATCGATTGCGTCATTTAAATCTGTAAGCTCAGCTTTATACAAATTTTCTTGAAAAGAAGCAGCCTTTTCGTGTTCCCATTTTCGTAGTTTTTCATTCTGACCTGTTAAATTTGATGTGGCACATTTTAATGACACGATATAACAGCCATACACACACATCATCATCATCACCATCATCGTCGTCACCGCCATCCATTAGATACAGGTGTCACTGGGAACGTGTCATCAACACAGCAAAGCTTGTAGAAACGACTAAAAGCAGCTGTCAATGGTCAGCAGAATATGACCTCTTCTATTGCTCGTTTTTTGACTCACTTGTGTAAACAAAGTGAGCCTATGTTTTAACTCGGTGTTCGGTTGTGTGTGTGTGTGTGTGTGTGTGTGTGTGTGTGTGTGTGTGTGTGTGTGTGTGTCTGTGTCTGTGTGTCCGTGGTAAACTTTAACATTGATATTTTCTCGGCCAATACTTTGTCAGTTGACACCAAATTAGGCATAAAAATAGGAAAAATTCAGTTCTTTCCAGTCATCTTGTTTAACTCACTCAGTACAGCCAGTCATCTCTTCTCCTCTACACAGACCCATCGGATGTCCAGTGGGTGTCTCAATGACCCAACCGTTAGCTTCCGTCGTCAGAATTGTGGTATTCTTTGTCAACATTCACCTCTTCAGTATAAGAGCCTTCCGCTTGCAATATTTTGATGATGGTAATTGGGGTGAAACGCTGTTAACGTCGTCTCTTTCGCCGTTCGTATGGAGAGAGTTAAAACAATATTGCACCTCTGGGATGGGCACAAAAAAATAAAAAATGAAGCCTAATTATATGCAAACTGCATTTACTGTTATATTTATATTTTTTGTATTCTCTAAACTTGGCACTTTGATCTGATATTCTGACCCAACAACAAGAGCAGTCATTATTATCATTTTTTGTTCAAACAGGAACTTCTTTTGCTAAGCATGGAAGTTTTATTTATTTTGCAAACGTTTTGATGCGGATAATAAAAAAGGGAAATTACTCTGTAGTTAATACTAGGGGACTTAATTTGCTTTAAACTGATCTTTCTCATCTTAAACATTACATTTTGAAATTATACCCAATACATAAAAAGCTTGGATTTTTTTTAAAAAGTATATCACATGTGAGTCTTGAAGGCCTTGCCTCTCTTGTTCTTATTGAACTGGAGACCAAACCAAACTCATGCAGTGCACGTAATATTAACGTGTTATCACCTTGGTGTGTTTTTGTCAGCGAATGCAGACGATATCACTTCAGTCTCTGATTGTCAACGTTCAAAGGAAAGGTACATACCTAGAACAACACTTTGCTAAATGTGGACCAACGGATAATGCAAACGACACGAAAGGCCTGAACTGTCCACACGAATCAAACATTTTTGACTCACTTGTGTAAGCAAAGTGAGTCTATGTTTTAACTCGGTGTTCGGTTGTCACTGTGTGTTGTGTGTGTGTGTGTGTGTGTGTGTGTGTGTCCGTTGTAAACTTTAACAGTGATATTTTCTCTGCAAATACTTTGTCAGTTGACACCAAATTAGGCATAAAAATAGGAAAAATTCAGTTCTTTCCAGTCATCTTGTTTAACTCACTCAGTACGGCCAGTCATCTCTTCTCCTCTACACAGACCCATCGGATGTCCAGTGGGTGTCTCAATGACCCAACCGTTAGCTTCCGTCGTCAGAATTGTGGTATTCTTTGGCAACATTCAACTCTTCAGTATCAGAGCCTTCCGCTTGCAATATTTTGATGATGGTAATTGGGGTGAAATGCTGTTAACGTCGTCTCTTTCGCCGTTCGTATGGAGAGAGTTAAAGCAATATTGCACCTCTGGGATGGGCACAAAAAAATAAAAAATGAAGCCTAATTATATGCAAACTGCATTTACTGTTATATTTATTTTTTTTGTATTCTCTAAACTTGGCACTTTGATCTGATATTCTGACCCAACAACAAGAGCAGTCATTATTATCATTTTTTGTTCAAACAGGAACTTCTTTTGCTAAGCATGGAAGTTTTATTTATTTTGCAAACGTTTTGGTGCAGATAGTAAAAAAGGGAAATTACTCTGTAATTAATGCTAGGGGACTTAATTTGCTTTAAACTGATCTTTCTCATCTTAAACATTACATTTTGAAATTATACTCAATACATAAAAAGCTTGGATTTTTTAAAAAGTGTATCACAAGTGAGTCTTGAAGGCCTTGCCTCTCTTGTTCTTATTGAACTGGAGACCAAACCAAACTCATGCAGTGCACGTAATATTGACGTGTTATCACCTTGGTGTGTTTTTGTCGGCGAATGCAGACGATATCACTTTAGTCTCTGATTGTCAACGTTCAAAGGAAAGGTAATACCTAGAACAACACTTTGCTAAATGTGGACCAACGGGTAATGCAAACGAAACGAAAGGCCTGAACTGTCCACATGAATCAAACATTTTTGACTCACTTGTGTAAGCAAAGTGAGTCTATGTTTTAACTCGGTGTTCGGTTGTCACTGTGTTGTGTGTATGTGTGTGTGTGTGTGTCGGTGGTAAACTTTAACAGTGATATTTTCTCTGCAAATACTTTGTCAGTTGACACCAAATTAGGCATAAAAATAGGAAAAATTCAGTTCTTTCCAGTCATCTTGTTTAACTCACTCAGTACGGCCAGTCATCTCTTCTCCTCTACACAGACCCATCGGATGTCCAGTGGGTGTCTCAATGACCCAACCGTTAGCTTCCGTCGTCAGAATTGTGGTATTCTTTGGCAACATTCAACTCTTCAGTATCAGAGCCTTCCGCTTGCAATATTTTCATGATGGTAATTGGGGTGAAACGCTGTTAACGTCGTCTCTTTCGCCGTTCGTATGGAGAGAGTTAAAACAATATTGCACCTCTGGGATGGGCACAAAAAAATAAAAAATGAAGCCTAATTATATGCAAACTGCATTTACTGTTATATTTATATTTTTTTGTATTCTCTAAACTTGGCACTTTGATCTGATATTCTGACCCAACAACAAGAGCAGTCATTATTATCATTTTTTGTTCAAACAGGAACTTCTTTTGCTAAGCATGGAAGTTTTATTTATTTTGCAAACATTTTGGTGCAGATAGTAAAAAAAGGGAAATTATTCTGTAATTAATGCTAGGGGACTTAATTTGCTTTAAACTGATCTTTCTCATCTTAAACATTACATTTTGAAATTATACTCAATACATAAAAAGCTTGGATTTTTTTAAAAAGTGTACCACAAGTGAGTCTTGAAGGCCTTGCCTCTCTTGTTCTTATTGAACTGGAGACCAAACCAAACTCATGCAGTGCACGTAATATTGACGTGTTATCACCTTGGTGTGTTTTTGTCGGCGAATGCAGACGATATCACTTTAGTCTCTGATTGTCAACGTTCAAAGGAAAGTTACATACCCAGAACAACACTTTGCTAAATGTGGACCAACGGGTAATACAAACGAAAACGAAAGGCCTGAACTGTCCAAATGAATCAAACATTTTTATAAGATATTCTGCTGAACGACTCGTCATCAGTGAACTGGCTTGTTTCCAATGTTATGTCTGATATCAGTGTGATTTTCATTTGTCTTCCTCAGCTTAACACGTAAGTATTTCTGTGCACAGCATAACTATGATACATGAAAAGAATTAAGACGCCTTCTGTAAATAGGAGACATTGCAGATATGTCTCCAGATATTAATGTGGGAGTTTAAGAATTCCATGTAAATAAAAAGTACTCAATTATTATATGATTTTCAATAGTTAGGTCACTCTATCACGAATGTGACTCGCGGAAATTGAGCCAGTTGTGAATCAACCACTGACAGAGAGAGAGAGAGAGACAGAGACAGAGAGACAGAGACAGAGAGACAGAGAGAGACAGAGACAGAGAGGCCTTAGCCCCTCATGACAGGAAATGTTAACAATAAATAAACAGTTATAAATAGTAATGAAGAAAAAAAAAAGATACGACAATAAATGTTACAGGTCAGTCATCAATTAGGAAACACAAACTTCTATGTACCTAAAGGCTGTATAAAGTATAAAGATACATGTAAATGATAACAGTAAAGTCACTTTGAAGAGGCAAGGGTGTCGACAATTTTCAGGCCGATTTTCACTTTCTCTTATATCTCTGGGTGCTTCGCAACTGAGAACAAAATGCACTTCACCTTCCTTCGATTTTTACATATATCGCACATTAAATCAGAATCCCTAACTTGAGAGAGAGAGAGAGAGAGAGAGAGAGAGAGAGAGAGAGAGAGAGAGAGAGAGAGAGAGAGACTTACACTGAAGTGAATACTCAAACGCCAGAGAACATGGAATGCACGATATCCGTACAGACTCTTTATAACAATGTCGAGAAAACAGCAATCACTATAAACTGTGCTGTTAAAATCTTGGTGACAGAAGCGCGACAGGAAGAGATACGCGAATGAATGTAAATCTCACTGATATTTCAAAACACTATTTCAGTATCAATCTGCGAATGTCCGGGAGGCAGAGCTATCAGATCGGGAGCTAAATGAATGAGGTGTCCTCCCTCCTCTTCCCCGCCATCACTTTCCCTACCACCACCACCCTTCGCTTCATGCACACCCCTACCCACACACCCCTCTCTCTCTCTCTCTCACTCATACAAACACGCACATACACGCACACACGCACGCACACGTGCACGCACACAATGCACATACACAGATACGGATGCACAGAAACGCAAAGGTCAGACACACACAGACGCACACACACACACACACACACACACACACACACACCCTCGCGCGTGCGTGGGCGTGCACATGCGCACTTTCTCAATGGATCGAGTGTGTCCGTGAGTATTCAATTAAACGAATAGGCAGATTTTTCAGATTAGTTCACCAATACACCGTTTCAGGGAAAGACAATCACAAATGTTCCATGCTCCCTTGCTCTTTCCGATCAGGCTTGAGTAGATTTCATAGATATGTGCATGATTATAAAAGGAACAGATTATCGCCTTTTGGTCGTGTTTTCTTTCAGTACATCAGGAGATAATTCCTTGCTGGGTGTCCAACAGATTGAGGAGGCTCACAGGTGGTGTTTTTTGTTTGTTTGTTTGTTTTTCTTTTCTCAGGCTAAAGGGTTCCTGCTGATTCAGCATTATGTTGGTCCTGCTGAACGGGTCTTGACTGGCTGGGTCAAGTGTAGCGTTGTTTTAATCTAATTTGATTTGATTTGAATTTTTAACATTCGACCATCGGACCTCGACCATAAAAGTATCGCGAAATCAACGTGATGACTGTGGATACTCAAATGGAAGAAGAAGAGAGGAATAACTTGGTCCCAAAGCAGGTACTGGGGGATCCTGTAACGTCCTCAGAACCCAACTTTCGTTAACTAGAAAAAAAAAAAAAAAAAAAGCACTTACATGTACTTCACGTTGTTGAATTCTAGTCGAACCTACACAATGTTCTCGAGAAGAAAAATCAGAAGCCAATGTGAAAATTCCGAAGAAACGACTGCAACTAACTGAACGTTATCAAAGTTGAGAAGAACACTGAACGTACCACAACTGACGGGCGTAATAGCCGAGTGGTTAAAGCGTTGGACTGTCAATCTGAGGGTCCCGGGTTCGAATCACGGTGACGGCGCCTGGTGGGTAAAGGGTGGAGATTTTTACGATCTCCCAGGTCAACATATGTGCAGACCTGCTAGTGCCTGTGTATATGCAAGCAGAAGATCAAATACGCACGTTAAAGATCCTGTAATCCATGTCAGCGTTCGGTGGGTTATGGAAACAAGAACATACCCAGCATGCACACCCCCGAAAACGGAGTATGGCTGCCTACATGGCGGGGTAAAAACGGTCATACACGTAAAAGCCCACTCGTGTGCATACGAGTGAACGCAGAAGAAGAAGTACCACAACTGAAGCATCAGTTTGACAGTCCCACCATCCAGGACTCTCTGTGAGAATGTCAAGTACTCATAACACATGAGGCACCAGTCCCACCATCCAGGACTCTCTGTGAGAATGTCCAGTACTCATAACACATGAGTCCCACCATCCAGGACTCTCTGTGAGAATGTCCAGTACTCATAACACATGAGGCACCAGTCCCACCATCCAGGACTCTCTGTGTGAATGTCAAGTACTCATAACACATGAGGCACCAGTCCCACCATCCAGGACTCTCTGTGAGAATGTCCAGTACTCATAACACATGAGGCACCAGTCCCACCATCCAGGACTCTCTGTGAGAATGTCAGGTACTCATAACACATGAGGCACCAGTCCCACCATCCAGGACTCTCTGTGAGAATGTCCAGTACTCATAACACATGAGGCACCAGTCCCACCATCCAGGACTCTCTGTGAGAATGTCCAGTACTCATAACACATGAGGCACCAGTCCCACCATCCAGGACTCTCTGTCAGAATGTCCAGGTACTCATAACACATGAGGCACCAGTCCCACCATCCAGGACTCTCTGTGAGAATGTCAAGTACTCATAACACATGAGGCACCAGTCCCACCATCCAGGACTCTCTGTGAGAATGTCAGTACTCATAACACATGAGGCACCAGTCCCACCATCCAGGACTCTCTGTGAGAATGTCCAGTACTCATAACACATGAGGCACCAAGGTCTTTCTGTTCTACCGGTCACTCCAACATCGTCGTGTGTCCAAAGTGGAACGACGAGTGGGATGACAATCATTTGGGTGCGGTGTCCCACATGAATTAACAAATATTCACTGCAGCGCCCAAAACACGTGCAGCACTAGCCTTTCTCTGCAAACAGAGTTAAGACCAAATTTCAGAAATACAGCTAAACCATACAGAAACTCTTTCATTCACCTGTAAGCAACACACCAACCAAACTTCGATGTCATGACATGATGAATAAATAACATGTCAAAGTATTTAGCCCAAATACAGAACCGCCGCCACCACCACTCCCCATCACTTCATGCTCTCTCCCTCTCTCTCTCTCTCTCTCTCTCTCCCCCTCTCTCTCTCTTTCTCTCTGTCTCTTACTTGCATGATGAACCCGTCATAGGACACATGGGGAATTTGATATGGGGTAACGGTGCCACCTATTACCCCGCCCCGTCCTGGTGGAAACATCGCCATTTGGTCCGGGACTGCTTATTCGACCAGGCAAGCCTGACTTCTATCGCAGCTAACCCTCATACCTGGGGGCCATTCCCCTATCCGCCACCTGGGGACCCGCCGGGTTGGGGATAGTCGCCCCGCCCAGGTGGATATTACTTATTTTGTTTTGATCTATAAACTCTTTCTGTTTAGCAACGATGTAATAAACTGCACATTTTGAAGACAATGTTTCAGACGCACTTACAGACAAGCAAGCACACACATACACACACAGACACACTGACACAGACACAGACACACAGACAGACACACACACACACACACACACACACACACACACACACACACACACACACACACACACACACACACACACACGTATATCATTGTCATTACACAATCAGATTATGTGGAAATTCTTTCATATCTTACGCAGATTATAGTATCGACGGACGTAAGTAGTTCTAGAGAAAATGAGCTCATTAAAACTTTCACACACACACACACACACACACACACACACACACACACACACACACACACACACACACACACACACACACACACACACACACGAACTTTACCACCGATCGATTTTGTCTGTACGTATCTAATTAGCACAAGCAGCAGATTGTCAGATAGTTGATCAGATTAGTAGACACCAGTAGCGCCAGTTGGTGTGTCAGATATCAATGCATTTGGTCCAAGTACAGAACCGCCACTACCACCAACACTCATGCCTTCATGCTCTCTCTCTCTCTCTCTCTCTCTCTCTCTCCCTCTTTATGTCTGTCTGTCTGTCTGTCTGTCTGTTTCTCTCTGTCTGTCTGTCTGTCTCACACACACACACACACACACACACACACACACACACACACACACACACACACACACACACCGTGAGAGCGCGCGCGTGCAATACACATACACACAGAAACAAGATTCAGTGTTAATGATTTGATCAACTCGTGGCCATTGTTGGGGCACGGAGGATTTCAGAAAACAGCATCATCAAAAAGACATCTAGAGTTATCATGATGTGTGTATGAATATCAAGTGAAGTACTGACATTCTTTTGCGCGCGCGCACACACACACACACACACACACACACACACACACACACACACACACACACACACACACACACACGTATTATCATTGTCATTACAATCAGATTATGTGGAAATTCTTTCATATCTTACTCCAATTACAGTATCGACGGACGTAAGTAGCTCTAGAGAAAATGAGCTCATTAAAACTTTCACACACACACACACACACACACACACACACACACGCACACACACACACGCACGCACACACACACACACACACACACACACACACACACACACACACACACACACACACACACACACACACACACACACACACGAACTTTACCACCGATAGCATTTGGTCCAAGTACAGAACCGCCACTACCACCAACCCTCATGCCTTCATGCTCTCTCTCTCTCTCTCTCTCTCTCTCTCTCTCTCTCTCTCTCTCTTTATGTCTTTCTGTCTGTCTGTTTCTCTCTGTCTGCCTGTCTGTCTGTCTGTCACACACACACACACACACACACACACACACACACACCGTCACACACACACACACACTTTCACACACACACACACACACACACACACACACACACACACACCGTGAGAGCGCGCGCGTGCAATACGCATACATACATACAGAAACAAGATTCAGTGTTAATGATTTGATCAACTTGTGGCCATTGTTTGGGCACGGAGGATTTCAGAAAACAGCATCATCGAAAAGACATCTACAGTTATCATGATGTGTGTATGAATATCAAGTGAAGTACTGACATTCTTTTGCGCGTGCGCGCGCGCGCGCGTGCACACACACACACACACACACACACACACACACACACACACACACACACACACACACACACAAGGGCGCAGACTTCAACACTTATGGTGGTGGTGTGTCCATCGAGATCGATGATGACCATCGTTGTTATCCAGCTGGGGGATGGGGGGAGGGTGGTGGTGGGGTGGGGGGGGGGAGGATGCTCATGAATCTATCTGTGAATGCGCAGATGGCTGAATAGTCCAATCTGCGCACGAAATGTTCGCTGACAGTTGGGGCAGACAAAGACAGGCATATCATTGTCAGGGAGCTTGTTTGCCCGTGACTTTCTGGCCTGCCTCTTCTGAACAGCTGCAGCAGTCCTGTTGGCCTCGCACAACTTGGCGCCTTTGTGCACAGCAGCGCGCCATTTGTCACGGTCCACTGCAGATTCCTCCCAGGAGTCAGGGTTGATATCAAACGCTTTAAGAGAGACTTTCAGAGTATCTCTGAAGCGCTTCTTCTGACCTCCGTGTGATCTCTTCCCTTGTTGCAGCTCGCCATAGAAGAGCCTTTTGGGCAGCCGATGGTCTGGCATGCGCGCCACGTGTCCAGCCCAGCGAAGCTGGGACTGCATCAGGATGGTGAAGATGCTGGGAAGGGTGGCTTTTGCGAGCACCTCTGTGTCTGGGGTCCTGTCTTGCCACTTGATGTTCAGTAGCTTCCTGAGGCATGTTGTGTGGAAGTGGTTCAGCTTCTTGGCATGTCGTTGGTACACTGTCCAAGTTTTGCAGGCGTACAGTAGTGTGGGGAGAACTACTGCTCTGTAGACCTTTAGCTTGGTCTCAAGACTAATGCCTCTTCTGTTCCAGACATTTGCACTGAGTCTGCCAAAAGTTGCGCTTGCTCTTGCAATCCTGACGTTCACTTCATCGTCGATGGTCGCATTTCGTGACAGTGTGCTGCCAAGGTATGTGAACCGCTCCATCGCACTGAGTCTCTGACCGTTGACTGTGATGTTGGGCTCAACGTAGGGTTTCCCTGGGGCTGGCTGATGGAGAACTTCAGTTTTCCTCGTGCTGATGGTAAGGCCGAAGTTCCTGCTGGCAGTGGCAAACTTGTCGACGCTGAGTTGCATGTCAGCTTCAGATCCAGCGTTGAGGGCACAATCATCAGCAAACAAAAAGTCTCTGATGATGTCTGTCATGACCTTCGTTTTTGCTTGAAGCCTTCTGAGGTTAAACAACTTGCCATCTGTTCGGTACTTTAGGCCGATTCCAACACTTATAAACTGTGTCTGTACGTAGGTATATTTGTTCAACCAAGCAGATTTTCAGATTAGCTGATCAGATTCGCGTCCCTGAGCAGCAACAGCTGGTTGTGTGTGTGTGTGTGTGTGTGTGTGTGTGTGTGTGTGTGTGTGTGTGTGTGTGTGTGTGTGTGTGTGTGTGTGTGTGTGTGTGTGTGTGTGTGTGTGTGTGTGTGTGTGTGTGTGTGTGTGTGTGTGTGTGTGTGTGTGATGTTTCTGAATTCAGTATTGTGTGGTATGGACCCCATTCAGGGCGAGGAATGGTTGTGTGTGTGTGTGTGTGTGTGTGTGTGTGTGTGTGTGTGTGTGTGTGTGTGTGTGTGTGTGTGTGTGTGTGTGTGTGTGTGTGATGTTTCTGAATTCAGTGTTGTGTGGCGTGGACATCATTCAGGAAGGGGACTGGATGTTAAAAAAGCGCACCAGTATTGATCTGTTTTCCTCGGAAATGAATGATTTTGTCATGTTATTCCGCATATATTGACATGTTATTCTGCAGAAGCTGAAATGTTATTCCGCACAAGTTGACATATCATTCTGCAGAAATTGCCATGTTATTCTGCAGAATTTGACATGTTATTCTTCGAACGTTGACATGCTATTCCGCACAAGTGGACATGTTATTCCGCACAAGTTGACACTTATTCTTCAGAAGCTGACATGCTACTTTGCACAAGCTGACATGTTATTCTTTATTCTGCACAAGTTGACATATTATTCTGTAGAAGTTGACATGTTATTCTGCACAAGCTGACATATTATTCTGTAGAAGTTGACATGTTATTCTGCACAAGCTGACATGTTATTCTGTAGAAGCTGATATGTTATTCTGCACAAGTTGACATATTATTCTGTAGAAGTTGACATGTTATTCTGCACAAGTTGACATATTATTCTGTAGAAGCTGACATGTTATTCTGCACAAGTGGACATGTTATTCTGCACAAGTTGACATATTATTCTGCACAAGTTGACATGTTATTCGTTATTCTGCACAAGTTGTCATGTTATTCGTTATTCTGCACAAGTTGACATGTTATTCTGTAGAAGCTGACATGTTATTCTGCACAAGTTGACATGTTATTCCTTATTCTGCACAAGTTGACATATTCTGTAGAAGCTGACATGTTATTCTGCACAAGTTGACATGTTATTCGTTATTCTGCACAAGTTGACATGTTATTCTGTAGAAGCTGACATATTATTCTGTAGAAGCTGACATGTTATTCTGCACAAGTTGACATGTTATTCGTTATTCTGCACAAGCTGACATATTATTCTGTAGAAGTTGACATGTTATTCTGTAGAAGCTGACATGTTATTCTGCACAAATTGACATATTATTCTGTAGAAGCTGACATGTTATTCTACAGGAGATACGACATGTTATTCTGCACAAGATATGATATGTTATTCTGCACAAGATATGACATAATATTCTACAGAAGATGACATGTTATTCCGGAGAAGATATGACATGTTATTCTGGAAACGTTTGCACATTATTATGCGGAAGTTGACATGATATTCCGCTGAAGTTTACATGTTATTCTGCAGAAGAAATGGTATGCTATTCTGGAGACGTTTACATGTTATTCCGCAGAAGCTGACAGATTATTCCACAGAAATGACAGGTTATTCTGCAGAAGAAAACGAAAATTAATGTCATTCTGGAGACGTTTACATGTTGTTCTGCAGACGTTGACACGTTATTATATAGAAGCTGACGTGTTATTCTGCAGGCATAAGACATGACATGTTATTTTAAAGAAGTTGACATATTTACCAAAAAAAACTGTTCGGAGGCATCTCGTCGTTTCTGTCAACAGATTGGAGACCCCCTCGCTCCCCCCCCTTCCCCAACACTGGGCGTTGAACATGACTTGTTAGTAAACCACCTGGGCGACGATAAGGGAAACATGTATTTGTATTTGTTGTATTTGTATTTCTTTTTATCACAACAGATTTCTCTGTGTGAAATTCGGGCTGCTCTCCTCTGGTAGAACGCGTCGCTACACTACAGCGCCACCTTTTTTTTTTTTTTTCTTTGTTTTCCTGCGTGCTGTTTTATTTGTTTTTCCTATCGAAGTGGATTTTTCTACTTGCCAGGAACAACCCTTTTGTTGCCGTGGGTTTTTTTTTACGTGCGCTAAGTGCATGCTGCACACGGGACCTCGGTTTATCGTCTCATCCGAATGACTAGTGTCCACACCACCACTCAAGGTCTAGTGGAGGGGGAGAAAATATCGGCGGCTGAGCCGTGATTCGAACCAGTACGCTCAGATTCTCTCGCTTCATATGCGGACGCGTTACCTCTAGGCCATCACTCCACGTGGAAGGCAATCGGCTGTCATGTCTGTGGATCCATCGAGTCCTGTTTGGCTGGTCGGTCCTTTGGCCAGTCGGTCTGTCTTGCCCGGCCAGACCAGTGGACTGATCACAAACGACAGACCAGCTGATCAACAGGCAAACTGGCCACAAGCAGAGTGGTTAACTTATAGCAACGGGCTTTTCTTTATCGCAGGGTGTGATATGCTGTTGGCAGGATACTGTTTCCTGACATTTGAAAGGTTTTAACTCTCTCCATACGAACGGCGAAAGAGACGACGTTAACAGCGTTTCACCCCAATTACCATCATCAAAATATTGCAAGTGGAAGGCTCTTATACTGAAGAGGTGAATGTTGACAAAGAATACCACAATTCTGACGACGGAAGCTATTGGCTGGGTCATTCAGACACCCACTGGACATCCGAAGGGTCTGTGTAGAGGAGAAGAGAGGACTGGCCGTACTGAGTGAGTTAACAAGACCTACCTGTAAGCAGAAATTTGACAGCAATTCTTCCCTATGAGAGGGCGCTCATCAGAATTTCAGTTGAGTGCGAGAGGAAGTGTGCTCGTTAAGCCAGTGTGAATATTATCTTCAGACTGGCTTTGCCGGATGACTGTGTATATGCAGTGAGTACCATTGTATGCATTAAAAAGACACCAGTGGAGGACCATGCTAGCTTTGTGCAGAGCATCCCTGACCATTGGATGTCCGAGCATACAGGAAGCATGGCCCAGCCGTCAGTCGTCATCGTCCCAGTGCCGTGCCCGTCTCCTTCAGGAGAAACCATGGGTGTCAGTACTGTACCTGTCTCCTTCAGGAGAAACCATGGGTGTCAGTGTCGTGTCTGTCTCCTTCAGGAGAAACCATGGGTGTCAGTGCCGTGTCTGTCTCCTTCAGGAGAAACCATGGGTGTCAGTGCCGTGTCTGTCTCCTTCAGGAGAAACCATGGGTGTCAGTGCCGTGCCCGTCTCCTTCAGGAGAAACCATGGGTGTCAGTGCCGTGCCTTTCTCCTTCAGGAGAAACCATGGGTGTCAGTGCCGTGTCTGTCTCCTTCAGGAGAAACCATGGGTGTCAGTGCTGTCCCTGTCTCCTTCAGGAGAAACCATGGGTGTCAGTGCCGTACCTGTCTCCTTCAGGAGAAACCATGGGTGTCAGTGCCGTACCTGTCTCCTTCAGGAGAAACCATGGGTGTCAGTGCCGTGTCTGTCTCCTTCAGGAGAAACCATGGGTGTCAGTGTCGTGTACCTGTCTCCTTTAGGAGAAACCATGGGTGTCAGTGACGTGTCTGTCTCCTTCAGGAAAAACCATGGGTGTCAGTGCTGTGTCCTGACTCCTTCAGGAGAAACCGTGGGTGTCAGTGCCGTGCCTGCCTCCTTCAGGAGAAACCGTGGGTGTCAGTGCTGTGTCTGTCTCCTTCAGGAGAAACCATGGGTGTCAGTGCCTGTGTCTGACTCCTTCAGGAGAAACCATGGGTGTCAGTGCCGTGTCTGTCTCCTTCAGGAGAAACCATGGGTGTCAGTGCCGTGTCTGACTCCTTCAGGAGAAACCATGGGTGTCAGTGCCGTACCTGTCTCCTTCAGGAGAAACCATGGGTGTCAGTGCCGTACCTGTCTCCTTCAGGAGAAACCATGGGTGTCAGTGCCGTACCTGTCTCCTTCAGGAGAAACCATGGGTCCCAGTGCCTTACAGATACACAATACTTTGTCATCTCAACAACAGAAATCCACGCATGGTGTATGCTGCACAAACAATGCACGGTATGAACACACACACACACACAAAAGACACAGAATGCTTCAATGCTAAGTTGACGTGGAACCTCACAATTATACACACCCACTGAGAGACGACGCTTGTTATCAGGGGTAAATGTAGTTATATGGGCTATCGTCCACCCGACACAAACTGCATGCAACAGTGTCATGTATTTATGTTTGAAAAGAAATGTCGAACGGTATGAAAGAACAGCTGGTTTTCATGTACAGGGTCAGCATGCATCCCAACAAAATGGTCGAATTCAGTACTGATACTCTGTCTAGTGCACCCGGAAAATTTCTGATATAAAAAAAAAATCATGGTTAAAACTACAGCTTTACTCGGTATCTACATGAAAAGCTGTTGAATTGTTTCGAGAACAAAATTAGAACTTCGCAACGATGAGATCATTTATATCCAAGTGATCGGGTAATTTTGTCAACGATTGTGAACGCTTACAGCAGCTTAATTTCAATCCTCTGTTGTTGCTGCTGCTGCTGCCTTTACCAGAATTCTGAAACTGTTAATTAGGGTTGAAAAGGTTTTCGTCATTGATTAGCGTGTTCTAAGAAGTGAGAGGAGATAGATAATTAGATAGAGGAAGACAAGCAGACAAACAAATAGACAGAGTATAAGCGCGGGCGCACGCGCGTGCGCGTGTGTGTGTCTGTGTCTGTGCGTGTGCGTGTGTGTGCGTGTGTGTGTGTGTGTGTGTGTGTGTGTGTGTGTGTGTGAGTGTGTGTATGTGTGTGTGTGTGTGTGTGTGTGTGTGTGTGTGTGTTTATGAGTGGTGCGTGCGTGAGTGCGTGTTTTATATACCAATATCACACACACATAAATGTATATCCATGCGCTCAAATACGCACCCACACACACACAGACAGCTAAGCAAACACACTGACACACATACACACGCGCAAAACATTAAAAAAAACCACGCGCGCACGAGCATGCACACACACAAACACACACACACACGCACTCAATGTACACAAATAAACACATTTACACACAACCACACACACACGCGCACACACACACACACACACACACACACACACACACACACACACACACACACACACACGGCACTCAAACACACACACAGACACACACACACACACACACACACACACACACACACACACACACACACACACACACACACACACACACACACACACACACACACCATACACAAATAAACACATTTACACACAACCACACACACACGTGCGCGCACACACACACACTCTCTCTCTCTCTCTCTCTCTCTCTCTCTCTCTCTCAACGTACACAAATAAACACATTTACACACAACCACACACACACACACACACACACACACACACACACACACACACACACACACGGCACTCAAACACACACACAGACACAGACACACACACACACATACACATACACGCACACAGACACACACACACACAGACACACACACACACACATACACAAACGCACACACACACACACACACACACACACACACACACACACACACACACACACACAACGTACACAAATAAACACATTTACACACAACCACACACACACGTGCGTGCACACACACACACACACACACTCTCTCTCTCTCTCTCTCTCTCTCTCTCTCTCAACGTACACAAATAAACACATTTACACACAACCACACACACACACACACACGCACACACACACACACACACACACACACACACACACACACACGGCACTCAAACACACACACACACACACACACACACACACACACACACACACACACACACACACATACCGAAACGAGCGGCGCGATTCATATTTCGCACAAACGTACTCAGAAATAATTATTCAGGTCCGATCGAATCTGCGGGTGTGTCTGCTTGTTTCCGGGCAAGTAGAAACTGTTAGCAATCAATAACAAGGACATGGCTTGTTTTGATATTTTATTTAAAACACTTTCTGGTCTCTTGTGAATGAGAGAGGGACACAGACAGACAGACCGGAAGAGAAAGGGACATACATATAGACGGACAGACAGAAACACACATACAGGTAGAGACATGTGTGAAGAAGAGATAGAGAGAGAGAGAGAGAGAGAGAGAGAGAGGGAGGGGGTGGGACGGAACGACAGAAGTAATGTGGAGATGATCAGATAAAACGAAACAGCTCTCATCATAACATGTATAATCATGTAAGTTTTCTTGCCAGTCTGTCCCACGTTACATTCGTCTCTCGACTACACGAAGCGCATATGGAAACCCTGATTTACACATTTTCGACATAAAAAAACAACAACAACAACAGCAACATGCTTTTAACAAGAACACTGCTCGAGGGAAAGCGAAAGTGTTACCCGAAACCACACCTGTCGTTTTCAAATCAGCAGTCACCATGGCTTCCCGTTATCATAACGTGACCAGTCCGGGAGAAGACTGCATTGTTTTGGATGAGTCATCCGGGGGGTTCGTCCCCTGGAACAACCCCCACAACCTGATCAGCCAGGAGACAGAGCAAGCCGTGGGCACCGCAATCCGCGCGGTGTTTCTGCCCCTCCTCTGCCTTCTGTCCCTCCCCTGCAACACCCTCAACATGGCGGTGTTCTGGAGGCAGGGCCTCAAGGAGCGGGTCAACCTGTGTCTCTTCTCTCTCTCCCTCGTGGACTTCCTCTACGTGCTCAACAGACTCTTCGTCAACATGGACCGACCTCACCCGCCCTTCACCACCACCGTCGGCCCTGTGTTTGAGTTCATCATCGGCCACAAACTGGTGGGTTTCCGCTGCTTTGCCTGGCTGTCCGGGTACATCTCCATGCTGATAGCGTGTGAGCGGTGTCTGTGTGTCGTCAGTCCTCTCCGCTCTCAAGCCGTTCTGAAAACTCGGACGACGGCGGGTGTGCTGGTGGGGGGCACTGTGCTGGTGATGACTGGGTCCTTCATGATCGGCCTGAGGTGGAGCCTAGCCTGCGTGCTTCACCCCGCCACCAACACCACGTCCACCGTGGTTTACACCAGTGACTTCTACGCCCGGAACAAACAGCATCTGGACGTCCTGACGTTCTTCGTGGCCACGCTCCAGCCTTTCACCTACGTCCTGGTTGTCTTCGTCACCACGGTCGTGACGTCAGTGAAGCTGAGGAAAATGGCGTCATGGCGAGAGAAGACGTCATCGTGCGTGTTGTCGTCACGTGAGGTGGCGCTGACCCGCACACTGATAGCAGTGTCCGTGTTGTACCTGCTGTGTTCCTTCCCCACCATCGCTGCGGGGATCGGCGTCATGTTTGTTCCCGGCATCGGCTTCAGCGGACGGTACTACAACTTTGCCAACCTCTTGCTCAGCTTGTTGGAACTGACCTCAGTTGTCAACGCCACGTTAAACTTCTTCGTCTACTGCTTTCTGGGGTCAAGGTTCAGAGAAGGTCTCGGTCAGTTAGTACGGTGTTTATGGAGTAAAGATCCTTAACCTTTTGTTATACATTGTCAACAAGCCTCGGTCTGGTGCTGGATAAACCATGAACCAATCAGAAAACGACGGAACGCAGACTGCGAGACCGACCCCAACATCCGGGACAAGTCGCCAAGTGTTGCTCTTACCTGAACGTTATATTTACTAACTTACCACAAATACTGAATGAGTCAAAACCGCTATCGTCGTTCCAGCAGCAAACGAAGCAATCACACACATTTACGGGCAAGGAATAAATTGAAAGTCAAAATCTTCATTTTATTTCACTTTAGTTTATTTCATTTTATTCTATTCTATTCTATTCTATTCTATTTTTGTTCTTGTCTGCGCCGACACAGGACGAAGACTGTTAGTTCATGTTCAACGTTCATTATGCAAACTTTCGTTTTCGAGTAAAAAAAATTAACAACTAACAATCGGTCATAGCTAATCCATGACAACATACAGCTAACGTTCCTTTGCCGTCTACATCAAATGTTGATGGTTAGCAATCTTGCACAAGAACTGGAAGAAATTCAGAAGAGACGAGAGTTTGAAAATCATTCAATAACAACCAGGTTAAACAAAGGAAAGGTCCAGTGTGCCGTTTTTCTCGCCACTGTTGGAAAAGAAACGGTGGATAGTTTTGATGGTTCTCATTAATTTTGATTGATGAAGATGAAAGAAAGACTTGAGGATCGTCGTGCAGGCTTTTGAACACTTGTGTCGGAGAGACACACGAAGCCTATGAATTTTATAAATTTCAAACACACACACACACACACACACACACACACACACACACACACACATACACACACACACACACACACACACACACTATGAGATCCCCGCCTTTACCTGTCATACCTAGCATGTCATGGGAGAGGGGCTTCGTGGAGTGAGATCACCGACCTCGCTTTAACCACTTGAACAATGGATCCGAGTTTCTGTCAGAAAAAAAAGAACATCAATGTCGTCATGAGAACCAAAACAAAATATAATTATCGATCTTTTTTGATGATTTCCCAGCAGACAGAGCATATGGCATACAGGTATTCAGCTTGTTGGCTCTTGCACACGGTAAAATTTTCTCGAACTTGATTTAGTGCTGAGTATCTACATTCGTTACATGAAGAATGCGTAGATGTTCACTGAGGCCGAAAATTGTGAAGGAGTGGACGTGACTTTACTCATTCGGACAACAGTGTGTGGCGTGGAAGCTGCGATACGTAGCCTAGAAATGAGTGTGTGGAGGAGGGGGGTAGAGGAAGTGCAGGGTAATGTGTATGTGTGTGTGTGTGTGTGTGTGTGTGTTGGGGCTCATGTACGTTTATGTGTATTTGACTGTGTTTCGTATCTGTGAAACTGCATGTTTGGTACATATCTGTTATGCATGTGTGGGTGTATGTGTGAATATGTGTCTCCATGTTTTACATTTATTTGCTTATTTATCATAATTGTTGCCTTATTTATATATTTATTTATTTTTTATTACTACTACTACTACTACTTTTTTTCTTTCTTTTTTTAATTATTATTTATTTATTTATTTATGTACGCTTATAGTTGACTTCATCAAGTTTTTGCGCCTTATACATGTCATTATTATTAGTAGTAATTTTTTTCATGTATTTATCTATTATTTGTTCACCCTTTTTTTTCTTTTTTTTTCTCAAGGCCTGACTAAGCGCGTTGGGTTACGCTGCTGGTCAGGCATCTGCTTGGCAGATGTGGTGTAGCGTATATGGATTTGTCCGAACGCAGTGACGCCTCCTTGAGCTACTGAAACTGAAACTGAAACTCGGACAGCAGCTGCATGTGACCAATCTGCTGGCCAGCTGACTGTCTGGTACCAGTGATGCATGGATGCAGCGTGTGGTAAGATTCCTGACAATCGCCAGTCCATGTCTCTATGGTAACCACGATGCTTGTTGACACACGAATCTGGGCGCACTGCTGGCGATCAACTGATGTGAAGTCTTCGTTGACACGGCCACATGAGGACCGCAGCAGACAATACGATCAATTGATATCAGAGCAGACGAAGTCATGGTCGACTAACACTAAGTAAATAAAAAATAAAAATAAAAAAATAATAAAAAAATATATATATATATATATCCGCTTTTGCTTTTGCCCGCATACGCCATGTTGTGACCTTGACCTTTGATCGCGTACTTTGTTTCTTTGCACAGGTCTTGTTGTTTTCTGATCATTGTAACAAGTGTGACGAAGATTACATACAAAACCCTCTCTGTTCTACCCACAGAAACGTTTTCTAAAAAATATCACGGTTTTTTTACCTTGATCTGTAACATCTGATACTTAATTTTTTATATAGCGTACTGTACCCATGACCATCCAGAGAACTATGTTTAAACTGAAAGTAAGATGTGGTCTTACCGTATCAAGGTAAAGAGGGTGCCTTCAAAAGTCTTACCGTATGAAGATAAAGGGAGTGCCTTCATTGGTCATACCGTATCAAGGTAAAAGAAGTGCCTTCAAAGGTCATACCGTATCAAGGTAAAGGGAGTGCCTTCAAATGCCTTACCGTATCAAGGTTCAGGGGAGTGCCTTCAAAGGTCATACCGTATCAAGGTAAAGGGAGTTCCTTCAAAGGTCTTACCGTATCAAGGTAAATGGAGTGCCTTCAAAGGTCATACCGTATCAAGGTAAAGGGAGTTCCTTCAAAGGTCATACCGTATCAAGGTAAAGGAAGTGCCTTCAAAGGTCATACCGTATCAAGATAAATGGAGTGCCTTCAAAGGTCTTACCGTATCAAGGTAAAGGAAGTGCCTTCAAAGGTCATACCGTATCAAGGTAAAGGAAGTGCCTTTAAAGGTCATACCGTATCAAGGTAAAGGGAGTTCCTTCAAAGGTCATACCGTATCAAGGTAAAAGGAGTGCCTTCAAAGGTCTTACCGTATCAAGGTAAAGGGAGTGCCTTCAAAGGTCTTACCGTATCAAGGTTCAGGGGAGTGCCTTCAAAGGTCATACCGTATCAAGGTAAAGGGAGTTCCTTCAAAGGTCATACCGTATCAAGGTAAAGGGAGTTCCTTCAAAGGTCATACCGTATCAAGGTAAAGGAAGTGCCTTCAAAGGTCATACCGTATCAAGATAAAGGGAGTGCCTTCAAAGGTCTTACCGTATCAAGGTAAAGGAAGTGCCTTCAAAGGTCATACCGTATCAAGGTAAAGGAAGTGCCTTTAAAGGTCATACCGTATCAAGGTAAAGGGAGTTCCTTCAAAGGTCATACCGTATCAAGGTAAAAGGAGTGCCTTCAAAGGTCTTACCGTATCAAGGTAAAGGGAGTGCCTTCAAAGGTCTTACCGTATCAAGGTAAAGGGAGTTCCTTCAAAGGTCTTACCGTATCAAGGTAAAGGAAGTGCCTTCGAAGGTCATACCCAACATTCCTGCCAAGTCTTGTTTCTATGCCACCTGTAGTAACCTATAAAATGCCAATGTTCTAGGTTTAACACACACACACACACACACACACACACACACACACACACACACACACACAGAGGGAGAGAGAATGTGTTACTATATAGACTCAGATTACCCACGTGAATAAAAAATTAAAAAAAAGCAATACATTCAATCAAAAGGAAAAAACATCTCTTACAAATTTTAAAAAAAAATCAGATACTAGATAAATAAACATCAATGGATACCAGATGAAAAGAACCCAGAGAATTGCTATCAATAAATGTACAGATTCAAAGGAATTTAAATCCAGTTGACTCCTTTTCGAGATGTGGAGAATACAACAATAAGGCCAGCAATTACAGTTTCAGTTTCAGTTTCAGTTTCTCAAGAAGGCGACACCGCAGTCGGACAAATCAATATGCACATCACTACATCTGCTGGGCAGATGCCTGACCAGCAGCATAACCCAGCGTGCTTAACCCCTTCACCGCCAACCTCGCATTCATGCACAAGCGTGGTAGAGGACCCATGTCACTGAAGGGTGACCATTCATTGGTCTGTTATCCATGAACCTACTGCTTTTAATGTTCGGTGGTATGATAGGCCATATTTTGTATACATCGCTCGGGGAATCCCCATTTATTCTTAGCCACTGTCTTTTCTGTGTTTATACCACAAGGGAATTTTTTACTCTAAATTGACTGGCGGTGAAAGGGTTAACCAGGCCTTGAGAGCATTCTTAGATATTTGTTTACCTATTCGAGGGGATTTCTTCTACCGATTTTTTTATTTTTTTTTATTTTTTTTTAACCAGAGGACAACACTTTCTTTGCCATGGGTTCCTTTTAGTGCGCCAAGTGCGTGTTGCACACAGGACCTCGGTTTATCGTCTCATCCGATTGACCAGACGCTCAGTTTCATTTTCCAGTCACACTTGAGAGAAATGGCGAGAGCGGGATTCGAAACTGGACTCTGTATTGGCAAACGAGCGTTTTGACTGTAGCACACACTTCTCTTTCATTTATAATCGATTCTGCTTTAAGATAGATAGATAGCTACGTTATATACATACATACATATATGTACATATATATATATATATATATATAGAGAGAGAGAGAGAGAGAGAGAGAGAGAGATAGATAGATAGATAATGTCTCTTGATTTCCTTTCCTTTACCTTTCCTTTCTTTATGTAAGTTTTGTTTTCTCAGTGACAGACAGTATGAGTATTGCGTGAGGCGGAGCGAGTAGGGTGAAGGGGTGTGGAGCTGGGGGTGGGGGTGGGGGGCCTGGGGGGTCGGGGGGGGGGGGGGGAGGGTCCTGTGGATGGGGTTTGTCTGGCGTTGCACGCACAAACCTGACTCACTCACTCACTCACTAACAGACGGCGCGACTTGCTCACGCAAGCCACACAACTGAAGGGAAATAACCAAACATTGGCATCCCAATGTAAGTGTGTAAATTTAAGATTACTTCCCTTCCACTGTCGAGCTTCAGTTTTAGAAAACAATACAACACAATACAATACGATACGATACGATACGAAACGATACAATACAATGCTACAATCGAATGCAATGCAATGCAATGCAACACAATACCTGTCTGCACACTAGACAGGCTGATTCTCCCGAATGCTTCATTGTGACAAATCAAAGAATCTGATTTCAGCACAGGACGCAAGACTGGTTCATTGTCCATTGCCTGTTTTGAAATTCATTGTTCGATATTTACAAACATTAGAATAGGATAAAATGTAAGTCAACAGAAGCTGAGTAATTTGCGAATATGTTAAATGTAAGTGAAGAAACTGTATCACATAAAATACAACTACACACACACACACACAGAGAGAGAGAGAGAGAGAGAGAGAGAGAGATCTATGTCCCGTCTACACACCGTCAGCACCTCTCAGAAATATCTCCCATCCCATTCATTAGGATTCTAGAAACAATACTCTCATTAAAATCACAGGAACACTCCCCCCCACACACACACACACACACACACACACACAGGAACACAATGACTCCACACACACAAGAAATACATTGCTGCCCCAGTAAGAAATGGGTTAACAAATAAAGAAGTAAATATATCTAGACACATCTCTCTCTCTCTCTCTCTCTCTCTCTCTCTCTCTCTCTTTCACACACACACACACACACACACACACACACACACATAGATGCGGAAAAAACGAAAAAAAAACAAAAAACCACAATCTTCCGAGACAAACGAAAGGTTCTTCTCCTTACCAGTCAGTTCAATCCAACCCAAAGCCCGTCCTGTGTGTGTGTGCATGTCTCCCTCCAGCACTGTTCACTGACCATGAGGGGGGTGGATGTGTGTGTGGAGCTGATTAGCTTAGATAATTCATGTGTTGATTCAATACATCTTTTGTGCACTGTTCGCGTCTTCTGTGTGAATCTGAATACATGTATTTGTTATGTGTGATGATTGTTCGATCGAGTATTGTGCTGGTAATGTGTGCATTGTATTCTATGCATTGTATTCTATGTATAATATGTTTACTTCCCTGTATTTGCTTTGTTTTATACAATCTAGATCACTGGGCAAGGTATGGTATGACTTATATTATCTTTGCTGTGTTGGATATACATGTTCACTGTGATACAAACATATGTACGAGGGTCATTCAATAAATAAAGTGAATTTTTCGGTATAAGGACTTCTAATACAGATAGAAGCTTACTTTATTTTTCAACGTAGTCTCCCAGCACTGTCACACTTTTCCCATCTGTGCACAAGCTTCCGTATTCCCTCAGCGTAAAAATCTTTGGACTGATGTCTCAGCACAGTCGCTCACAACACTTTTGACTTCATCGTCACTTTCAAACTTCGTGCCTCTCGTGAACGCTTTCAAGGGACCAAACAGGTGAAAGTCTGAAGGGGCAAGGTCTGGGCTGTAAGGGGGATGAGGGAGCAGTTCCCAGCCCAGCTCGTTGATGGTCTGCACCGTTCGGGCTGCTGTGTGAGGCCTTGCATCTTTGGCACCCACCGGCAGCTGACCTTCGAGTAGCCAAGGTCATCATGGACAATTTTGTGTGCTGTCCCAACAGATAAGCTCAAAGTCCTTGCAATGTCATCCACTGTCACCCTTCTGTCAGACTGAATGAGGTCATTGACTGATTCGATCACCTCAGGAGACCTCACTTCTGTAGGCCTTCCAGGCCTGTCTTCATCCTCAACACTGCTCCGTCCTTCTTTAAACAATTTAGCCCACTTGTAGAAATTTTTTTCAGCTGAAACATGTGGCACCATACACAGTTGACATTCTCCTATGAATTTCAACTGGTTTGCACCCTTCAGCAACCAAAAACTTGATAACTGACCGCTGTTCAATCCTGGAGCATGCTTCTTGGTCGGCCATCTTTGTTAATCGCCAAAACTCTCAAAGTTTTTTTTAATCTGCAAAACAAATTAAATCCATGTTCAAAAGAAGTAAAACAAAAAAAAAAAAAAGAAACAAAAAAAAAGTAAGCTTCTATCTGTATTAGAAGTCCTTATACCGAAAAATTCACCTTATTTATTGAATGACCCTCGTACAATGTGATATATATGTTCAATGTGAATTGGTGTACTTGCTGGTATGTGCAAGTGTGGGTGGACATTGTGTTGTTCTTATTTATTTATTTATTTATTTATTTATTCTTTTATTATTGTCACCGTTTTATTTCTTTATCTATTTTCTTACTTATGTTCATCTATTCATTAATTTGTTCACTAATTCAGTGAGTAATCAATTCATTTGCCTATGTTTAGTTTCCTCAAGGCCTGACTAAGCGCGTTGGGTTACGCTACTGGTCAGGCATCTGCTTAGCAGATGTGGTGTAGCGAATATGGATTTGTCCGAACACAGTGACGCCTCCTTGAGAAAATCTGAAACTGAAACTGAACTGTGGTCCTGTGGACGTGACGGACACATCGCCTTTTAGTCAGCAGACGTGTCAACAATAGTTCTCTTTTAGAGAGAATGAAGCACACTCCTATCTTATCTTGCATTTTGCAGTGGAGTGATGGCCGAGAGGTAGCGCGCCCACCTAGGAAGCGAGAGAACCTGTGCGCACTGGTTCGAATCCCGGCTCAGCTGCCAGTATTTTCTCCCACTCCACTAGACCTTGAGTGGTGGTCTGGACGCTAGTCATTCGGATGAGACGATAAACCGAGGTCCCGTGTGAAGCATGCACTTAGTGCGCGTAAAAGAACCCACGTCAACGAAAGAGTTGTCCCTGGCAAATTCTGTTAAAAAAAATCAACTTCAATAGAAAAAAAACATAACAACAAAAAAATGGAGGCAGGATTTTTTTTTTTTTTTTTGGATTTTTTTTAAGAAAAAGAAAAAAAAAGGGGAAGTGGCGCTCTCAGTGTAGCAACGCGCTCTTCCTGGGGAGAGCAGCCCGAATTTCTCACAGAGAAATTTGTTGTGACAAAAAGGGTACTACAGTACAATACAATACAATACAATTCATCTTGATGTTGGCGCCAGAAGACACTCGGCAAAGCGTCAGACGTGAAATGCCGGGACGATGGCTGTGAAGGAGTGTTTGACCTTTAACAAATAGCGCTCAGCTCCTGACAGCTCTAGACATTGCCCATTTCACAACATCTTATGGATGCTGCGTGTGTGCGAAACTGCCTGCTTGGAGCGGAATGTCTGAGGTCGGCTGATCCTGTTGAGGACCGTGTCTGAAGAGAATCTACCTTGCCTGTGAAAGTGAGGAAGTGCGTTTTGCTTCGAGTTTCGAGGTTCAGGATACATTGTTGTTTATGTCTTGGTGTGTGTGTGTGTGTGTGTGTGTGTGTGTGTGTGTGTGTGTGTGTGTGTGTGTGTGTGTGTGTGTGTGTGTGTTTTGTTGTTGTTTTGTTTTATGTTTTGTTTTGCATTCCACATCCACTCCTTTACCCATCTCTCTCTCTCTCTCTCACACACACACACACACACACACACACACACACACACACACACACAAACCAGCCCTCTCCCTATGTCTTTTTTTGTTGTTTTTTCATGTATTCATTCAATCGTTTGTTCATTCGTTCATTCATACTTTCGTCCGTTCGTTCATTCGCTCATCCATTCATTTAGTCCGTTCATTCATACATCCATTCATTTTCAAAAGTTTTAATAACTGGTTGAATGACTTGCTGATCTATTGGTTGACTGACAAGTTGACTGATTGATTGATTAATGCGCTGGTGAATATCCATGAACCAGGGCACATGCATCTGCATAAGTAACCTGAGGTTGTTTTTTTTTAATAGATTTATTTGTTCTATTGACTGTCTAGTTTATTTTCTGCCGACCAGTCACTTGGCACTGCGACTGAAAACAGTGCACCCTTGACTTCGGGGCTGTAGGTAGACCTATGTCAATAGATATAACGGCTGAAGGCCCCCCCCCCCCCCCCCCCCCTCTCTCTCTCTCTCTCTCTCTCTCTCTCTCTCCGCGAGTGTGAGTGTGCGTGAATTAATTTGTATCTGATTGACCGATTGCGTGCGTGTCTGTGTGTGCAAGTCACGTTGCCTGACATGTGTCCACGAGTACGTTTTGTGTTTTTCTTACCCCCTCGCAGAAGGACAGACGTTGTAACGCTCAACAGCATTGTCATTCTCTCTCACTCTCTCTCCGATTCACCCAAACCACACGAAAAACCGTGACTGCACAAACCCTTTCGAATTAGTGATGCCCACAATACGTTTCCTCTGAGCCCATGGCAAAATGAGTGCTGTCTTCTGACGAAATTCTGTAGAATGATTCCATGGTGACAGGTACATAATGCTGACAGGTACACAATGCTGACAGGTACACAATGCTGAAACAATGCTGACAGGTACATAATGCTGACACAATGCTGACAGATACCCTTCTTCTTCTTCTTCTGTGTTCACTCGTATGTACACGAGTGGGCCTTCACGTGTATGACCGTTTTTACCCCGCCATGTAGGCAGCCATACTCCGTTTTCGGGGGTGTGCATGCTGGGTATGTTCTTGTTTCTATAACCCACCGAACGCTGACATGGATTACAGGATCTTTAACGTGCGTATTTGATCTTCTGCTTGCATATACACACGAAGGGGGTTCAGGCACTAGCAGGTCTGCACATATGTTGACCTGGGAGATCGTAAAAATCTCCACCCTTTACCCACCAGGCGCCGTCACCGTGATTCGAACCCGGGACCCTCAGATTGACAGTCCAACGCTTTAACCACTCGCCTATTGCGCCCGTCTGACAGGTACCCAATGCTTACACAATACACAATGCTGACAGGTACATAATGCTGACAGGTACACAATGCTGACAGGTACACAATGCTGACAGGTACACAATGCTGACAGGTACACAAAATATGCACACACTCAGGGCCTGAGAGCGGTGGGTAATTTTTTTTTTTTTTTTTTTTTTTGCTGCCTCATCATCTGCACCCCTTCAGTGGCATTACTGACACGCCGCTCATTTAGATTCCCCCATATACGGCCACACCCGGGTTCGTCCGTCGCAGTTCCAGCGTCGGCAGTCCACAGGGAACCGTCGATATTAGGTCGCCAGGAGGCCACACACCAGAGGAGACCCTGCACTGCTGCTGAGTCACTTCGGTGGTGTTCAGTGGTGCCTGTTCTGTTTTAAAGTACTTAGGACGCGGTGGGTAATGCTGCTGACAGAAGTGGTGTAGCGTATATTGATTTGTCCGAACACAATGACACCTTCTTGAGAAACAAACTGAAACCACCCTCCTGAATGGCTTGGTTAGTAAAGGAACACACGCCCTGTCTGAATCTTCACTTCAGGGTCAGTTTCAGTTTCTCAAGGAGGCGTCAATGCGTTCGGACAAATCCATGTTCGCTACAACACATCTGCTTGGCAGATGCCTGACAGCAGCATAACCCAACACGCCTAGTCAGGCCTTGAATGCATATATATATATATATATAGAACGGCGTAGGGAAGGGACTGGGGCCTTCTTTCTTTGCTGAGCGCTGTACAATGTCAGTTACATACAGGTCCAGTTTCTCCAGGAGGTGGTGTCACTTCACCACATCTGCTACAACAGATGTCTGACCAGCAGCATAATCCATCCGGCTCCCCCCCCCCCCCCCATATATATATATATAAAGTGTGTGTGTATGTGTATGTGTGTGTGTGTGTGTGTGTGTGTGTGTGTCTGTGTGTCTGTGTGTGTCTGTGTGTCTGTGTGTGAGTGCCAGTCAGAGTGGATTTCTTCTACAATTTTACCAGACGACAACAGTCATGTTGCCATGTAATTTTTTCAGTGTTAGGAACGTCCTGTACATATGATGACCTCGGTTCATCGTCTCAACCGAATGACGAGACGCTGAGTTTCATTTTTTTTCCCCAGTCAAACTTGGGAGAAGGGGCGAGTGGGGGACTGGAACCCAGATAAGCGTCTTAACTCTCTCCATACGAACGGCGAAAGAGACGACGTTAACAGCGTTTCACCCCAATTACCATCATCAAAATATTGCAAGCGGAAGGCTCTTATACTGAAGACGTGAATGTTGACAAAGAATACCACAGTTCTGACGACGGAAGCTAAAGGTTGGGTCATTCAGACACCCACTGGACATCCGAGGGGTCTGTGTAGAGGAGAAGAGAGGACTGGCCGTACTGAGTGAGTTAACCACTGTGCCAGCTTGCTCCTGAGCCACTTTTCACCTGGACACAGCCAGTGTCAGTTCACTGCCCCGATGACCGAGACGCTGCCAAAGATGTCGGCATTTCCTGCCCTTCAGGATAGAAGTACAAAAGTTAAGAGTTTGCGTTTGTGGCACCGAACAGTACGCGTGTGGAGGAGGAATTTTGTTTAATGTCCCGTCACACATATCGGTGACTGAAGACATTTTGTTAAAGTGTTTATGAATACATTTGAGTATTATCGGTTAGAAGGGGTGGGAGATGTGAATGAATGGAGGGTTGGGGGGAAACTGGGCAAATGAGGGTGAAATGAGGGTGAAATTTGAAAAAAGGAAAAAAAAAAGATCTAAATACAATTACAGGAAATTACTTAAAGGACTTCGTAAAAGAGAAGTCGTTAAATTGACAAGCGAAACAACTGATAATGAATGCAAAAAGTCAAAAAACATCAACGTTCTCAGTCACTTGTGAAGACACACTTTCGTGTACATAAGGCTTCATCAAGCTACAGTCAAAAATTACATGCTCAATAAGTCAGGTTACTAAAGCATACGCCTGTGAGAAGGTGACCGGAAGGAAGTGTCTGGAGACACGCAGTGAAAGACATTGAAGGACAGCGACCTGTGACTTTCATGAAACAAACTTTTCACTTTAGTTTTTTTTTTTTTCTTGTTTTTTTTTTTGGGGGGGTGGGGGGTGGGGGGGGGGGGGGGGGGGGGGGGGGCAGGGGGACTGTGGCGACGCCGACATTCATTTCACATGATGTGAATTTGTGTGGCAAGTTGGGAATGTACAGGAAATTTCAGCTTCCGTTCGGAGTAGTTCAAACGTACTGGATTCACTCATGCACAGTCCGAGGCACACACACACACTCTCTCTCTCTCTCTCTCTCTCTCTCTCTCTCTCACACACATTCTCTCTCTCTCTCTCTCTCTCTCTCTCTCTCACACGCGCGCGCGCGCGCGCGCGATTTTCCAGTCAGAGAAAGGTGTGAAGATAAAAGGCGATGCTCCTATCAAGCCAGGTCATTGACACCATGGTCTCCCTATCACCTCATCAACCACCCCACCCTCACACCCCACCCCGGCATCAATCTCCACACCAAGGCAGATAACTGGATTGGAAAGTGAGGGTGGCCGCCTCTCCTTTTTTTCTTTTCAGAGGCGGCCATAATGGCCCGATCTCTTTCACTTGATTGGCTGGTGTCACTTGCCCTCTAGCGACCTCTAGCGGCGATTCTACATTCTGTCAAGAGATCACAAGCGTGTGAGGGTAGAGAGAGAGAATGAGATTTACTTCTTTATTTGTTTTCCACAATGACATTTTATGTCAACAGAGAAATCTGTTGTGATAAAAAGAAATACAAATACAAATGTATGTATGTATGTATGTATGTATGTATGTATGTATGTTTCCACCAAGGTACCTCACCACGCAGCACCATGAAAGTAGGACCTGTTCCCTATTTCCACATCGTGTTCTTGCTCAACCACAACCAAATTTCCATCAGCATCCCGAAAAGAACCCAGACAACCGTTAAGTGAATTTCACGTCCGGAGGCCACTGGTTCTTGGCAGCTTTGAAAGTAGCCAGCCAGCGTTTGCTCTTCTCTATTTCCATACTAAATAAACGGCTAATACCGTCAAGCAGACAACGAAGATGGAGTATTTGTATCCACCAGAGACCACTCAGTGCCAACGTTAGGTACTGCCGGCAGGACTTGCTGCAGGAATCAAACCTGGGTGGGCTTTAGCTTCACTTTCAAGGAGGTGTCAAAGCGTGCGGACTGATCCATATACGCTACATCCACATCTGCTGTTGGAAAAAAAAAAAAGCAAGGGGCAGATGCCTGGTCTTCGTGTAAACTCCAAGACGCTGAGGGTTGTTCAATGCATTAACATTAAAATAAAATGATCAGACAAACTGAACAAATAAGTGAGTACATATGCATAATAGTGAAATGAAAGATACGTACAATGCAAATGACTTAAATAACTCTCTCTCTCTCTCTCTCTCTCTCTCTCTCTCTCTCTCTCTCTCTCCTCACACCTTTGAAATGAAAGATACGTACAAGGCAAATGACTGAAATAACACACACACACACACTCTCCCTCTCTCTCTCTCTCTCTCTCTCTCTCTATATATATATATATATATATATATATATATATATATATATATCCTCACACCTTTGTGATCTCCTGACAGTGAAGAGCCGCTGCCGCCATGGTTTGATGGGAAATTACTGGAGTGTTTGGTGCTATTTCTTTTGAGAATGGAGTGGAGTATTTGGTGCTGTTTCTCACGGGAATGTGGTGGAGTGTGTGGTGTTTATAGACATGGAGATAGTGTGGTGTGTGTGGTGTTTTTACTCATGGAGATGATGTGGTGTGTTTGGTGTTTTTACTGATGGGGATGGTGTGGTGTGTGTGGTGTTTTTAGTGATGGAGATGATGTGGTGTGTGTGGTGTTTTTACTGATGAAGATGGTGTGGTGTGTGTGGTGTTTTTACTGATGAAGATGGTGTGGTGTGTGTGGTGGTTTTACTCATGGAGATGGTGTGGAGTGTTTGTCCCACGCGCGCGCACATACACACATGCCTACACGCACACATCTACTGTCTCTGTGTATGTTTCCATCCACATCTCTCTCTCTCTCTCTCTCTCTCTCTCTCTCTCTCTCTCTCTCTTTCTCTCCACTGGACCTTTCGTGGTGGTTACCGCATAGAAAAGGCTACGGCGAAAACATCAGTATCAACAACCTAGTCCCCACTAAAGAAATCATTCATACAAACCAACAATACTCAACAAATACTTCTTTTCGTGTTAAAGTCGAGGTTTGGGGTGTTATCAAACCTTTAATCACACGCGGAAGCGCTTCAAGGACTGCACCTTAGAACACCTCCAGCACTGTGGCATATCTTCAGAGTCCTCTGAAGCTCCAGCCAGTGACGGAATCGGCTGGCGTGCAGTCACAAGGAGAGCAGACAGCAGTTTGGAGGACAGCCAGTGACGGAATCGGCTGGCGTGCAGTCACAAGAACAGACAGCAGTTTGGAGGACAGCCAGTGACGGAATCGGCTGGCGTGCAGTCACAAGGAGAGCAGACAGCAGCTTGGAGGACAGCCAGTGACGGAATCGGCTGGCGTGCAGTCACAAGGAGAGCAGAAACAATCTTGGAGGACAGCCAGTGACAGAATCGGCTGGCGTGCAGTCACAAGGAGAGCAGAAACAATCTTGGAGGACAGCCAGTGACAGAATCGGCTGGCGTGCAGTCACAAGGAGAGCAGAAACAATCTTTGAGGACAGCCAGTGACGGAATCGGCTGGCGTGCAGTCACAAGGAGAACAGACAGCATCTTGGAGGACAGCCAGTGACGGAATCGGCTGGCGTGCAGTCACAAGGAGAGCAGACAGCAGCTTGGAGGACAGCCAGTGACGGAATCGGCTGGCGTGCAGTCACAAGGAGAACAGAAACAATCTTGGAGGACAGCCAGTGAGGGAATCGGCTGGCGTGCAGTCACAAGGAGAACAGAAACAATCTTGGAGGACAGCCAGTGACGGAATCGGCTGGCGTGCAGTCACAAGGAGAGCAGAAACAATCTTGGAGGACAGCCAGTGACGGAATCGGCTGGCGTGCAGTCACAAGGAGAGCAGAAACAATCTTGGAGGACAGCCAGTGACAGAATCGGCTGGCGTGCAGTCACAAGGAGAGCAGAAACAATCTTGGAGGACAGCCAGTGACGGAATCGGCTGGCGTGCAGTCACAAGGAGAACAGACAGCAACTTGGAGGACAGCCAGTGACGGAATCGGCTGGCGTGCAGTCACAAGGAGAGCAGAAACAATCTTGGAGGACAGCCAGTGACAGAATCGGCTGGCGTGCAGTCACAAGGAGAGCAGAAACAATCTTGGAGGACAGCCAGTGACGGAATCGGCTGGCGTGCAGTCACAAGGAGAGCAGAAACAATCTTGGAGGACAGCCAGTGACAGAATCGGCTGGCGTGCAGTCACAAGGAGAGCAGAAACAATCTTGGAGGACAGCCAGTGACGGAATCAGCTGGCGTGCAGTCGCAAGGAGAACAGACAGCAGCTTGGAGGACAGCCAGTGACGGAATCGGCTGGCGTGCAGTCACAAGGAGAGCAGAAACAATCTTGGAGGACAGCCAGTGACAGAATCGGCTGGCGTGCAGTCACAAGGAGAGCAGAAACAATCTTGGAGGACAGCCAGTGACAGAATCGGCTGGCGTGCAGTCACAAGGAGAGCAGACAGCAGCTTGGAGGACGACCGCCGAAGCAAACTGACCAGCCCCAGAGAGAGGAGGAAGGCTGCAGATCAGATCCAGATTCAGGAAGCCTTCGTGTGTTCCAACTACCCTCGAGCAGTAGAGAGCAAGGTGGATGGCGTAAGGTTCGTGTCCTATTCCCCCTCTCACCCTTTCTCCGAAGTTTGACTGGTAAATCAAACTGAGCGTCTAGACTCTAGTCATTCGGGTGAGACGATGATCAGAGGTCCCATGTGCAGCACGCATTTGACGCACTGAAAAAAGAACTCTTGGCAACAAAACGTGCAGTCTTCTGTCAAAACTCTGTGGAAGAAATCCACTGAGACAGGTGCACGAATATATATGCATACACCCAAGGCCTGACTAAGCTTGTTGGGTTATGCCACTGGTCAGGCATCTGCCGACAGATGTGGTGTTGGCATGTAGCATCGAGTGTGTGGTTCAGAGATGGGACTGACCTGAAGGCAGCAGAACTGACGAGAGTTTTGTACAGCCAGCCTTCGTCCTCTCCACGGGCCCCATCAATCAATGTGGCAGAGCCACTCTCCCTCCCAGACACTGGCCTGTACTACACCTAGAGTGATCGCCCTTTGACACCACGCTGCAGCGCCAGTGACACCTACCAATCGAATACAGCTATCAAGTGGCACCAGCTAATCAGTTAACAGCCCACCAAATTATCCCAGCCAAATAGGTGCAGCTCTCCAATGACACCAACCAATCAGCTGACAGTTGTCATTCCTCCATGTCCCCGTGCTGAATTAAAGGCCGCTCAATTCAGTTTTGACAATCATCGTTGGCACTGTTGGTGCTGGGAACATGAGAGGTGGTGTTGGCAGAATGGGAGAGAGACTGATCAATGCCTGTGAATTCATCTCTGTCACTGACGAGACACTGTCGATCTCCGCTTCCTGTGATACTGTCTCTGAACGAGTCCGCTGGTTTGGGTACAAGCTGCGTTCTTTTGTAAATGTGATTTTCGTTATGTGGCAATTTTTTTTTTCTTGCACACAGTTCCCACCCCGGATACACCACACTCCCACCACCGACCATTTACCTAGCCCTGCAGTGTCGGGAAAGGGCCAAACGGCAGGTGGAAGATGACACTGGAAGCCACACTTCCAATCCTGTACGCAGGTGGGTTTTTTGATTGCTTGATATGGATACTTATTACAGTTGTATGGCTCGTCTGAAGCTGACCTCAGAGATGACAATGTTATTGGAAAGCATCCTTGGGCTGTATTCAAGAGGGGAATCATTTTGCCTCAAGGCAACTTACCTTCGACATGGTAGGAGCCTGCGGGTACAACTTACCTTGAAGGTGAAGTTATCTTCGTATTCAAGACACGCGCTGTGCACTCAGGCAACTAACCCATCGTCCATATTTAAAAAATCCCGGTGATTTCCTTCTGCACATGTTCTTTCACTTCTCACCGAACCACCGTTCAGAGCATTGTCCAGAGAGTTCACACGTGCTGTCCGCAAAGCATGCCTGCTTTCCCGCAACACAAACAATGCTGCAAAAGGATCCACCGTATTTACCTCTGCTTCAAGGGCAGTCACCATTGGCAGGCAGTAAGGGCAAATTTGCCTTTGTGTTTGAAGACGCGCGGGTAGACTCAAGCGTTCCTGAATACCGGATACTGCTTTCCATCGGCATGCCTTCTGTAGATTTACCCGCACAATTTTACAGCACAATACAGCACAGCACATTACAGCACAACACAGCACAACAGAATACAGCACAGCACAATACAACACAACACAATACAGCACAGCACAGAACAGCACAACACAATACAGCATGCACAATACAGCACAGCACAGTACAGCACAACACAGTACAGCACAGCACAACATAATATAGCACACCACAGCACAACACAGTACAACACAACACACTACAGCACAGCACACTACAGCACAACACAATACATCACAGCACAGCACAGCACATTACAGCACAACACAGCACAGTACAGCACAATACAGCACAACACAATACCGCACAGCACAGCACAGCACAACTTCACGCAGTGCGGCACGGATGACGACACAACACGACACTGGCGCGCCGCAATGGACGCTAACAACGACACAAGTACAGCAGTGTGAGAGGTGCTGGCTGTCGGCTGTCACAGGTGTGGAGACATGACAGACAGGATGATGTCACAGGTGTGGAGACATGACAGACAAGATGTCACAGGTGTGGAGACATGACAGACTGTCACAGGTGTGGAGACATGACAGACAAGATGTCACAGGTGTGGAGACATGACAGACTGTCTCAGGTGTGGAGACATGACAGACAAGATGTCACAGGTGTGGTGACATGACAGACAAGATGTCACAGGTGTGGAGACATGACAGACAAGATGTCACAGGTGTGGAGACATGACAGACAGGATGATGTCACAGGTGTGGAGACATGACAGGCAGGATGTTACAGGTGTGGAGACATGACAGACAGGATGCTGTCACAGGTGTGGAGACATGACAGACAGGATGATGTCACAGGTGTGGAGACATGACAGACAGGATGCTGTCACAGATGTGGAGACATGACAGACAGGATGATGTCACAGGTGTGGAGACATGACAGTCAGGATGATGTCACAGGTGTGGAAACATGACAGACAGGATGATGTCACAGGTGTGGAGACATGACAGACAGGATGTTACAGGTGTGGAGACATGACAGACAGGATGATGTCACAGGTGTGGAGACATGACAGACAGGATGCCACAGGTGTGGAGACATGACAGACAGGATGATATCACAGGTGTGGAGACATGACAGACAGGATGTCACAGGTGTGGAGACATGACAGACAGGAAGATGTCACAGGTGTTGAGACATGACAGGCAGGATATCACAGGTGTGGAGACATGACAGACAGGATGCTGTCACAGGTGTGGAGACATGACAGGCAGGATGTTACAGGTGTGGAGACATGACAGACAGGATGCTGTCACAGGTGTGGAGACATGACAGACAGGATGATGTCACAGGTGTGGAGACATGACAGACAGGATGATGTCACAGGTGTGGAGACATGACAGGCAGGATGTCACAGGTGTGGAGACATGACAGACAGGATGATGTCACAGGTGTGGAGACATGACAGACAGGATGATGTCACAGGTGTGGAGACATGACAGACAGGATGTTACAGGTGTGGAGACATGACAGACAGGATGATGTCACAGGTGTGGAGACATGACAGACAAGATGTCACAGGTGTGGAGACATGACAGACAGGATGTCACAGGTGTGAAGACATGACAGACAGGATGATGTCACAGGTGTGGAGACATGACAGACAGGATGATGTCACAGGTGTGGAGACATGACAGACAGGATATCACAGGTGTGGAGACATGACAGACAGGATATCACAGGTGTGGAGACATGACAGACAGAGTGATATCACAGGTGTGGAGACATGACAGACAGGATGATGTCACAGGTGTGGAGACATGACAGACAAGATGTCACAGGTGTGGAGACATGACAGACAGGATGATGTCACAGGTGTGGAGACATGACAGACAGGATGATGTCACAGGTGTGGAGACATGACAGACAGGATGATGTCACAGGTGTGGAGACATGACAGACAAGATGCCACAGGTGTGGAGACATGACAGACAGGATGATGTCACAGGTGTGGAGACATGACAGACAGGATGTCACAGGTGTGGAGACATGACAGACAGGATGATGTCATAGGTGTGGAGACATGACAGACAAGATGTCACAGGTGTGGAGACATGACAGACAGGATGATGTCACAGGTGTGGAGGCATGACAGACAGGATGTCACAGGTGTGGAGACATGACAGACAGGATGATGTCACAGGTGTGGAGACATGACAGACAGGATGATGTGACAGGTGTGGAGACATGACAGACAGGATGTTACAGGTGTGGAGACATGACAGGATGTCACAGGTGTGGAGACATGACAGACAGGATTATGTCACAGGTGTGGAGACATGACAGACAGGATGTCACGGCTGGGGAGTAGACAGTAGGGCGGGGGATGGGAGTGGGTGGTAAGGGTTGGCTGGGGGGGTGGGGGTAGGGAGGGGGGGGGGACGAAGGATCGGGGGGGAAGCCGTTGACTGACTAAATTGAAACATGTTCTGTCATGTGAGGCTTCCTTGTCTGGGTGAGTTAATGGACCTGTCTGCTCCCCTCACTGTTTGTCGCTCTCTGTCTGTCTGTCTGCCTGTCTGTCTCTCTTCTGTTTGTGTGCATGTGTGTGTGTGCGTGTGTGTGTATGTGTGCGCGCATGTGCGTGTCCGCGTTCGTGTATTGTATACATCACCCACACACACACACACACACACACACACCTCCTTGCTACCACTTCCCTCTATTTTTCTCTGTCATTCCCATTCTCCACTCGAAAATCCCCTGACCCCCCTTGAGACATTGCCTGTCTAGCTATATCATCACTCTTTCCCATTTTCTGTAAAATTAATATGTTACTTGAAATTGGAAATGCCATATTCAGACCTGAAGAGTATTATAGGTAACTTGTTCTGGCATTCCTGTGCTGCAGATATACACTGGGGGAAATGGATGATGCATGGTTTCTGAAAACGTACATTAACGCTTCGCCTGGAGATTAGGTTCCCAGTGTATAGAGTTTGGGTGCATGTGTGTGTGTGTGTGCGTGTGTGTGTGTGTGTGTGTGTGTGTGTGTGTGTGTGTGTGTGTGTGTGTGTGCGTGTGTGTGTGTGCGTGTGAAAGTCAGTCAATGTCAAGAAGGGATATGCAAACATAGCGTTTTATTCAAGACTGGCATGGCTTTTTAATGATGAATATGCTACACAGAACATACAGACAAAAAAGTATTGAATAAAAAGCCGATTTGTGTTTTCACATTTCTTCTGTCATTGCTGCTGTGTGCACATGTCTAATGATCGGTATAAGGACAAGTCTGGAGCTTCCTTTTTTGAGGAAGTGTCTGGGTTTGTTCCATTGTACCTCCCATTTACCTGTATGCCAGCTGAATTGGTAGCACAAGCAGCATTGACTTGAAGTTGTGTACTTTGTACATGGAAAGTTACCACTCTTTATAGTTTGTCAGTCCTTCACTGTCCTGGCCTCATTATTCTTAAATTTTCGTTATTTTTAATGCATACCTGTGGTGGTTTCTCAAAGCACTGACTGGCGCGTTGGTTTTATGCGTGAGGCATCTGCTCCTTTCTTCCTTCATTTCTTTAAGCAGGTGTGATGTATACTATATGTGTAGCTGTGTACCGAGTGGTTACTGAAGGGTACAGACAGTACAAAAGAACTAAACTAATTGATTTATTGAATGAAAGGATAGACAAGATCCCACGCACAGGCCAGGGACATATAGAGGCCAGTCACAAATGGGGTTTTCTATTGGTTTATTTACATTATTCTAAAAGAAGAAGACTAAGAAGAAGAAATAATGAGAAGAAGACAACTAGGAGAAGACAATGAGAAGATAAAAAGAGAAGAAGACAGTGCAGCGATACATAGCGAGGTGTCAGCTGTTGTGGGGACACACACGACACACTGCCCGCGACACAGCAAGAGAGAGAGAGAGCAGGCTCTGGTCAGATGACTGACCAGGTATGAAATGACCACTCATCATTCACTGTGCCAATTTATGCAAGTTTAGCGGACCGCAAAGTGCGTCACGTGTGCTTGCAAGCAGATCGTCACTAATCACGGAGAATCCGATGACAATTGTGTTTGTTTAAAGGTGTTCAGTGATAGATTTCTAAATGATTCCTGAACCGATTTACGTCGGATAAGTTGCAAAAGAAAGAGCTCAACGCCTACTTTATAATGAGTGTAAAATGAAGTGTTGATTATTTAAGATGAATTTATAATCTTAATTTAAGTCACCTGAACAGGGTCAGTTTTAACGAGCTCGTCGCTGAAAATTACAAACTGCGTTAAATCAGTTTCACGTAGGCGAACATAAATGGAATAGATTTAAAGATGGAATTAAGACGATTCTGCCAGTATATAATACTAGTAGTTTACTGATCTGACAAAAGAGCTATTAATTAAATACTGTGGAACAGAAACACAAGTTTCTTCTCAGCCAATGACGTATCGCGACGCGACACTGGTCGAGCAGTGAGCAGGTGGTCTGGCCAGGACAAAATGATGTAAGCAGAGTTATGTCACATATTCTGTGCAAGGGTTAGAAGTGAAAACGTCGTCTGCTCTGGCTTGTGCGTGAATAGTGTTGGAGCAAGCATAGCGCGCTTGGTCACACCTCCCCCCATCTTTTGAAAACCATCGTCCGCGATGGTTAATTAAAAGTAATTCTTGTGAGCAGACTTAGCTGAGCATCAAACAAGAATTATTGGGCAGGTAAGGGAGATAATTTAGCTGATAACTGATAGCTAAGTGAATGACTGCAACCTTCTTAGGAACAACACCCTACTTCTATATTCAAAGTGGCTTTAGCCAGGTTAAGTTAAGAGTTTGGTCTTAGTCAAATGCATCCTAACTTTGAAGAGTTTGATATAGAGAAGGGGTCCCAATTTGGTAAATACACTATGAAGATGGAAAGCATTCATTTGTGTGCCTATCAATCTATCTTATCACTGTCAGACGCACATGTTGAGTAGCATACATGTATAATAGCATAAATAAAAAAATGAATTATTATAGCATGTTCATAGACATGAAAACATAAAGCATTGCATAGGCCATATGACAATGATAGGTCACAGGAAAGGCAAGAAGGTAAGAACAGAATAATTAAAAAAACTGATAAAACATAAATAATGCATCACGACTGTCTCTGCTGCAAAAGAAAATTAGTTTGACCAGTCTCAAAACACTGTTAGTGGAGTCCTGGTTGCCAGTCGTGTAGACCGTCTCGGTGCAGGATCTGGTGGTAGTGGAGGCGGCTCTGGTGCAGCTCGCTGGGTTGGTGTCCTGGGTCTTGGTATGGGTGTCACAACTCATGACAATCTCGTGGGGAGTGTTTTGTACATGCCCTTCCCCACTCGCTCTCCCCAGCTTGTCTTTTTTGTATATGTGACTCCCGGTTGTACGTTTTTCACGTGCAATCGTGGAGTCATGTTGCGTTCCTGTCACTGCTGAACAGAGGTTCAAGCCTTTCTGTTCTGTCAGTGACACTTCTCTAGGCTTTTCGCCCGCGGCCTTCTTGGAGGAAGGTCGTGCCTGTTTGGGTTTGGGGCTTTTTGCCCAGTTGGTACCCTCAGTGAGGATGGCTTTTCCTCCGGGTGGCCCTGTATCTATGTTCTGTGTGCTCCAGCTCAGAGGGAGTGCCCTGCTGGACGTGTCTTGTCTTTGTTTTGGTTTTTTTATTTCCAGCGTCAGGGTAGTGGTACCCGGTTGGCAGTTTGCAGCATCCCACTTCGTGCACCATCTCTTCTTCAGCCTGAGTTGGCCAGGCGGTGTTGCTGCTCCTTCTGCTGCTGACTGCTGTCTTCAGTCCTGCTGCCCTCTTCTCATCACTGTCATCGTGTACCTGCTTTCATCGTGTACCCGCTTTCATCGTCGTTTTCTTCAGTCTTCGTTGTCCACGTCATCGTTTGTTTATTTGTTTTTTTATCATCTGGTGTTGTGCAGAGTGTTTCAGGTTTTCTTTGTTTATCAACTGTCCTGAGTGCACAACATTCTCCAGACTGTTTTTTTTCGCTGGACGGACGTGTCTTCAAGCTCTGTGTTTTTTTGTTTTTTTTGGGGGGGGGGTTGTGGGTTATTTATCCATTCTGTTGTCGTTTAAGTGTATCAGTTGTTGTGGCTGGGATTGTGGTTAGTCAGTTCATTTGGCAAGTTCTGTGTGTGACTGAATAAATGTATGTAAACCATGAATTATTTTAGTCTGTGTTTGTGTTGTCTGGGTGTTAGTGCTGGGTTGGGTGGGGGTTTCTAGTCCGCTCTCTTATAGCGCGTGACAAATGGTGGAGATGCGGGGTACTTAGGTTAGTTAGGGTGGGGGAAGGGTGTGACGTCTTGTTTGATTTTCTTTTCTTTTTTTTAGGGTGAAGTTTTACTGAGTAGTGGTTGAGTTCCTTTTGAACTTTATTCAAAGTACACTGATGTTATTGCCCGTTAGTGAATAAATGTTAAAATATTTTTTTTGTAACCAATTGCCGACTAAACGTAGATATTCATCTTTCTTTTGGTTTTGGTTCTGTCACCCAGCCCAGTGGTGTGCTTCTTTAAATCTGTCATACAACTGTTGTTGTTTTTTCAGTTATTGTCAGACAGCCAAACTGACTTTGAATAATGCTTTCTTTGACAGGAAAGTGGTAGGGTAATCTCCCTTGATTTGTTTTGTATGTAACATTTTGAGCAGTCATTTGTGCATGTCCTTCTGTGTCGCCATTTACCCTGTGTTGGGTTCTGGTCGTAGGACCAGAGGCGTTTTTGTTCGGTACTGTCATGTGCCATTTGGGGTTTGGGGCTTTTTGCCCAGTTGGATGGCACCCTGATGTGAGGATTGTTTTTCCTCCGGGTGGCCAAATTCTGTGTTATCGGTGTTTCTGTGTTTGCCATTTACCCTAAATTATGGGTTCTGGTCGTAGGACCAGAGGCGTTCTTTTTGTTCAGTTCTGTCTTGTGCATGTCTTTGGGAGTCACTCTTCACCTACCTTTTGGCTGTCAATAAATAATGAATAACTTTAATTACAACATGCATCATTTTGTTTTCAACAGATACTTCATTTTCAACATGTATTTTATTTCAACTGTTAAATGTGGATATTGCTGATTAATTCAGTTTTCTATTGAAATGGGATTGCATGAACTTAATTTTCCTTTTTACTTAACCATCAGCATTATTTTACGAGCTTTTAACTTTACTGTAGGATCAGCAACAGTTCAGCACTGCAATGCCTTTTGTTGTATGGACTTTTGCAACATGGAAGTGGGATGTCTGTTGTGTCAAATGTCTTGTCATTCATTGTGACTGTTTTGTTTGTTCCAAATTTAAAATTTGAACTTATGTGGGGGGTATTGTCACAACTCATGACAATCTCGTGGGGAGTGTTTTGTACATGCCCTTCCCCACTCGCTCTCCCCAGCTTGTCTTTTTTGTATATGTGACTCCCGGTTGTACGTTTTTCACGTGCAATCGTGGAGTCATGTTGCGTTCCTGTCACTGCTGAACAGAGGTTCAAGCCTTTCTGTTCTGTCAGTGACACTTCTCTAGGCTTTTCGCCCGCGGCCTTCTTGGAGGAAGGTCGTGCCTGTTTGGGTTTGGGGCTTTTTGCCCAGTTGGTACCCTCAGTGAGGATGGCTTTTCCTCCGGGTGGCCCTGTATCTATGTTCTGTGTGCTCCAGCTCAGAGGGAGTGCCCTGCTGGACGTGTCTTGTCTTTGTTTTGGTTTTTTTATTTCCAGCGTCAGGGTAGTGGTACCCGGTTGGCAGTTTGCAGCATCCCACTTCGTGCACCATCTCTTCTTCAGCCTGAGTTGGCCAGGCGGTGTTGCTGCTCCTTCTGCTGCTGACTGCTGTCTTCAGTCCTGCTGCCCTCTTCTCATCACTGTCATCGTGTACCTGCTTTCATCGTGTACCCGCTTTCATCGTCGTTTTCTTCAGTCTTCGTTGTCCACGTCATCGTTTGTTTATTTGTTTTTTTATCATCTGGTGTTGTGCAGAGTGTTTCAGGTTTTCTTTGTTTATCAACTGTCCTGAGTGCACAACATTCTCCAGACTGTTTTTTTTCGCTGGACGGACGTGTCTTCAAGCTCTGTGTTTTTTTTTTTTTTTGGGGGGGGGGTTGTGGGTTATTTATCCATTCTGTTGTCGTTTAAGTGTATCAGTTGTTGTGGCTGGGATTGTGGTTAGTCAGTTCATTTGGCAAGTTCTGTGTGTGACTGAATAAATGTATGTAAACCATGAATTATTTTAGTCTGTGTTTGTGTTGTCTGGGTGTTAGTGCTGGGTTGGGTGGGGGTTTCTAGTCCGCTCTCTTATAGCGCGTGACAATGGGCCTGGTCAGCCACACACCACTGTCAGTGTCAGTGTCAGTCACTTTGTCGCCCTGGTGGTGCAGTGGGATCGGGTGAGTTGGCGTGACTACAGGTGGTGGTTGTTGGCTGGACCTTTGCAGTGCAGGGCTGACGACAGGTGGGGACATCTGTGGGACGACAGCATCAGGTGTAGTGCTGTGGCGCCTCCGTCGTCTGCATCTCCTGCGTCGCTGGTTTGGAGCTGGTGCAGTTGATGGCATGGGCCCAGGTTGCCCAGTGTGTGTAGTGGCAACACACTGGTTGTGGACTGGAACTGCAGGCTGGTGGTCTGCTTTCAGCTGCCTGGCCCTCAGGTAGCGTCGCTTGTGGCGACACTGGTGCTCTGTGTGGCCAGACCTCTCACACCAGACACAGTGTGGAGGGTCTGGGGTGTGGTCAGCAGCACAGCGTTGAGGATGAAGCGCTGGTTGTGGAGGATGTGGGTGGTGTGCTGGCATGGGTGACTGCAGCTGACGTCGCAGGCTGGTGTTCTCAGCTGCGAGTGCGGCCAGCTGGGACTGTAGGCGGACAACAGTGGTGCTGTCTACGCCAGGACAGGTGTTGTAGGTGTGGCTGTCCTCCCGCAGCCATCGCAGGGCCTCCTTCTTTGCTGCCTCGAAGGTGGTGTCAGGGTGGTCACGGATGAAGCGCCTGACATCACGCTTCAGTGTGGCTGGCTGAAGGCCTCTGGCGAAGGCGTCACGGAGGATGGCTGGTGGCACCTGCATTACCCCATCTTCGGCCTTGTTGACCTTGGTCCATAGGTGCCGAAGATGGGATGCGTAGTCGATCACCGTCTCCTTGGACTGCTGCTGTCTGTTGAAGAACGCAGTGGCAAGGTCGGTGGCGTCTCGCTGATCTCCCCAGTTCTCCTCAAGAACCGCAAGGATCTTGGCTGGGGTGTCCACTTGTGTCGCCGGCAGCCTGACGATCTGCTGGTGAGCTCGGCCGGCAAGGGCTGAGATCAGCCAGAGAGAGGCTGTCGCGTCATCCAGGGGCTGTAGCTGGAGAATCAGTCTGGCCTCACTGATGAAGTCGTCGACCTCACTGCTGCCTTCCTCACCGGATAGCATCGGGAGTTTGGGCAGGAAGTCAGTTGAAGCCATCTTGATGTGGGCGACGTTTCTTCTTGTGGACTTGATGTACCTGCTGCACTGTCTTCTCCCTTCTCCTATGTTAAACTATCCCTATATGACTGTTAGTACAACCTCTTGTCCCTGTACGATCCTAGCTCACAGCGCCAAGTATGTGATAGAGATTAGCTTGGCTAGGAGCTGTGATTTATTAAGAGATATTAAAAGAATTAGCACATCCTATGCTCACAGCGCCAAGTTGTAACAAGGTACACTTGGTGGTAAAGGGCTGTGGTTTTGGGATGGATTGAATTTGGATAAAAGAATTGAAACCTTAAAGGGAATAATTTTGGATCAATCTTGTGATGGATCTTTATCCTGTCGGCGACGCCACTTTTGTAGCCGTGTACCGAGTGGTTACTGAAGGGTACAGACAGTACAAAAGAACTAAACTAATTGATTTATTGAATGAAAGGATAGACAAGATCCCACGCACAGGCCAGGGACATATAGAGGCCAGTCACAAATGGGGTTTTCTATTGGTTTATTTACATTATTCTAAAAGAAGAAGACTAAGAAGAAGAAATAATGAGAAGAAGACAACTAGGAGAAGACAATGAGAAGATAAAAAGAGAAGAAGACAGTGCAGCGATACATAGCGAGGTGTCAGCTGTTGTGGGGACACACACGACACACTGCCCGCGACACAGCAAGAGAGAGAGAGAGCAGGCTCTGGTCAGATGACTGACCAGGTATGAAATGACCACTCATCATTCACTGTGCCAATTTATGCAAGTTTAGCGGACCGCAAAGTGCGTCACGTGTGCTTGCAAGCAGATCGTCACTAATCACGGAGAATCCGATGACAATTGTGTTTGTTTAAAGGTGTTCAGTGATAGATTTCTAAATGATTCCTGAACCGATTTACGTCGGATAAGTTGCAAAAGAAAGAGCTCAACGCCTACTTTATAATGAGTGTAAAATGAAGTGTTGATTATTTAAGATGAATTTATAATCTTAATTTAAGTCACCTGAACAGGGTCAGTTTTAACGAGCTCGTCGCTGAAAATTACAAACTGCGTTAAATCAGTTTCACGTAGGCGAACATAAATGGAATAGATTTAAAGATGGAATTAAGACGATTCTGCCAGTATATAATACTAGTAGTTTACTGATCTGACAAAAGAGCTATTAATTAAATACTGTGGAACAGAAACACAAGTTTCTTCTCAGCCAATGACGTATCGCGACGCGACACTGGTCGAGCAGTGAGCAGGTGGTCTGGCCAGGACAAAATGATGTAAGCAGAGTTATGTCACATATTCTGTGCAAGGGTTAGAAGTGAAAACGTCGTCTGCTCTGGCTTGTGCGTGAATAGTGTTGGAGCAAGCATAGCGCGCTTGGTCACATATGGATAAGTCAGCACTGATGCCCTTGACTGCTCTCGCTGGAAGATGCTGTGCTCTAGTGGCATAAAGACATTTGAAAACAAGAGGACGCTGGCCATTAAGGAGAAGCGTGAGCGAAGGAAGCAGGGCTCAGCTTCTGGAGACGTTTTCCCTTGCAACACCTGTGGGATGTGCTGCGCATCCAGAATCAGCCTCTTCTCCCATATGAGGATACACACCGACAGATAAGCCTGCCTGCCTACTCATCTGTCGGACCGACGGGAGACTCCATTCAATTCAAGTTAGCAAGCCTTGATGCCTCCTTGAAACTGAATCTGAAACCGAGCAGAAAGGTCATTCCTGATGCCTACGACATCGTGTGCTTGCTCTGTTGTGTTTGTTTCCGTGCATGTTGTTGAAATGTTGTATGGAGAGGGGGGAGGGAGAGGGAGATTTTTTAAGCATCGTGATTTGAGTAGCTGGGAATTGTGGTATATGTGTTCGACTCAGAACTGGTTGTAAGTATTATGATAATGATTGATTATCAAACAAGAAAGAGTGGTAACTCTCTTCATACAGACGGTACACAACTTAGGTTAATGCCGTTTACGTATGCCACCGATTCAGTATCTGGGTTTGTTTCAATGTACGTTTTATTTACCTGTGTGCAAGCTGAATCGGTAGCATTAGCTGCAGAAGTTGTGTACCTTGTGTACGAAGAGAGTAACCCCTCTCTATTGTTTGATCATTTACTCTCCTGCAGATGTCAGCTGCTATGCTTGGTTCTAACTTTTTGACAGTTACACGCGACTAAATGCCTACGTTGACCGAACTACGCCATTGGTCAGTTCCATACTACACACAGTTTGTAGCGGGTTCCGACCATACTAGGCTCTTCCGTCCGAGCAATGCAACTGGCAGGACCCATTGCTCTTTCATGTTGCGATAATGGTTTTAAGTATTGTGATATCCGTGTTGTGATATGGGATTTTATCATTAAGTAATTTTGCTGTTTCACATGGATGCTGGGTGTTGTGCATGATGGCTTTGTGTGTGGAAAAAATACAGGTCACTGTTGGCGTTTGGTTGGATGTCTATGTGGCTTTGTGTGTGGAAAAAATACAGGTTACTGTTGGCGTTTGGTTGGATGTCTATGTGGGGTTGTGTGTGGAAAAAATACAGGTTACTGTTGGCGTTTGGTTGGATGTCTATGTGGGGTTGTGTGTGGAAAAAATACAGGTTACTGTTGGCGTTTGGTTGGATGTCTATGTGGCTTTGTGTGTGGAAAAAATACAGGTTACTGTTGGCGTTTGGTTGGATGTCTATGTGGCTTTGTGTGTGGAAAAAATACAGGTTACTGTTGGTTTTTGGTTGGATGTCTATGTGGCTTTGTGTGTGGAAAAAATACAGGTCACTGTTGGTGTTTGGTTGGATGTCTATGTGGCTTTGTGTGTGGAAAAAATACAGGTTACTGTTGGTGTTTGGTTGGATGTCTATGTGGCTTTGTGTGTGGAAAAATACAGGTTACTGTTGGCGTTTGGTTGGATGTCTATGTGGCTTTGTGTGTGGAAAAAATACAGGTTACTGTTGGCGTTTGGTTGGATGTCTATGTGGGATTGTGCGTGGAAAAAATACAGGTTACTGTTGGCGTTTGGTTGGATGTCTATGTGGCTTTGTGTGTGGAAAAAATACAGGTCACTGTTGGCGTTTGGTTGGATGTCTATGTAGCTTTGTGTGTGGAAAAAATACAGGTTACTGTTGGCGTTTGGTTGGATGTCTATGTGGCTTTGTGTGTGGAAAAAATACAGGTTACTGTTGGTGTTTGGTTGGATGTCTATGTGGGGTTGTGTGTGGAAAAAATACAGGTTACTGTTGGCGTTTGGTTGGATGTCTATGTGGGGTTGTGTGTGGAAAAAATACAGGTTACTGTTGGCGTTTGGTTGATGTCTATGTGAGGTTGTGTGTGAAAAAAATACAGGTTACTGTTGGTGTTTGGTTGGATGTCTATGTGGCTTTGTGTGTGGAAAAAATACAGGTTACTGTTGGCGTTTGGTTGGATGTCTATGTGGCTTTGTGTGTGGAAAAAATACAGGTTACTGTTGGCGTTTGGTTGGATGTCTATGTGGGGTTGTGTTTGTAAATTGTCATATTAGTGTTTGAATACTGGTTTTTGACCTTCGAGCTTTTAGAATATCTCTTGTTGTTGTTGTTGATGTTGTTATTGTCTTCATCATTATCATCATCCTCATCCTCATTATTATTAGTATTCTTCTTCTTCTTCTTCTTCTTCTTCTTCTTCTTCTTCTTCTTCTTCTTATTATTATTATTATTATTATTATCATCATCATCATCATCATCATCATCATCATCATCATCATCATCATCATCATCATCATATTGTTGTTGTTGTTGTTATCGTCTTCATCATCATCATTATCATTGTTATTATTATCATTATCATTAGTAGTAGTAGTATTAGTGTTGTCGTTGTTGGTGTTGTTGTTAACGTCTTCATCGTCGTCATTTATCATCATCATCATTATCATAATAATAATAATAATAATTATTATTATTATTATTATTATTATTGTGTTTGTTCATTCCCCAAAACATCAGTTTACTGGTGGTCATTGCCAACTCTCAGTGTGACGTTCACTGAACAACGGTGTATGTATGAGACACCGTGAGAAACACCAAGTTGTAAGTGATGGGACTGAGAGGGATTCTTACACATACAGTGAGAGAGTGGGTGGAGAGAGAGAAAGACAGAGACAGGGACAGAGAGGGGGAGATACAAAGACAGAGAGAGAGAGAAAGAGAGAAACGGAGACAGAGTGAGGGACAGGGAAAGACAGCGAAACAGAGAAACACAAAGGCTTAGTGATAGACACACCACACCACACACACACACACACACACACACACACACACACACTGAGACAGAGACAGGGACAGAGAGGGGGACATACAAAGACACAAAGAGGGGGGGCGTGGGTGTGTGTGTGTGTGTGTGATCATTGGTAAACCATAACAAATTCATTTACTCTGGAAACACTTTGTCTGCCAATGTCAAATTTGGATTAAACACAGTAAAAAAAAAAAAAAAAAAAAAAAAAAAAATATATATATATATATATATATATATATATTCACAGTCAAACCAATGACAGGTTGTAAGTCTTCCGGATTAAGCCATATTTCCGGATCGTAAACGGTTCATTTTACTGAGGCTTCAGACACAGAAAAAACATCACAGGCTCTTCCCAGTCATCTGCTCGAACGTTTGTTTGTGGTTTGAAGACGGTGTGACATCATGTTTTCCCTGTTGCCAATTAAAAGAAAATAAATAGAAATTCTCGACATATCACAAAGAATGACACTGACTCTCACACAGCAGTTACATGCCTTGTCAGCTGTCGTGGCGGTTTGACCTCAAAGTCACATGTCTGGTATTCCAGAGCTGGAACTCGTGTCATTCAAGGTTGAAGTTATGGATAACTAGAGCTGTTGCTGGGGAATGTTGATTTGTACAAAGCCACTGAACTGGTTAACTTTTTTTTTTTCAAACACTTCATTTTTGACAGGCGCCATCTTTAAACCAAGAGTTTCTCCCCATCACTCCAGTTGCTCAGATCTGGCTGATGAAAGATTATATGATCCAGTTCATGTTCGTTTAAAATCAAAACCATTGAAACAAGGCAGAAAAACCTTGTGCTGTGATGTAAGCAGGCTGTAAATTGAATATGGAGGGGGGAAGGGTGGATAGGGGGTCATCCAGTCCTGTCTGGCACCAGGTCCTCAGTGCCCACCAACAGGTGCACAGGAACACCTGTGCTTGACGAAGCAAGCAGTGTTTGTGTGGGAACCACTACTTCCTCCTTCACCAGTATGGGTTAAGGACCCCTTTACAACTTGATACTTACAACTGGATTTGGGCTGTTAACTGTTGTACGGTTTGATTAAGAAAGCACACGAAAGGTAGCGTTAAGAGAAATTTTGCACACTGTACATGTATGCATTCATTTATGTTCCACACAGACATGCACCATGTTGAATGGGGCCTTCTGGGAAGGAAGAGGGTGAAGTTGAAGGTAGAGAAGTGATGTGTGAAGATGTCGATGTGAGAGAAGTGTGCAGGGTGACAGCAGAGTCAGGACAGCACGGTGGACCTGTGTGCTGTGTCCTGCAGCAAGCCTCTGTTTCTCTGGGTACACGACCCACTGGCTCCTTACCATCATCCTATACATGTATGCTGTGGACAAACACTGAATAAACATGTCAAAGCCAGAAAAAAAAGAAAGAAAAAAAGAATGACACTGACTGCACCATTGGCGTTTTTTCTGCCCTGAGGTATCTTAACTCTCTCCATACGAACGGCGAAAGAGAAGACGTTAACAGCGTTTCACCCCAATTACCATCATCAAAATATTGAAAGCGGAAGGCTCTTATACTGAAGACGTGAATGTTGACAAAGAATACCACAATTCTGACGACAGAAGCTAAAGGCTGGGTCATTCAGACACCCACTGGACATCCGAGGGGTCTGTATAGAGGAGAAGAGAGGACTGGCCGTACTGAGCGAGTTAAAGAGGATATTAAAGCTACTAGAATGAGCAAAAATTATTGAATCAACATGTCAGTTTCAGTAAGCATAGCATACACAGGTCTACGCAGAATGAAGAAAACGGCAACAAACTGCGGTGTGCTTGAGGTTATGGCAAAGTCTCCTTTACCAATAACGTTAATAGTTTCTGAAATGATGAGACATAAAAGTAACATGATTTAAACGGTGTTACCACCTCGGAAACGACAATCAGTTTATTGCGCTAAAACAACATAAGTTTAAATATTGAATATGAATGAAAGAAGTCAAATGTGTTTCGGCATTGTGGGAAGTCGTCTTGCTTAGGAGCTTAATGATCAATTATGGTTAAATACTGTTCCAATAACCCCGCCCCTTTTAAGCTTAATAATGTTTAGCAGAGAACACATTTTTTTTATACTTTTTTTTCTTTTCTTATTCCTCATAATTCCTGGATCCTGGATAAAGTGTGTATCGCCAGTGAGTCTTGAAGGCTCTGCCTCTCTCGTTTACAGAAAGGATAACAATGATACATGACAATTTTAACAGCGTAATTTTGACATTAGAAACAACGTCGCTGAATATTCTAAACAACATCCTTTGTGGTTTTGACGAAGACAAAACTTTGAATCTTCTCTTATAGATCTCAGTGCAGCATTTGATACAACTGATCATTCAATTCTTCTTGAAAGTCTCAAGCATTCTTTTGGTATCCATGATCTTATTTCATAAATTCAGTCCTACTTATCGAATCACACCCAGACTATGTAAATGGAAAATACTCTAATGAAACTTAAGCTGTCATATGGTACCCTTCAGGGACCGGCCCTTGGTTCTATTCTCTTTGGTTTGTATGCTGCCTCACTGTCTATTGTAATAAACCATCACTGTTCTCGCAAGAGGGCTGACGACACTACCTTTTCACTCGGCTTCTGTTTAACAAATCAGGCACATGCAAGAGTGTATAACAGACTTGAAGTCTTGGATGAGTTACAACAAACTACAGCAAAATAATGAAAAGACTGAACTGTTGCTTGCCTGCCACCAGAAATGTTGAACCACGCGTCTCTCTCCCCATTTCCCATCTGGAAAAAAACCAGCCTTGACCACGTCTGTCCTTTCAGCAACACATTTATAACATTTGTAAATTAACTTATCTGGGTTGCGAAGAATGAGTTCCATTCACCGTTACCTATCTATTGAAGCAACCAAAACAGCTGTGCTTTTGTTTTGTCCAGATCTTCCTGCATCTCTGTTCTTGTCGGATTTTGAAAAAAAAAAAATCACTTTTCAACTCAAAAGAATTCAGAGCAATGCTGCTCGACTTATTTTCAGATCCTCCTAATTTAAACATGATTATGCTCTCTTCCACTCTCTTCACTGGCTACCACCTTCAAAATAGTTGAGATCAAGATTTCTGCTCTGACGTTTTCTGCCGTCTCAAGTTCTGGCCTTCGCACCCTCACTGACTTCCTTGAAGTGAACATTCCAAGTCGTGACCTTCCTTCTGCTTCTGATACCAGGTTATCAAAAATTCCTGTTGAAGAGAAGAAACAGCAACAGGGTCAGAGATCGTTCACTTTCCAGGCCCCCTCTTTGAGGAACAAATTGAAGAGGAAAAAAAATGTCGCGACATTCTGTCTCGCTAAATTCTTTCAAGCCTGCTTTGAAAATACATTCTTTCCAGTAATGGTGAATGTATGCTCTGCTTCCAAATGTATGTTTTATTGTGAGGAAGCCGTTTGCCATTTGTGTGGCGGGAGATGGCATGGTTTGGTCACGTCATACGACATAACACCCTCTCCAAAACCATCCTGCAAGGGACTGTAGAGGGAGGGCGCAGACGGGGGCGGCAGAGAAAGAGCTGGTCCGACAACGTCAAGAAATGGACCAAAATGACGATGCCAGATCTCCTCACGACAGCTGCCAACAGAACGGCGTGGCGAGCTAGGACATCTTCCTCATGTCCCCCCCACCCCCACCCCCCACCCAACGACTCCAGCGGTCGAGGGAATGAGTGAGTGAGTGAGTGGCGGGATGTTTGCGAGTGTCCGTGCATTCGTGCGTGTTGCAGGGATGTGTCTTCCAGATGGTGTCGTGAGGGAGGGGGTGGTTGTTCAATGGAGGCGCTGTGTGCGAGTGTGTTCTGGCACGTGTTTCTCTGAGTAGGTTGGGTGGGTGGGGGTATGAAAGGAAAGGGGGAAGAGTGAGAAAGAAATGCAATGCGCTTTGAGCATTATTTCAGGGGGGGTGGGGGGGGGGGGGACGTGCGATATATAATGTCAATTTTTATTACCACTGTTAAGTGCTTGGAGAGGTTTGAAAACTAAATACATATGTTGTTTTTGTAGTAGTAGTAGTAGTTGTTGTTGTCGTTGTTGTTGTTGCTGTAGAAGAGATGTACAATGAAAGTGGCAACAAAATACACACAGGGTTCTGCTTTAACTGCTTTGTGGCTCTTGCCATCGTTTTCACAAGAAAGTACAATGCAAATTATATCAATCCCAGGAACAAACATCACACACACACACACACGACACGCACACGCACACACACGCACACGCAAGCACCCAAACATGCACGCTCGCACGCCCGCACACACGCGCACGAAACACATCCACATACGAACACTCGCACGCATACACACATACGCACGTATGCATGCATGCACCACACACACACACACACACACACACACACACACGCACGCACGCACGCACACGCACACACAAACACGCACGTGTGTATTTCTTTGTGTATGTGTGTGTGTGTGTGTGCGTGTGTGTGCGCGCGCGCACGGATGCGTGCGTGTGTGAGTATGTGTGTGTGTGTGTGTGTGTGCCTGTCTGTCTATCTGTGTGTCTGTCTGTCTGCCTAACTGCCTGTGTCTGTTTATCCGACATGACAAACGAGCAAATGAAAGAAGTGAGTTGTGACGGGTGGCGAGGTAACCAAGGCCATCCCCATCTTCAGTGATGTCCAGAATGTAATTAATGGGCTCTTCACTTTTTCAGACTGTCCGGCTGGACAGGAAAATGAACATGTCAAAAATAACTCTCTGAAGTCGACTTGTCCAAAGTAAACATGGCTGGAGAAAAACACACCGTAAATAAACACGTCTGGAATCAGTATCTCTCAAAAAAAATTAAAAAAAAAAAAAAGAACAAACATCAACCGGAATAAACGTGTCCCAAATAAACATGCTTGAAATAAATCTGTCTAAAATAAATGGGAGGTACCGCGTCAGATTCTATAAGACGACGGGCTTCTGATCAGGTGTCAAGGACTCGGGGGCCCTGTTTGGGCATAGGTGTTGTGTCCTTGGGAAAGGCACACTTAATTCCCATTTTACTCACTCCACGCAGCTGTGAATGAGAGCCGAACTGGCTGGGGAAGGCAAAAAAAAAACAACAACAAAAAACAGCAGATGTAGAGGGAGAGGGTTGGGCCTCTGCCTACTTGTAACCAGCCCTTGACACAGTGAGTTACAGTTTCAGTACAAGGCTATGGGTCTTTTTAACTTTGAAATAAACATGTCTGCCACATAACATCAAGGTCACAAACAATTAACGGATCTGTTGGGGTTGGGTAAACAATCAATCAAATAAACAAATAAACAGAAAGTGAAACTGTGAGCATCAACAGAATCAAACGCAAAAAAATTACAGCAGAAAGCGTTCATGTATGGCAAAGAGAAAGAAAGATAGTGAGGGGGACATAGTGAGGGAGAGAGACAGAGACAGAGACAGAGAGAGGGAGAGATAAAGAGAGAGACAGGGGGAGAGACAAAGAGAGACACACAGAGAGAGAACAAAGAGAAAGAGAGAGAGAGACAGAGAGACAGAGAGAGACAGGGATATACAAAGAGATCGAGACAGAGAAGAAGAGAGAGTGAGGGAGAGACAAAGAGAGAGACAGACAGACAGAGACAGAAAGAGACAGACAGGAGAAGAAGAATATGCAATCAGCCACTGCAATGCATTGGTTATGGTTAAACCAACAATGTGTTAACAATCAGCCGCTGCAAGGCACTGGTTATGATGAAACCAATAATGTGTTAAAAATCAGCCACTGTAATGCACTGGTTATGATGAAACCAATAATGTGTTAACAATCAGCCACTGCAATGCACTGGTTGTGATTAAACCAATAATGTGTTAACAATCAGCCACTGCAATGCACTGGTTATGATGAAACCAATAATGTGTTAAAAATCAGCCACTGCAATGCACTGGCTATGATGAAACCAATAATGTGTTAACAATCAGCCACTGTAATGCACTGGTTGTGATTAAACCAATAATGTGTTAACAATCAGCCACTGCAATGCACTGGTTGTGATTAAACCAACAATGTGTTAACAATCAGCCACTGCAATGCACTGGTTATGATTAAACCAATAATGTGTTAACAATCAGCCACTGCAATGCACTGGTTATGATTAAACCAACAATGTGTTAACAATCAGCCACTGCAATGCTCTGGTTATGATTACACCAATAATGTGTTAACAATCAGCCACTGCAATGCACTGGTTATGATTAAACCAATAATGTGTTAACAATCAGCCACTGCAATGCACTGGTTATGGTTAAACCAATAATGTGTTGAAAATCAGCCACTGCAAGGCACTGGTTATGATGAAACCAATAATGTGTTAACAATCAGCCACTGCAATGCACTGGTTGTGATTAAACCAATAATGTGTTAACAATCAGCCACTGCAATGCACTGGTTGTGATTAAACCAATAATGTGTTAACAATCAGCCACTGCTATGCACTGGTTGTGATTAAACCAATAATGTGTTAACAATCAGCCACTGCAATGCACTGGTTATGATTAAACCAACAATGTGTTAACAATCAGCCACTGCAATGCTCTGGTTATGATTACACCAATAATGTGTTAACAATCAGCCACTGCAATGCACTGGTTATGATTAAACCAATAATGTGTTAACAATCAGCCACTGCAATGCACTGGTTATGGTTAAACCAATAATGTGTTAACAATCAGCCACTTCAATGCATTGGTTATGGTTAAACCAATAATATGTTAAGTTTCCAACAAAAAAAAAGAAAAGAAACAAAAGAAATGTGATTATGGTTTATCCAGTTTAAAACCTGTTAGTGTTTTCGATAAAAGTTCTTTTTAACAGTGATTATTATACTCCAGTTTAACCTGTTCACACCTGTTAACAGTATGTAACACTTTTTTTTTGACAGTTGTTATTGTTAGTGTCAGTATCAGTAGCTCAAGGAGGCGTCACTGCGTTCGGTTAAATCCATATACGCTACACAACATATGCCAAGCAGATGCCTGACCAGCAGCGTAACCCAACGGGCTTAGTCAGGCTTTGAGGGAAAAAAATAAAATGAAAATAAATAAATAAATAAATAATAATAATTATAAGGCACAAAATATTGATGAGATCAACTCTAAGCGCACAAAAAAGACAATAATGATGATAAATAAGAAAATAAGCAAATAAATGTAAAACATGCAGACACACATTCACACACACACACACACACACACACACACACACACACACACACACACACACACACACACACACACACACACACACATGCATAACAGATATGCAACAAACATGCAGTTTCACAGATATGAAAGCACAATCAAATACACATAAACGTACATGAACCCCAACACACACACACACACACACACACACACACACAC
>NC_134897.1:27467174-27474674 GCF_041734735.1 Babylonia areolata | reverse complement strand
CGCAATACAACACAACACAAAACAACTAAACAAATAGTATAAAACAAGAAGCACGTCTAGGGAGATATTTCCAGTCCCTCTCATCTTTCTGATCAATTTGAAATGTTTGCTTTTCCAACATCGGCAACGTGAAGATGATGCAAGCGCTAATGCAGCTTGTGTGTGATTGTGTGTCAGCAACAGCTTCCTGGAGGAATGTTGATGATGAACTGTGGAGGAAAAGGAGACCTTCTCCATACTTAGCGGGCCGCGTGGACGTGTAAAAATAGCCAGCGTTGAGGAGGAAAACCTTTCTAGCAGTTTCAATCTACTCCCCCCCCCCTCGCCCCCCCTCCCCCTCCCCCCGACACGCACACACCCCTTTTTGTTTTTACCTTGAGGTTATTCCGGGCTAGCCTTAAACGACACCCGAGGTCATTGGTGACTGGTCAAGATCGACATGTCTGTCTGAGTGTGTATGTGTACATGCCTTAAATCTGACTGAATGACACAGGAATGATTGATTGTATTAAAAGATAGACATTGTCTGCTACAGCTGATGTGTGAAGCAGTTTTTGAAGCAAGCAGAGAGAGCGCTTGGTTACAATAACATAGCGTAGGCAAATGTGTGAAGGAGGAGGAGGGGGTGGATGAAGGGTTCTGCTTTAATATAAATCATGTATATATTCTAACTGGGCCAACGTTATCGCCGTGAGTCATTTCAAAGCAGCTAGGAATAACCCCCGTGTCAGTTACTACGGGGTGCGGGTGATATACAAACTGGGCAACGGGAAGGTGTGGGGGGTGGGAGGGGGGGGGGGGGTTCTGATTGGTTTAAGATTATCCCCGGGTGTCATTCTACGCCAGTCTACATGGACACAGGGAGTTAATATATGGGCTCGCCTAAACTAACCATGGGATAAAAAAAATAACAAAAAAATAACGGGGCTATTGATAGGCTGCTACACCTGGAAGAACATGGCTGGAACACGGCAAGAAAGGGACAGCTGGGAGATGGACAGAGAACAGAGGAGAGGAGAGGAGAAAGGAAAGTGGAGAGTGTGTGTGTGAGAGAGATGGGGGGAGGGTGGGGAGAGAGAGGGGGGGGAGAGGGAGGGAGAGAGAGAGAGAGGAAGAGAGAGAGAGGACAGGAGAGGAGAAAGAGAGATAGGGGAGAGACAGCAAGAGGGGGAAGGAGAGAGAGAGGGGGGAGAGAACGAGAGGGGGAGGGAGAGGGAGAGAGAGAGAGAGGACAGGAGAGGAGAAAGAGAGAGAGAGAGAGGACAGGAGAGGAGAAAGAGAGAGAGAGAGAGGACAGGAGAGGAGAAAGAGAGAGAGAGAGAGAGGACAGAAGAGGAGAAAGAGAGAGAGAGAGAGAGAGGACAGGAGAGGAGAAAGAGAGAGAGGGAGAGGACAGGAGAGGAGAAAGAGAGAGGGAGAGAGAGGACAGGAGAGGAGAAAGAGAGAGGGAGAGAGAGAGAGAGGACAGGAGAGAAGAAAGAGAGAGAGGGAGGGTGGGAGAGAGGGTGAGAGGGAGAGAGAGGGAGAGAGAGAGGACAGGAGAGGAGAAAGAGAGAGGGAGAGAGAGAGAGAGGACAGGAGAGAAGAAAGAGAGAGGGAGAGAGAGAGAGGGAGGGTGGGAGAGAGGGTGAGAGGGAGAGAGAGGACAGGAGAGAAGCAAGAGAGAGGGAGAGAGAGAGAGGACAGAAGAGAAGAAAGAGAGGGAGAGAGAGAGGACAGGAGAGGAGAAAGAGAGTGAGAGGGGGAGAGAGAGGGGGAAGAGGGAGGGAGAGAGAGGTGGAGAGGGAGAGAGAGAGGGGGGGAGAGAGGGGGGAGAGAGAGGACAGGAGAGGAGAAAGAGAGAGAGAGAGATGGGGAGAGGGAGAGAGAGAGGGGGGGAGAGAGGACAGGAGAGGAGAGAGAGGGGGGAGGGAGAGAGAGAGATGGGGAGAGGGACAGCGAGCGAGAGGGGGGGAGAGGGAGGGAGAGGACAGGAGAGGAGAAAGAGAGAGAGTGAGAGATGGACAGAGAAGGGGGGAGAAGGAGGGAGAGAGAGGGGAGAGAGAGAGAGAACAAAACGTGAAAACCTCCGCTGGCCCTGTTTGTCCTGATGCCCGCATTGGCTGGCTGATCTCTCACACTTGGCGCTGTTGGAGAATCGATTTTCTTCAGGAAAGTGTCAGCTGCGAGTCAACATCGTCATTGCAACTAAAATTCACCTCTGAAAGCGGAATGTGGCTTTCTATATAGCAGAGCACCAAAAAATGAAGAAAAGAGGAAGGAAAAAACAACAACAGTAGAATAAATAGGAATTTTTAAAAGTAATGATAAAAATGAAAATAAAAACAAAGATAAAAATGAAAGTAAAGATGATGATGATGATGATGATGATGATGATGATGATGATAATAATAATAATAATAATAATAATAATAATAATAATAATAATAATAATAATAATAATAATAATAATAATAATAATAATAAATAACGATAAATAAACGATATACAAAAATAACAATCATACTCGCTAACGCCCACTGAAATAAAGAATTGAAGGTGTAAACTGCGGCCGGTAGACAAAGAAAACACAACAAGACCACAAAATGGAGGAGATGATAATGATAACAATGATGATGATGATGATGATGATGACGATGACATAGCTGTCTTTAAAACAAAACTCGACCCTGTTTTCCACAGACACGGGTGAATCAAGACAGTTCCTCTGTTGGCAATATTCCAGACGAAATAAATGACAGGTTACACTGTGACCTGGTGTTCCCACGGGGTCTGGCCTTCGCTTCCTTCGCCAGACTGTTGTAGACACGTTATCAGGGCTGGTCCATATACGCTTTGCCTCTTCTTCTTCTTCTTCTTCTGCGTTCACTCGTATGCACACGAGTGGGCTTTTACGTGTATGACCGTTTTTACCCCGCCATGTAGGCAGCCATACTCCGTTTTCGGGGGTGTGCATACTGGGTATGTTCTTGTTTCCATAACCCACCGAACGCTGACATGGATTACAGGATCTTTAACGTGCGTATTTGATCTTCTGCTTGCATATACACACGAAGGGGGTTCAGGCACTAGCAGGTCTGCACATATGTTAACCTGGGAGATCGTAAAAATCTCCACCCTTTACCCACCAGGCGCCGTCACCGTGATTCGAACCCGGGACCCTCAGATTGACAGTCCAACGCTTTAACCACTCGGCTATTGCGCCCGTCATCTGCTCTGCCTCATCTGCTCGTAAAAAAAATGGGGTACACTTAGACGCCTGACCTGCCCGAATAGCGCTAGTCAGGCTTTGAGAGCTTCAAATGATAGGATGAAATAAAATAAATTCAAAATATATCGTTGGAAAATAGTTGTATGAACACACACACACACACACACACACACACACACACACACACACACACACACACACACACACACACACACACGCACACACGTACATTCATCATGTGCGTCTCATGGACCCACAAAACATCACTCGACGGAATTACGCATGCGAATACAAACGCGCAGACACTTTATCAGGTAACCCAGAACTCAGAAATCATTCACTGCGAGGCCACAGGCAAAGGAGGAAGATAACTACATCTTGAGACACACGAAAAGTCGTCAAAGATATTGCAGGCAGGGGACGGGGGACAGGGGCGGGGTGACCCTGCATTAAAGACGCAACATTCCGTAGCTTCAGGGCAGGCAAACATAAGATTTCGTTTTGAGCCATTCCCGAAGTAATTTCTCCTTTTCGGTGAGAATATTGGACACTTGCAGTGAGCAGATCTGTCCGTTACCCTTTCATCACAAACCGTATAACAACACCAGCAACAACAACAATAATGACGAAAGATGATGATAATAATAACAATACAGCATGACACCCAGTAGTATAAGGGATGGGGGTTCTATATACAACTGATTTTAGCTCAAAACCGTCAGTTGTATATAGAACCCCCATCCCTTATACTACTCACCCACACACCCCAAGCAGGGAGTTCGAGGCATGCACAACACAAAACGTGATACATGTTTAATTATACATGCATCAATACATAATCATGCATGCATTAAGTAAGACACACCGTTCACAAAAACGTGTGTGCGCGCACAAACACGCAAAGACACACACGCACACACACACAACACACACGCACGCACGCACGCACGCACGCACACACACACACACACACAGAGTCAGTTGAAGTTCAAGATTTACGTCAGTCAATATGACAGCAGACAGAACACAAATGGTGTGTTTTCAGATACCTTTTAAACTGAACTGGGGAGTCCACGTGAGGATCAAAGAAGACCACTTTGTTCCATACTACTGGGCTAATGGATGGGGGAAAAAACACGCTGAGCTGGGATTTGTTGTTGTTTTTACGAGCAATTCAACGGCATTCTTGAAGCAGAAACCGAGCGTAAGGATCAAGGAAGAGAGGTAGAAAGCAAGACTACGGGCGCAATAGCCGAGTGGTGAAAGAGTTGGACTGTCAATTTGAGGGTCCCGGGTTTGAATCTCGGTAACGGCGCCTGGTGGGTAAAGGTTGGAGATTTTTCCGATCTCCCAGGTCAACATATGTGCAGACCTGCTAGTGCCTGAACCCCTTCGTGTGTATACACAAGCAGAAGATCAAATACGCATGTTAAAGATCCTGTAATCCATGTCAGCGTTCGGTGGGTTATAGAAACAAGAACATACCCAGCATGCACACCCCCGAAAACGGAGTATGGCTGCCTACATGGTGGGGTAAAAGCGGTCATACACGTAAAAGCCCACTCGTGTACATACGTGTGAAAGTGGGAGTTGCAGCCCACAAAGAAGAAGAAGAAGAAGAAGAAAGTTAGGCACAAAAGTAAGTGGGTGCAATAATGGTTTATGACATTGACACGCGTGCTAGTTGGTTTGAGGTCTACCCTGTCTATCTAAAACCTGTCGTCTGAAGACAAAGAAAGAAAGGAGGAAGAAAGAAAGCGAGGGGCAGAAGAAAGAAAGCAGAGGGGAAAAATACAACAAAAAGAAAAAAAAGAGGAGGAAATAGCCAACTTGAAGCATTACTTTGAGCGCTCTGGAAAACGGGGCAATTACAAACGTCATAGCTTCTGTGACTGGTCAGATCATGTGCTGTTACTGAAGGACGTGCTGAGTCATGAAAGGAAGAAAGGAAAGAAAGAAAAGGAGAAAGAAAGAAAGAAAGGAGAAAGAAAAGAAAGAAAGAAAGGGAGAAAGAAAGAAAAGAAAGGGAGAAAGAAAGAAAGAAAGGGAGAAAGAAAGAAAGAAAAGAAAGGGAGAAAGAAAGGGAGAAAGAAAAGAAAGAAGAAAGGGAGAAAGAAAGAGAGAGAGAAAGGGAGAAAGAAAGAAAGGGAGAAAGAAAGAAAGGGAGAAAGAAAGAAAGGGAGAAAGAAAGAAGGGAGAAAGAAAGAAAGAAAGGGAGAAAGAAAGAAGAAGAAAGGGAGAAAGAAAAGAAAGGGAGAAAGAAAGAAAGGGAGAAAGAAAAGAAAGAAAGAAAGAAAAGAAAGGGAGAAAGAAAAGAAAGAAAGAAAGGGAGAAAGAAAGAAAGAAAGAAAGAAAGGGAGAAAGAAAGAAAGAAAGGGAGAAAGAAAAGAAAGAAAGAAAGGGAGAAAGAAAGAAAGGGAGAAAGAGAAAGAAAGGGAGAAAGAAAGGGAGAAAGAAAGAAAGAAAGGGAGAAAGAAAAGAAAGGGAGAAAGAAAGAAAGGGAGAAAGAAAGAAAGAAAGGGAGAAAGAAAAGAAAGAAAGAAAGGGAGAAAGAAAAGAAAGGGAGAAAGAAAGAAAGAGAGAAAGAAAGAAAGGGAGAAAGAAAAGAAAGAAAGAAAGAAAGAAAAGAAAGAAAGAAAGGGAGAAAGAAAAGAAAGAAAGAAAGGGAGAAAGAAAGAAAGGGAGAAAGAAAAGAAAGAAAGAAAGAAAAGAAAGGGAGAAAGAAAAGAAAGAAAGAAAGGGAGAAAGAAAAGAAAGAAAGAAAGAAAAGAAAAGAAAGAAAGAAAGAAAAGAAAGAAAGAAAGAAACGGGAAACTTGGAGAGAGAGAAAAAAAAAGTGGGAATGAAGACTGCATCCAACAGAGCTCTCAAGCACACAGGCCCATTTACAAAAGATGTGGCTTTTGAGAGAGGTGACATTATGTGCTGTCACAGAAGAAAGAAAGAAAAAGAAAGAAAGAAAGAAAGAAAGAAAGAAAGAAAACAGGGGAAAAAAAGAAAAGAAAAGAAAGATGCATGTGTGTGCAGAACTCCAGAAAACCTAGTTTGTGCAGTAAGTGGTGAACCGTGCATAATATGACACAGCCATGTCAGTGACTTCAATGAACTCAAGAAATGGCTCCTTCTTCTTCTTCCTTTGCTTTATTTTTCCTCATCATCTTGTTCTTGTCCTTCCTCTTTGTTTCTTTCTTTTTGTTCTTGTTGTCGTCGTTGTTGTTGTTGTTGTTGTTTGTTGTTGTTGTTCTTCTTCTTCTCCTTCTTCTTCTTCTTCTTCTACTTCTTCTTCTACTTCTTTTTCTTCTTCTTCTACTTCTTCTTCTACTTTTTTTTTCTCTTCTTCTTCTCCTTCTCCACCCCCTCTTCTTCTTCTTCTTCTTCTTCTTCTTCTACTTCTTCTTCTGCTACTACTTCTTCTTCTTCCCCTCCGCCCCCCTCCTTGTCTATATCCTTTTTCTTCAACCTCTGCGAAGGACTGCTACTTACTTCTGTGTGTGTGTGTGTGTGTGTGTGTGTGTGTGTGTGTGTGTGTGTGTGTGAACGTGTTGTTTCTCATTCTGCTCACTACCCCTACCCTTCTCTTCCTCTCTCTCTTCTGCCCCCCCCCCCCCCCCCCCCCCCCCCCCTCCCCGCCGTCACCCGGTGAAACCACAAAGTCTCTTCGCAACTTGTCACTTCACAGTCACGATGCAGAATCTCTATTCGTCAATGAAAAGTCAAACACTTCCAGGGATAAAGAAAAAGAAGGAAAATAAAGGAAGGGGGAGTGGGGGGTGTGAGGAGGGGGGTGGGGGGGGGGGTAAGTGTTTTACACGGAAATGTTTCCCATCATGGTCAATGTAATTCGGTAATATCCACATTTTTTTTTCCAAGACGAAATGAATAGTGTTCACATCATACTACTACTATTGCTACTACTGCTACTACTACTACTACAACTACTACTACTTATAATAATAATAATAATGACAATAATAAAAAAAAAATAGAGGAAGAAATGCAGATACAGCCTGCAATTCATCATAAAACACAACCTTCGCATTTATCTTTTGCTACTGTTGTTCCATTTTGTGAAATGAAATATTTTCCTTCCATTAAGTTCCTCGAAATTATTTCCCCTTTATTTCTTTTTACATCAAACCATTCTCCCAACAGTCACACTGGCAACAACAACAAAAAACAAAAACAAGGCGGAACACCCCCCCCCCACCCACCCACCCCCCCCCCCAAAAAAAAAAACAAAAAAAAACCCCAAAACACCTCGACAGTGAAACAACTGTCTTCCTGTCAGC
>NC_134897.1:27459674-27462174 GCF_041734735.1 Babylonia areolata | reverse complement strand
ACACACACACACACACACACACACACAACGAACTGCTGGGAAGTAGAAAACGGTGTCCACGTGCATATCGTCCAACAAATCTGCCTTTGTCTTCCTGCGCCTTCCATTGTCCTGTCTGTGCAACAGTGGTCATGCTTTGTTCAGCACGTGCACTTTGCAGGAGCTGCTGACGAGCTGAGATCAACAACAAAATGTGAACACTCTGTGTGTGTGTGTGTGTGTGTGTGTGTGTGTGTGTGTGTGTGTGTGTGTGTGTGTGTCTGTGTGTGTTTTTTTTTTGCCTGATAGTTGAAAATAGAATAGATGGATCTCTCTCTCTCTCTCTCTCTCTCTCTCTCTCTCTCTCTCTCCATACATACATACACACACACACACACACACATATATATATATATATGCATACATATATATATATATATATATATATATATATATATCTGTGTGTGTGTGTGTGTGTGTGTGTGTGTGTGTGTGTGTGTGTGTGTGTGTGTGTGGAGAGAGAGAGAGAGAGAGACAGAGACAGAGAAGAAGAAGAAGATGATGATGATGATGATGATGATGATTCTTCTTCTTCTTCTTCTTCTTCTTCTTTCTTCTTCTTATCATTATTATTATTATTATTATGAACATCGTTATCATTATTGACGATCCCGCCGCTCAGGCAGAAAGTTGTGGCTTTCGCAATAAAGACATGCATAAATAAATATCGGCTTCCAAGCATTCAAATTGGATACCCCATGCAGAAACAAACATGTGCTCACATAACATACAAGCCAACGCTCGTACACACGCACACACAAAGCTAGCAGAAATTTAAGAAATACATTAGTCAATAAGATGGTAGGCAGAGTGAAAAAGGAAAGAGAGAAAGAAAGAATGAATGAATGAATGAATGAATGAATGAATGAATGAATGTATAAACAACTGTAAAAGAAAAAGAATAAGAATTCAGAAAAAGATAACACATTTCATTTTCCCATCAGAACTCTCATGCACTCGTAGATTCTTTTTTCTTTCTTTTTTTTCAGAAGCGTAGAAAGAAAGAAAGAAAGGATGAAAGGAAGGAAGAAAGAAAGAAAGAAAGACATGATCAAAGAAAGAAAGACAGGGGAAAAAAGCAAAGAAAATCGTCCAAGAATGCCGAGGCAGTTCTGTTCCTGACAAAACTCGCATACTGTCTAATGTCTCCTTTCAAGAAGAAGAAGAAGGAGAAGACTTATTATACCCAAAAGAAAGTGCAATTACATGAAAGAAAACCTGTATCCGACAGGATGCTGAGACAGACAGACAGACAGACAGACAGACAGACAGCCAAAGATGAAGGAGGGAGGGAGGAGGAAGAGAAAGAGACGATATAACGATAGAAAGATGGGAGCAAAAGAAAGGGAGAAAAAAGAAAGGGTGTAAGAAAGAAAGAAAGAAGAAAGAAAGAAATATGAAAAGGAAAAAAGAAAGAAAGACTTATAGAAAAGAAAAGGGAAACCAAACGAGATGTTTTATACAGATAAAAGGCAAGGCTCCGTACTGAAGGGATGTGACACAAAATATCTCATGTTAACAGAAAGAAAGAAAGAAAGAAAGAAAACCGATCTTTCAAAAGGTGTAAATATGGAAACATAACTCCACACACGTCAGTGCATGCCGCAGCCCTGGTGTCAGCCTTCAACTTCACAGTGAAAACCTCGTCACACAAGAAAAAAACAAAAAAAAACGTCACGCACACGAACAAGGTACACAGAAATCGTCACACACAAAAATACGTCACACACACACACAAAAAATCACTGCTGAACACAAACATCGGCGCATCGCCAACGCGCTTGTCGGGGAAAAAATTGGACAGGAACTGACGGGATAGATTTGGAAGAGGAAAAAAAAAGTCTTTCAAGAAGCAAGAAGGAAGAAATGAAGAAAACAAAGAAAGAAAGTGGCTAAAAGAAAGAAAGCAGGAAGAAAATAACAGAAGGATCAAAAGACAGCTAGATAGACAGAAAAGGAACAAATAAAAGAAAGGAGACGAAGAAATAAAGGATGAAATGTTTGTTTGCGTGTAGATTTCTGTCTGTCTGTCTGTCTCTCTGTGTAAGGAGTTTTTTGTTGGTTTTTTTCAGGTTTTCAGTTTTTTTAATTTGTTCTCTGTGATATCAGAATTCCATTCACACCACACCACATCTGCATAGACTTGAGGTTATTGAACAGAGGAAACTTGTTGATGGTGGTGGTTTTTTTGTTGTTGTTTTTTTCCACAACACTGTTTTGTTTGATCAGTGACTGAGACTTTAGTAAAAATCAAATCCATTCTAACCTTTCTGACTGTCGTTAAGTCCGTCGGTTAACATTCTGTATTCCTGTGTTCTTGATCTTTCTGCGGCGATCAGAAACCAGTTTAAACAAGTTCTTGACCATCGGCTACTCGCGGCATCTACTACTATTAATACTACTACTACTGGTGCTGCTGCTGCTGCTACTGTTACTTCTACTACTAATAATAATTATAATA
>NC_134897.1:27442174-27447174 GCF_041734735.1 Babylonia areolata | reverse complement strand
TGCACCGTATTGCATTGTGCTGTACTGTATTGTGCTGAACTGTATTTGTATTGCGTTGCGCTGTGCTGTATTGTGCTGAATTGTACTGTATTGCATTGTGCTGTGCTGTATTGTGCTGAATTGTACTGTATTGCATTGTGCTGTGCTGTATTGTACTCAATTGTACAGCATTGCATTCTATTGTATTCTATCTTATTCTATTACTATTTTTTGTGAAACTATGCCTGAAACTCGGGTTCCTTTCTGCAAAGAGAGCGCGTCGCCTTGTTTACACAAGTGAGTCAAAAAATAGTAAACAAAGTGTCTATGTTTTAACCCTGTGTGTGTGTGTGTGTGTGTGTGTGTGTGTGTGTGTGTGTGTGTGTGTGTGTGTGTGTGTGTGTGTGTGTGTGGTAAACTTTAACATTGCCATTTTCTCTGGAAATACTCTGCCAATACAAAATTTGACTTAAACATAGAATGAAAAAAGATCTTCACAATCATACCAATAACAGGTTGTAAGTCTCCCGAATTAAGCCGTTTTTCCGAATCATTAACGGTTTATTCCGTTGAGATTCGTTCCAAAATCCGAAAATTCTCTTAGGCCTACTACAAGGTAGGTTGCATTCGAAGAGGACATGACCTCGTTTTCCTTGTTCGCAATTAAAAGGAAAGAAATACAAATTCTGGACACAACACATACAGCGATATTAACTACACCATCGACGTATTTGCTGCTTATAAATATTCTAAAGTGGACACTGAATTAACTGGAATGATCATGAAAGAAAAAATTGAACTGATCGTTTCTTTCAGCTCGCTGTAGGCCTTGACTGGTTCGTGCAGATCTTGAGATCTACCATGTGTTGCGTTGTGCTTGAAGGGATGGCAAAGTCTCCTTTACTGCCGAAATAAAAGAATAATCGAGATATGATAAAACACACACACAAAAATACATGATTTAAACGGTGTTATTACGTCCACTACAATCACATCTATTCATCGTACAAAGTAGAAAACGTCAACATTGCTATAAGTACTAAAATTAGTCATCTGACGTCAGATGCGCCACAGCAGTGGGGATTAGTCTGCTTGCTTCGGAACTGAACATGCATGGTTCGATCCAGCTCACATACCCCCCGCCCCCCATTCCCCCTCCTCTCCCCCGCCACCCCCCCCCCCCCCCAAACTCCCCACCCCCTTTTTTGATTTTTTTTCTTCCAAGCTTATCATATATCATATTTAATACAGAGCTCTTTTCAACGATTCTTCAAATCTCTTTTTTTTTCTCTCTCTCATCATTATTCCTTTACTGGATAAAGCGCAAAGCACAAGTGAGTCTTGAAGGCTTTGCCTCTTGTTTTCTTTTTCTTTATCTATCTGCGAGTGAATTAGTTTTATCAATCAAGTGTGCTTATTTTAATAGAATTTTAGACATGGACAAATCGTTTTGTTACCGTGGGTTCTTTTGCGAGCGCAAAGTACATTAGCACACATCACCTCAAAGTACATGCAGCACACCTCACTTCAAAGTACATGCAGCACACCTCACTTCAAAGTACATGCAGTACACATCACCTCAAAGTACATGCAGCACACATCACCTCAAAGTACATGCAGCACACATCACCTCAAAGTACATGCAGCACACATGACCTCAAAGTACATGCAGCACACATCACCTCAAAGTACATGCAGCACCCATCACCTCAAAGTACATGTAGCACCCATCACCTCAAAGTACATGTAGTACACATCACCTCAAAGTACATGTAGCACCCATCACCTCAAAGTGCATGTAGTACACATCGCCTCAAAGTACATGTAGCACACATCACCTCAAAGTACATGCAGCACACATCACCTCAAAGTACATGTAGTACACATGACTTCAAAGTACATGTAGCACACATCGCATCAAAGTACATGTAGCACACATGACCTCAAAGTACATGCAGTACACATCACCTCAAAGTACATGCAGCACACATCACCTCAAAGTACATGCAGTACACATCACCTCAAAGTACATGTAGCACCATCACCTCAAAGTACATGTAGTACACATCACCTCAAAGTCATGTAGCACCATCCCTCAAAGTACATGTAGTACACATCACCTCCAAAGGTACATTACACTCAGCCTTGACATAGTGCATGTGGGGATTCCATCTCAATTAGACCGAACGCACAGTACCCTCATGAAGGCATGTACTGCCACCGCTCCCTTACTGAAGCACTTCACTCGTGTTGACATGTGTACACATCACCTCAACTGGCTTGTATCACTACTTACTCAAGTCATGAATTTAACAATCACTTGATAATACATTACATAATCACCATCAATAGACATGTACACACCATTACTAATATACATATACACCATACGTAAAGTGGTAAGTATAATCAATCATAATACATTAGCAACAAATCATTGAATAAATATTGCGCGCACACACCTCAAATACATTGCAACAGCGTTATCAAGTAAATTTTGATTTTACACACATCGCCTCAAAGAACATGAGCAGCAGCTGGTCAAAGTTCACGTAGCTACACATCAACTCAAAGTCAGGTAGCACACGATCACCTCAAAATACATGCAGCACACATGGCCTCAAAGTACATGCAGCACACATACCTCAAGTACATGCAGTAAACATCGCCTCAAAGTACATGCAGCACACATCACCTCAGTAGTACAATGCAGTACACATCTCCTCAAAGTACATGTAGCACACATCACCTCAAAGTACATGCAGCGAACCTCGCCTCAAAGTACATGCAGCACACAGACCACCTCAAAGTTCATGGCAGCACACATGACCTCAAAGTACATGCAGCACACATCACCTCAAAGTACATGCAGTACACACCACCTCAAAGTACATGTAGCACACACCACCTCAAAGTACACGCAGTACACATCACCTCAATCGAAAGAGTAGCATCCACTACTCAACGCCTTGTGGGAGGAGGGTAGGGGTAGGGGTTGGGGGTGGGGGGTGGGGATTCCAGGTCCATATCTTAGACTCGAACGCACGGGTACCCTCTTCTTAGTCGAAGGCAGTGCTACTGGGCCACCGCTCCTTCTGGAAGAACTTCAGCTGTGTTGAAACATGTCGTAACAGTCACTCATCAACTGGGCTTTATCACGTACGCTACTAAAGTCATGGAAATTAAGAAATAATAATAATAATAATAAATAATAATAAATAGTAATATTGACATTTCAACAACAATAGCAACAAGAACAACAACAACAGCAATAATAATAATAATAGTAATGGTAATAATAATGATAATCATAATAATAATAATAATTGTAATAGTGATTATTGCAAAGCGCTTACAGCACGCTTATGCTTGAATTACAGCGTTATATAAGAATAAATTATTATTATTATTCTCATTATTATTATTATTATTATTGTTATGATAAGAAGAAGAAGAAGAACTCATTGATCTGGTTCCTGTTCCCAAATCCAAACCGTAAGTCGAGACTCGGAAACGGAAAATGCAAACGCTGCACAGAAGTAAACTTGTGATCCGCAAGAGCAAACACGGTTCACATCTCCAGTCTGTTTATCTCCCTTTAACTCTCTCCATACGAACGGCGAAAGAGACGACGTTAACAGCGTTTCAGCCCAATTACCATCATCAAAATATTGCAAGCGGAAGGCTCTTATACTGAAGAGGTGAATGTTGACAAAGAATACCACAATTCTGACAACGGAAGCTAAAGGTTGGGTCATTGAGACACCCACTGGACATCCGAGGGGTCTGTGTAGAGGAGAAGAGAGGACGGGTCGTACTGAATGAGTTAATAATGTGTTGCGTTGCATCGTGTTGCGTTGCACTGTGCTGCTCTCCGTGGTATTGCATTATACTGGATTGTTATGGTTTGTATTACGTTTTGTCGATATGAATTTGAACTGCATTGTCTTGTGTTCTGGTGTATCGTGTTGTGTCGTGCTAATGTTTGTCACAACAGATTTCTCTGTGTGAAAGTCGGTCTGTTTCTTCCTTCAACAACGCGTCGCCAGTGCAGTGCCATCCACTGGAAACTCCAGTCATCATCAGTTTTCATCAGTGACATGGATACTCTGTGTGTGTGTGTGTGTGTGTGTGTGTGTGTTTGCACGATTGTGTGAGTATGCACGTGTGTGTGTGTGTGTGTGTGCGTGCGCGCTCAACTTCGCTGAACGGATATGGCTTTTATTCATAATTTTATTCTATATCAATCAGTTTGCCTTCTGCCAGTCTTAAGCTTAAGACACTTTGATGTATTTAGGTTTCTTAGCTCAAGGAGGCTTTACTGCGTTCGGCCAAATCCATATACGCTACACCACATCTGCCAAGTAGATGCCTGACCAGCAGCGTAACCCAACGCGCTTAGTCAGGTCTTGAGAAAAAAAGAAGAAAAAAGAGATAAATACACAGAAAAGAACTGCTACTAATAATAATAATAATATGTATAAGGCGCAGGTGTATTTACTTATATGATTATTTCATTTATCTGTTTATCTGTTTTATTTCGTTTTATAACATGGACACAAACCAAGGGATTGTTTTTCAAGGCCTCCCCAGCGTGTTGGCTTGATGCACAGGTCAAGCATGTGAACTAATTATTATTAAAAGCAGATAATTATGTTGCAGCGAAAAATGAAGGTTCAGCACGCAATTTTTAACAGCCCGTTGAAACTGAAACTGAAACAAATGCATTCCATCGTGCCATGCAAGATGCCTAGGTCTGCCTGTCACTGGTTGGTTTGTGTGAACTTTTGGACATTTAATTGACGTTGACACTGATGAAGGCGGCGGCCGACTTAAACACCAACATGATCGTGGTGATTCCAGCACACCTCAGCACGTGCAAAGCAAGAGGCGCGTGCATCTCACCCACGTGGGAAATGGGATGGAGTCTGTTGAAAACAAAGGGACAGCAGTCACTCCACACGAGGGGTTATCACGTTCGCAAATGGAGTCATGGAAATTAAGAGAAAAAAAAAAAAAAA
>NC_134897.1:27389674-27437174 GCF_041734735.1 Babylonia areolata | reverse complement strand
CCGATGTTTTCCTACGAGCTCTTCACACGGACAGAGCCAATGGGGTCAGAGAGAGAGAGAGAGAGAGAGAGAGAGAGAGAGAGAGAGAGGCCAGGACTCCAGCAGCCTGCAGGCGGAAGGGACAGGGGCTCAGCGCTGAGTGGTCACAGTCCGTCCATCTCCAAGCTCCCCGACAAATGCAGACCAGGGTGCGTGAGAATGTATTCACTGAACCTATAATGACTGAGCTGGTTGTGAGGACAGCTTAGCGTTGAATGGTCAGTATTGACCACTCTGCTTCTTTCTCTTTCACTACCTCCCTCCCTCCCTCTGCCTGTCTGTCTGTCTCTCCCCTGTCTCTCAAAGCTTCCCATCAAATCCACACTATGGTGGATGTAAGTGTTTCCACTGAACCTATCATGTGCTGGTTGTGTGGACAAGAGTGTGGCGGTGAATGGTTAGTATAGACCACTCTTCTTCCTCCTCTTCTTCTTCTTCTCTCTCTTCTCCCTCTCCTCTCTCTCTGTGTTGCCCATCAGCTCCACACTGTGGTTGGTGACACTGTTTCCACAGAGCCCGTCACGTGATGCCACCTCGGGGGGAAGGGAAAAGAACCTGCAGAGAAAGGAACGGGGATGACGAGGCTTTAACGAGGGCCTAGGTGGCTGTTTGTACATACGGCTTGTTTTTTTGGAGGGGTGGGGGAAGCGGGGGTGGGGGGGGGGGGGGGGGGGGGGGGCAGATTAGGGACTGAACATCTGCTGGAGGATCGGACTTCGTTGTCGCGGGTTTGGGTGGTTTTTTTTTGTTTTTTTTTTTTCAAAGAGTAGAAAATATCCACACCACAAGGAGAACCAAGCCTTTTACACAACTGGGCTCCACGTGCGAATAGGTGTTTATTTGTACAACTTTCTTTCCGCACTTTTTTTCTTCGGTTCTTTCTTTGTTTGTCTCTTTGTTTCCTTCTTTCTTTTCCTTTTTTTTCTTTTCTTTCTTTCTATCTTACATTTTAATCTTTTTTTTCTTTTTTTGTTTCTTTCGTTCTTCCTATCTTTTTTTTTCTTTCATTCATTCTTTCTTCCCTCCTTTCTTTCTTTCTTTCTTTTCTCTTTATCATTTTCCCCGCAGGGGTGGGGTTTGCTGTGATAGGTGGCTCAAGGATGAGGGGGTGGGGTGGGGTGGGGTGGGGAAGGGAAAATGACAAGACCTTCTTAGGTAGCTGAGACTGGTTGTCATCAGTGTTTTAAACAAGAACAGAAAGATGATTGATTGATTGATTGATGTGGATACTTCTATAGCGCCTATCCTCGGTCAGAGACCAAGCTCTAAGCGCTTTACATACACGGGGACATTTGCACCACAGGCTGCCTACCTGGGTAGAGCCGACTGACGGCTGCCACTGGGCGCTCATCATTCGTTTCCTGTGTCATTCAATCAGATTTCAGACGCACACACATACACACTCAGACAGACATGTAACATTTTACGTGTATGACCGTTTGTTTTTTATTTACCCCGCCATGTAGGCAGCCATACTCTGTTTTCGGGGGGGGGGGTGCATGCTGGGTATGTTCTTGTTTCCATAACCCACCGAACGCTGACATGGATTACAGGATCTTTAACGTGCGTATTTGATCTTCTGCGTGCGCATACACACGAAGGGGGTTCAGGCACTAGCAGGTCTGCACATATGTTGACCTGGGAGATCGGAAAAATCTCCACCCTTTACCAACCAGGTGCACCGAGATTCGAACCCAGGACCCTCAGATTGAAAGTCCAGCGCTCATTCGGCTATTGCACCCGTCAGATATATAATATGATACAGCGAAAAAACAGTGTTGAATGGTGAACTGTCACTGACGACAAACACTGAGGCCAGAATGATAATTATGCTGACAACAACAATGATAATAACAGTAATGGGAAGAAGGAGAAGACGACGACGACGACCATGACGATTCATACTGTGCCTAATCATATCTTGTTCTTAGGGCTATACAGTATAATAGTTCCAAGACAATGATGATGTTGATGATGATGATGATAATGATAATCATCATCACCGTCATCACCATCATCACGAAAAGAAGAAGACTTACTTATACAGTGCCTAATCAAATAAAGTTTGCTGGAAGGGCTTTGCCATCAACAGTTCCAATAGAAATACACTACAATACGTTACACCATCAATGAAAACATGGCGGTTGGGCCCTCTGAGTGAGACACATTACAAACTGTAACTGTCTCTCTCCCATTTTCTGCCTGTCTCGGTCTGTCTCTCTCAGTCTCTTTCTGTCTCCTGCCACCCCCCTCCCTCTCTTTCTCTCTGTGGCTCGCTCTCTCTGTTTTGTCAGCGACATGCATGCTATGTATGTCCCCCACTCCACCCCCTGCTCACCCTCTTTTCTTTTTTCTTGTTTCTCTTCTCTTTTTTTTTTTCCAGTTGTCCACCCCGCGTTCATTCCTTTTGAAGCCTGTCCAAAAACGCTTTATATGTTAGAATTGTTGTATCACGATTATTCATAGCTATTGTGCTGTGGTAGCATCTCCAGCCCTGAAACACCACGTTGGGTTTATGCGTATTTCAGGCATCTCTTTGTGCCAGATCTCCTAAAATCCCCGCTCTCAACGTCAGATCTCCCTAAACCCCCGCTCTCAACGTCAGATCTCCTAAAAATCCCCGCTCTCAACGTCAGATCTCCCTAAACCCCCTCTCTCAGCGTCAGATCTCCCTAAACCCCCGCTCTCAACGTCAGATCTCCCTAAATCCCCGCTATCAACGTCAGATCTCCCTAAACTCCCGCTCTCAACGTCAGATCTCCCTAAACCCCCGCTCTCAACGTCAGATCTCCCTAAACCCCCGCTATCAACGTCAGATCTCCCTAAACCCCCGCTCTCAGCGTCAGATCTCCCTAAACCCCCGCTCTCAACGTCAGATCTCCTAAAAATCCCCGCTCTCAACGTCAAGTCTCCGTAAACTCCCGCTCTCAAAGTCAGATCTCCCCAGATACCCGCTCTCAACGTCAGATCTCCCTAAACCCCCGCTCTCAACGTCAGATCTCCCTAAATCCCCGCTCTCAACGTCAGATCTCCCTAAATCCCCGCTCTCAACGTCAGATCTCCCTAAACCCCCGCTCTCAACGTCAGATCTCCCTAAATCCCCGCTCTCAACGTCAGATCTCCCTAAATCCCCGCTCTCAACGTCAGATCTCCCTAAATCCCCGCTCTCAACGTCAGATCTCCCTAAATCCCCGCTCTCAACGTCAGATCTCTCCAGATACCCAACTTCACATATCCCCAAATCCGCACTCAAATATTCCACATGTTCCCAAATCCCCACTCCCAGTTCTACATGTCCTCAAAGCTCCGCTCCCAACACCTTATATCCCAAATCCCCGCTACCAACACCTCATATCCCAAATCCCCGCTCCCAACACCTTATATCCCAAATCCCAGCTCTAAACATCTCATATCCCAAATCCCTGCTCTAAACACCTTGTATCCCCTAATCCCCGCTCTAAACACCTTATATCCCAAAATCCCCGCTCTAAACACCTTATATCCCTAATCCCCGCTCTAAACACCTTATATCCCCTAATCCCCGCTCTAAACACCTTATATCCCAAATCCCCGCTCTAAACACCTTATATCCCAAATCCCCGCTCCAAACACCTCATATCCCAAATCCCCGCTCTAAACACCTTATATCCCCAAATCCCCGCTCTAAACACCTTATATACCAAATCCCCGCTCTAAACACCTTATATCCCAAATCCCCGCTCTAAACACCTTATATCCCAAATCCCCGCTCTAAACACCTTTTATCCCCAAATCCCCGCTCTAAACACCTTATATCCCCAAATCCCCGCTCTAAATACCTTATATCCCCAAATCCCCGCTCTAAACACCTTATATCCCCAAATCCCCGCTCTAAACACCTTATATCCCCTAATCCCCGCTCTAAACACCTTATATACCAAATCCCCGCTCTAAACACCTTATATCCCCAAATCCCCGCTCTAAACACCTTATATCCCAAATCCCCGCTCTAAACACCTTATATACCAAATCACGGCTCTAACCACCGTATATACCAAATCCCCGCTCTAAACACCTTATATCCCCAAATCCCCGCTCTAAATACCTTATATACCAAATCCCCGCTCTAAACACTTATATACCAAACCACGGCTCTAAACACCTTATATACCAAATCCCCGTTCTAAACACCTTATATCCCCAAATCCCCGCTCTAAACATCTTATATCCCGAATTCTCTGCTCTGAAAACCTTATATCCCCAAATCTCCGCTCTAAACCACCTCATATACCCAAATCCCCTCTCGGAACACTTTATATCCCCAAAGCCCTGCTGTAAACACCTTTCTATCCCCAAATCTCCGCTGTAAACACCTTATATCCCCAAATACCCCCGCTGAACGCCTTATATCCCCAAATCCCCACTCTAAACCCCATATCGAATAATATAAAAAAAAGAAGGCACATTACGCATCGAAAAGTCGTTAGCACCAAAGCCCCAATGTAATGCAGACTCTTTGCTGTTGTTGTTGTTTTTCGTTCAGGCATGGAAAGGAAAAAAAAACAATCTCTTCACTACGTGCGAAATTTTTCAGTAATTTATACGGGGCCAGCTGCATGTTTTCTATTTTAAAAAAATCCCCCCCCCCAAAAAAAACAACCAACCCAACCTAGATGTGATTATTGATTTTTCTATTTCGCTTGCGCTAAACGGGTTGTAGTTTAATTGGGAATATTAAATATAACCCCCTGCTTAATATTCAGTTAATTGAACGTTGGTTGCCGCCGCCAGTGTAGATCGATACCCTAATTGATTCAAAGCATGTTCTGTTTTTGAGGCTCCTATTTTTGGTGTGTTTGCTTGCGTGCGTGCGAGCGTGCATGTGAGCGAACGAAGAAGCCAACCAGACTGTTTATAGGTCAGGGCTTAAACCTAAACAGAATATTCATATATACGTGTATGTATGTGTGTGTGTGTGTGTGTGTGTGTGTGTGTGTGTGTGTGTGTATCTATATATATATATATGTGTGTCTGTGTGTGTGTGTGAGAGAGATTTATATATATATATATATATGTCTGTGTGTGTGTGTGTGTGTGTGTGTGTGTGAGAGAGATTTATTGTCAAGTCTTTCCAGGTCAGAGGGAATATCCAGGGAGCACAGACATATGGGGGAGGGGGGGGCGTGTGACTGTGGCTGTGTGTGCCTGTGACTGTGTGGGCGTGGTTGGGGTGTGGTGGAGGTGGAAGAAAGGGGAAATGAGCGATATTTGAGTGATACTTCTGAAACAATCGTTACAATGCAAATGATGATGCAGCAAACATCCAGTTAATAAATATATAATCATATTCTTTAAAAAAAAATTTAAAAAAAAAGGAATAAAGAATCAATATACTTTTGTTATCTCAGAAAGAGAAATTATGTGTGGTGAGGCCTCTGATACATGCGTATTTCAGGCATAAATGGACGCACGCACGCACGCACGCTCCCCAAATCCCCGTGTGTGTGTGTGTGTGTGTGTGTGTGTGTGTGTGTAAAGTGGAGTTGAATATATAAATAATCTGTACATAATTACAGAATTAGCGATAAAGAATAATGAAATTTGAAAAAAAAGGGACAAGAGAGAAGACAGTGGCAAAGAAAGGGGAAATGGGCATGGTTATTTTCATTTCATTTATTTTTCAAACAGGGGGATGGGCGGTATTTCTTATCTGCGACCAAGCCAGTAGCAATCTCCTGCAGAGCAGGCGGCATCCTCTCTTAGATCATGATTACCAGCGCCTTATGTTGTCCTCCATTCGATTCTTTTTTTTTTTTTCTCTCTCTCTGGCGATGAACCACTTTTTTTTCCCCTTGGTCAATGTGCGTTCTAATCTCTGTGAGCAGAAAGAAATTTATTGATCTGTGTCTGCTTTTTTTAAATTTTTTTTACTTTCTTTCTTTCTTCACGTTTTCTGTCTGTCGTTTCGTTCAGTTTCTTTTTTTTTCTTCTTCTTCTTCTTTCTTTTCATGTCTTTGTGTGTGTGTGTGTGTGTGTGTGTGTGTGTGTGCGCGCGCGCGCGCGCGCTCGCTTGCCTCGGTGTGCATGTTGGCATGCATGTTGGGTTGTGACTGCATGTGTGTGCTCATGTGCGTTCGTGTGCAAAGACAAACCCGGAAAAGAAGTGTGAAAAACAATCAAATGAAAAAAATATTGCGAAGACGATCGATGATAATACTAATGATAATGATAATATCAAAAATGACAATGATGATGATGACAATGATGTGCATCTATGTAGTGCTTGCCCTGCAGCTGAAAGCACATTTAACAATAAATCTGGCATGGATAAATTGCAGGATTGAAACATATGACACATACTGCCTAGAAATGCTGTTTTGAAGCGATGTAAAAGCACGCACAACACACACATACACACACACACACACGCACGAAATCTTTCCTCTGGGCTCTTTGAATGAAGGTCATAATTATGTAGACAACTGCATGCTGTCCTATCACTGACACGTACATTTGTAGACAACTACATGCTATCCTATCACTGACACGCACATTTGTAGACAACTACATGCTGTCCTATCACTGACACGTACATTTGTAGACAACTGCATGCTGTCCTATCACTGACACGTACATTTGTAGACAACTACATGCTGTCCTATCACTGACACGTACATTTGTAGACAACTGCATGCTGTCCTATCACTGACACGCACATTTGTAGACAACTGCATGCTGTCCTATCACTGACACGAAAAATTGTGGCAATTCTTCCTCATGATGATGGTTTGAGTTGGTTTGTGTGTGCCAGCTGGCTGCCTGTGCTGTTTTCATGTCCAGCTCGTCTGGGTGTCGGTCGCTTACATCACAGCTCGCGTCATTCGGTTGATGCCAGCTTTTGTTCTCCAAACTGACTGCAGTTTTAAATCCCATAATGGGAAACCTCTGGTATTATACAGTACAACCTATATCGCTGTTCAGTATCCGTGTACATGGATGTGTCTGTTACCTGTGTTGTTTCCTGGATACATGGATATATATCGCTGTGTTTACAACAGACATTCCTTGATTGCTCTGCCGTTACTGATACCAGACTGGTGCCCTCTCTCGGCGAGCCCTCTCTTGGGATACAACTCCGATTAACCTTCAACTCCCAGGTAAGTCTCGTTTAATCAGTCAGTTCTCAGCGCCTTCTCCCAGTGGCTCGTTGCAGGAACTGCGCGATCACGTGGTGCGCTCAGCGGAAGTACTCTGTCGCACTGTCTGTCGGTGCTTTGAGGGCGCCCAGTCCAGGTTGCATGAGCGAACTCAGCGGCGCAAAGTTTGCTTAACGATAAGAACTTTCCAAAGTCAAACCACGTTTCCTAAGTAAGACCAGCCGCCGTGGCGTAAGTGATTAGCGTCGCGGACTGACGGCTGGGAGGACGCGGATTCCATTCCCAGCTTAAGTAGGTTTATGTTTTTTCGGCCCGTGGCCGGCTCCTAACCAGAGCTGAGTGTGCTATGGGATGAAATGGGAAGACTGGGACCACACTGTATCGAGCTCACTCCCTCAGTCACCCCGACCAAGCCATCATTGTCGTCAGTTGGGAACTTAGTAGGGTAGCATCCTGAGTAGGTTAAATCAGAACACCACCGAAGTGACTCAGCAGCAGTGCAGGGTCTCTTCTGGTGTGTGGCCTCCTGGCAACCTAACCTCGATAGTTCCCTGTAAACTGCCGACGCTGGGATCGCGACAGACGAACCCTGGTGTGGTCGTTATGGGGGAGCTGGAATGAGCGGCGTGGGAATAATGTCACTGAAACGGTGCAGGTCATGGAACAGAAGTAGCAACAAGAGCAGCGACAACAACAGCAACAACAACAGCAACAACAACAGCAACAACAGCAGCAACAACAAAAAGAACAGCAACAACAACAGCAGCAACAACAAAATGAACAGCAACCACAGCAGCAGCAGCAACAACAACAACAACAACAGCTACAACAACAACAAAAACAACAACAGCAAACAAAAACAACAACAGCAAAAACAACAACAAAATCGTGTCTATAGAATTAGCGTGGAGGTAGGAACATTGTTAACGCTAAGGAAACTTAACAGTGCAAAGATCGCTCATACAACCCCGCCCAGGATCATTTACCAGCAGATCGTGTTGCCCGAAATGACCTGCGGTGTGTGGCACACCAATAAAGTACTCCAAGGCCTAGAGGCGCCTGGACCGTCGGCAACAAATGCCAGAGCTGTGATCTTTGTCAACGATACGGAGCAGTCTTCCTTGCGGCGTGTATGTTTAACCCCCTGATTACTGTCCTGTGGAAAGGTTAAATGTCCCACAGAGTCCTTTACCAGGCCATCGGTGAATTCATACCCACACCATCATGTCTGTAGCTGGACATGAGAAAGCTGGGCCCAGTCCTCACCTTCCGCCGTTTTAACCTCCCCCGGAGTCAAGTGCCCGTCCACCACACACCTGGGCGGAGTGAGGAGAAATCGGAGTGAAGTCCCCTTTCCCAAGGACACAGCACCATGCCGAAACGGGGCCTCGAACCCTGATCACTGGTGAACACTGGATCAGAAGTCCACTGCCTAAGCGATTCTGCCACGCTGTTTCTGCAAGTTTTTAATGAAGTTCGGATCTAATTTTTTTTTTTTTTTTTTTTTTTTAAAGAAAAAGTTGTGATCCCGTGACGTGCATGCATATGATACGGTATATTGACGGTGGATGTATCAGCGAGGTTTACAAATGGATTCGGAGTCAGATTGCTTCCGTGCTGTATGCCAAAAGGAGAAGTCTCAGACAGGCTGAAGGTTGACGGGGGAGGACCTCAGAGTCATCTGTGTGTGGTTACGGGACAAACTCTGCTCCACCCGTTCCCCGTGGTGAGGGCACAGGGAAGAGGGTGGGTGAACAATGGGTGGTGGGTGTGGTGGGGTGGTGGATGGGGGGTGGGGGGGTTGTTGTCACAGGGATCAGTAATGTTTGGTGTTTTGATGATTGCCGTGGACATTGCGGATCAAGTCTCCAAAAGCCCGGAGTTACCAGTGCTCCCCATGGTTTGTGATTCGTGCGTGTGCATCTGTGTGTGTAGCTCTGTGTGTGTATCTGTGTGTGTGTGTGTGTGTGTGCGCGCGCGCGCATCTGTTTGCAATTATATGTGTGTGTACATCTGTATGTGCATCTCTGTGCATGCCTTTGCGTGTGCATCTCTGTGTTTATGTGTGTGCATGCTTTTGTGTGTGCATCTGTGTGTGTGTGTGTGCATCTCTGTGTGTGGGCATCTCTCTGTGCACATTTGTGTGTACATCTGTGTGTGTGTGCATATCTGTGCGTGTGCATCTCTGCGTGTGCACATGTGTATGTGCATCTCTGTGCGTGCACGTGTATGTGCATCTTTCTGTGTGTGCACGTGTGTGTGTGCATCTGTGTGTGTGTGTGTGTGAGTGTGCATCTGCGAGTGTGCAGATGTGTGTGTGTGTGTGTGTGTGTGTGTGTGTGCATCTCTGTGTGTTCACATTTGTATGTGCATCTCTGTGTGTGCACATGTGTGTGTGTGTGTGTGCGCGCGCGCGCGTGCATCTCTGTGTGTGTGCATCTGTGTGTGTGGCGGCACATGTGTGTGTTTGTGTGCATCCCTCTGTGTGTGGCGCATCTCTGTGTGTGTGCATCTCTGTGTGTGCACGTGTGTGTGCATCTTTGTGTGCATCTCTCTGTGTGTGCATCTCTTTGTGCACATGTGTGTGTGTGCATCTCTGTGTGTGTGCATCTCTCTGTGTGTTCACATGTGTGTGTGCATCTGTGTGTATGTGCACATGTGTGTGCATCTCTGTGTCTGCACATGTGTGTGCATCTCTCTGTGTGTATGCATCTGTGTGTGTGTGTGTGTGTGCATCTCTCTGTGTGTGCACATGTGTGTGCATCTGTGTGTTTGCATCTGTGTGTGTGTGTGTGTGTGTGTGCATCTCTCTGTGTGTGCACATGTGTGTGCATCTGTGTGTTTGCATCTGTGTGTGTGTGTGTGCATCTCTCTGTGTGTGCACATGTGTGTGCATCTGTGTGTTTGCATCTGTGTGTGTGTGTGTGTGAATCTCTCTCTCTCTGAGCATCTCTGTGTGTGTGTGTGTGTGTGTTTGTACATATGTGTGTGTGCACATGTGCGTGCATCTCTCTGTGTGTGCATATCTGTGTACATGCATCTCTTTGAGTGCACATGTATGTGTGTGTATCTGTGCGTGTTAGTGTTATATATATATATATATATATATATATATATATATATATGTATATATGTATATATGTATATATATATGTATATATATATATATATATATATATATATATATATATATATATATGTATATGTATATATATGTATATATATGTATGTATATATATAGTGTGTGTGTGTGTGTGTCTCCGTGAGTGTCCATCTGTGTGTGTATGTCTGTGTGCATCTTTATGTGCAAATGAGTGTGTGTGTTCTTTTTTTTTTTTATCCCTCTGTTCCTCAGTCTGTGTCAGTCTGTGTCTCTCTCTGCAAATTCTCGACTGTCCCTTGTCTCTGTCTGTATGCCTCTCTGTGTGTGTAGAAAATCTTTACTTTTGAGTTTGAGAAATGAAGATTTGGAGTCATTGGATGATACACATGGCAGTGTCTGTCTCTCTTTCTTTCCTTTCTGTCACTTTCCAGTCTTCCGCGTGGCTGGGTTTGATGTGTCGTCATGGGCCATGCTTCTTGCTGCCTCTTCTCTCACTTAAGACAACTTCCCACCTCGCTCTGTCTCTCTCTCTCTGTCTGTCTGTCTTCTCTCTCTTTGTCTCTCTCTGTCCGTGTCTGTCTGTCTGTCTCTCTCTCTTTCTCTGTGCCTCTCTGTGTGTCTCTTTCTCTGTCTCTGTCTCTCTCTCTCTCTCTCTCTCCACACACACACACATACACACTGATTGTAAAAGGTTTTTTTTCGTGTATCAATGATTCATTAAGTTTATGCTGATTGGATACAATGATTTTTGACTCACTTGTGTAAACAAAGCGAGTCTATGTTTTAACCCGGTGTTCGGTTGTGTGTGTGTGTGTGTGTGTGTGTGTGTGTCCGTGATAAACTTTAACATTAACATTTTCTCTGCAAATACTTTGTCAGTTGACACCAAATTTGGCATAAAAATAGGAAAAATTCAGTTCTTTCCAGTCATCTTGTTTAAAACAATATTGCACCTCTGGGATGGGCACAAAGAAATGAAAAAGAAGCCTGTTTATATGCGAAAACTGCATTTACTGTTATATTTATATTTTTTGTATTCTCTAAACATGGCACTTTGACCTCTTATTCTGACAACAACAAGAGGAGTCATTATTATCATTTTTTGTTCAAACAGGAACTTCTTTTGCTAAGCATGAAATTTTTATTTATTTTGCAAACGTTTTGGTGCAGATAGTAAAAAAGGGAAATTACTCTAATTAATGCTAGGGGACTTAATTTATCACAAGTGAGTCTTGAAGGCCTTGCCTCTCTTGTTTCTACCTTTTTTTCCCCTCCTATATAGAGAGCAAGGTGAAGAACGGATGCTAAGCTCTGTTAGCCTCAGTGAAAAAAAAAACCCATTAATTTATGCATCCTTTCCTTTCTTTCACTCGTTCGGTCTGCCCCGTGCCCCTCAACCCGACATTTCACCTTGAATTGGTCCACGTGTCAATTGTCAGATTTTTGTCGATCCGTACTTGTGTGGGTCACCTTGCTTTAGCCTACCCCCCACCCCACCCCCACCCCCCTCCACCCTCCACCCCCCTGTGTGAAACATTGAGCGGTATCAGGCGGTCTGAACCGTAAATAACACAGCTTTTTTATTTTTTTATTATTTTTTTTATATATATAAATGATTTATATTTGTCTGACACTATAATCCAGACCCCACCCTCCCCCTGGAATCACTGTACGTATAACAGTGCTACTGTGAATCCCCTGTGACTGAGACACACACACGCACACGCACACGCACACACACACACACACACAAAAACACACACACACATTAACTTTCTTTCTGTGCGTATCTCTCCCCCCCCCTCCTCTGTCTCTCACACTCCTCTCTCTCTCTCCCCTCTCTCTCTATCCCCCTCTCTCTCTCCCTCTCTCTCTCTCTCTCTCCCCCCTCTCTCTCTCCCCTCTCTATCCCCCCCTCTCTCTCCCTCTGTCTCTCCCTCTCTCCTCTCTCTCTCTCCCCCTCTCTTTTCTCTCTTTCCCCTTCTCTCTCTCTCTCTCCCCTCCCTCTCTCTCCCTCTCTCTCTACTCTCTCTCTTCTCTCTCTTCTCTATCTCCCTCCCCCCTCCATCTCTCTCTCCCTCTGCCCCCCCCCCTCTTTCTCTCTCCCTCTCTCCTCCACCCCTCTCCCTCTCCCCCTCTCCATGATTTCACTGGGAGTAACCAGTACCGCTGCCTGTTGGAATGTAATCAGAGTTGGCGGCATTGAAAGTGTCAGGACTGGCAAGCTATGTTCTCCCAGTGTCTGGGGGGAAAGGAGAGACAGACGGTTTATGATGGGACTGGTTCCCCTCGCTTGTATGGAATGTGTTCGGACTGTTCGGTTCTGACTTGAAGAAAGTGCTGTAAAAGGTGTCAATCCTTGTTGAATCACTGTGCACGGTTTTTGTGTTTGTTCGTTTGTGTGTGTGTGTGTGTGTGTGTGTGTGTGTGTGTGTGTGTGTAGCTGTTTTTATCTATGTAGCTTATCTGTCCAATTATCTTACCTTTGTCGTCAACAGCAGCCGAAAAAAACAGAACATGTGTGAGTGAAATACGTTTTACCATTTTCACATGCCATCATCAATCAACATGGCTGTGGCCATCATGCGTGGCTGTGGCATGTTCATCATGTGTTGCATGTTTATGATGTGGCAGTCATGAAATGTTCATCAGATGTGGCAGTCATGGCATGTTCATCATGTGGCAGTCATGGCATGTTTACGATGTTGCAGTCATGGCATGTTCATCATGTGGCAGTCATGGCATGTTTATCATGTGGCAGTCATGGCATGTTGATCCTGTGTGGCAGTCATGGCATGTTCATCATGTGGCAGTCATGGCATGTTCATCATGTGGCAGTCATGGCATGTTCATCAGATGTGGCAGTCGTGGCATGTTCATGATGTGGCAGTCGTGGCATGTTCAGATTTGGCACTCATGGCATGTTCATCAGATGTGGCAGTCATGGCATGTTCATCATGTGGCAGTCATGGCATGTTTATGATGTGGCAGTCATGACATGTTCATCAGATGTGGCAGTCATGGCATGTTCATGTGGCAGTCATGGCATGTTCATCATGTGGCAGTCATGGCATGTTCATCATGTGTGGCAGTCATGGCATGTTCATGTGGCAGTCATGGCATGTTCATCATGTGTGGCAGTCATGGCATGTTCATCATGTGGCAGTCATGGCATGTTCATCATATGTGGCAGTCATGGCATGTTCATCATGTGTGGCAGTCATGGCATGTTCATCATGTGGCAGTCATTGAATTGTTCATGATGTGTGGCAGTCATCATCACGCCGATGACCGTTCCAGATTGTGTTCGTGTCACGCTGACACTGAGGCCATTGCACGTGCGGCAAGAAGCCATGGTGCCGGTGCGACAGCCTCAAGCCAATACCCAGATGAAATTTACACCCGGGGGTCATTTCTAGTGAGTCAAGAAAAGAACCCACGGTAACAAAAGGTTGTCCCAGGCAAAATTCTGTAGAAATATCCACATCGATAGGAGACACAAATACAGTTGCAGACAGAAAATAATCCAAGGTTGTGACAAAAGAGTAATACAATACAATACAGTACAAATAACAACAACAATGTAGACAATTGAAAGACGCACACAAGCACGCATGCACATACATACATTCAGACATACATACATACATACATACAATGCAGACAATTGAAAGACGCACACAAGTACGCATGCTCATGCATACATACATACATACATACATGCATACATACATACACACATACACACATATGTACAAAACACACACGCGCGCGCGCGCTCGTAAGCACAAAACAAATAAACAAATAAGTAATCAAAAATAAATAAATGAAAAAGAAAATAAATGCACAAATGAATAAATAAACAAATAAATAAATGCATTTTTTTTTCTTGCACTTTCCTTTTCTATCAGCGAGTGTATTTTAGTGATCAAGCTTTTTTTTTTTTTTTTTTTTTTTTTTTTTTTTTTTACACATTCTTTATGAGCTTGACAGTCTTTATTGGCTTGGCAGTCTTTATTGGTTGCCCCACTTTTTTGTCAGATGCGCATAGTTTTATTTAGAGCAACTACAGCTGTTGTCCATTCTGTGTGTCTCGCTCGCAAACATTTTTTGTAGTACGTGTCAAAAACAGATGGGCATCCTGTGTGTGTGTGTGTTGTGTGAATGTGTGTGAATGTGTGCGTGTGTGTTCATTGTCGCTGTTGTGAGGCTGGTGGGGTTTTGGTGTTGATGATTCACCAGTTAATGAAGAAAGTGGAAATAACAACAGCACTGACCGGGCTTTAATTGGATCTGGCTTGTTGTACCTGTTGAATCCATCATATCTGTGACATTTTAAAACTTTTGCTTTGAATGTTTGTTTCCAGCTTGAAGAAGAAATGGTAAACTGAAGGACTGGTCGATAAATGGATGGAGTAGGTGGTTGATTGATTGGTTGATGGTGTATCGGTTGATTGGCCGGTTGACTGATTGCTTGATTTATCCGCTTTGAATGGGATGTAGATCGGTTCTTTGGTGGTTGATTGATTGAACGTCAAAGCGATCGATTGGTGATGAGTAATCGATTCTGATCGGATTGTTGATGAGGAATAATGGATCTTGATCGGATTGTGAAGCAGTGACCACGAGAAACAGGGAACACCAACAACATGAACGTTGTTCTTATGCACAGGGCCCGCCTTTCCTTCACTCCTGGGACACGGTGCACGTGATTAATGCTTCATTCAGTTCGAGCAGGGACGATTGCTACTTTGACACACACACACACACACACACACACACGGGGAGAGAGAGAGAGAGAGGACACTGTATACTAAATGTTTTTAATGACAAATGCAAAGTACATTTCCGATAGAATTCGACAACAAAATTCGATATAGATGCAGAAGACCAACATTAGCTCGTATCCATCCCTGTCTGTTCCTTGATGTCCCCCAACCCCACCCCCCTCGTACTCCCCTCAACATGCACCTCTTCACATTCACATTCGTTTTTCACATTACAATGAGCACGTCCGGTCACTGTATAAGGGATTATGTTAAACTGGACGCCAACACGTCAGCAAAAAAAGCACAGAATTAAAAGTACAATGACCTTTTGAAATGAATCAAACTACTCACATTGGGTGGATAGCCAAGGCTCTGAAGAGAGAGAGAGAGAGAGAGGAGATGCACATGAACAATCATGTTTTCATGAAGCCGCTGCCACTGTGAGTGCACTGCAGTGTGTGCTGATAATATGGTGAGTGGGCGTCACGGTTCTGCTGCTGATTTTGGCAAAGGCGGGGGGGGGGGGGCGGGAGTGGGGGTTGGTGTGTGTGTGTGGGAGGGTTAGTGTGACAGGGGGTGTAGAACATGGATGTATCAGCGTAAATCAGCTTGTTTGTGCATGCAGACAGATAAAGAAAGAAAGGTTGAGGGTGTCGCTGAAATGTGACGATCTTCCTGGTGGATAACCATGTTCTGCAGTCTGTGCGGTGTGATGTCGTAGAGGACGAGTACAGTCCTGAACTCCCCCTTCTGCGGTCCGCAGCATGATTTGATTTGATTCGATGTGAACTCCGGGTGTAAAAATTAGAGTGGGGAATTAAGGAGTGTGTGACCACCGGGGGCACTGAACACCTGTGAACTGGGGCAGTCTTGGAGCAGACCTAGGGGCGGGCTGTCATGAGTGACCCCAGCACCGCCAAGTGCAATGCTGGACATCGTTTGAGCGTTCCAAATTGTGCACCGATTCCTCAGGCCGGGTTGCACGAGGTAATATTTACAGCGTTAAGTTGGATTGGAGTTAGGAATGTTCCCACGTATGTGGAGTTTACCGTGGAGTTGGGAATGTTCGATTCAATTCAATTCAGTTCAATTTAATTCAATTCAGTTCAATTTAATTAAAAAAATACTTTGTCTACTTCAACCAAAACAGAAAATTCTCTTTCGGCTCACTCAAAAAAAAAAAAAAAAAAAAAAATCTTAAGGATAAGTAGACTTAGCGCTGCTACGTTCGCTAATGTAACCCAGCTTTGGACTTTGGACCATCTTAACGCTCAGCGCTGTACAGATTGTGTGGAACCCAGCCCTGGATTTTGGATCATCTGAACGCTCAGCGCTGTACAGATTGTGTGGAACCCAGCCCTGGATTTTGGATCATCTGAACGCTTAGCGCTGTACAGATTGTGTGGAACCCAGCCCTGGATTTTGGATCATCTGAACGCTCAGCGCTGTACAGATTGTGTGGAACCCACCCTGGACTTTAGACCATCTTAACGCTCAGCGCTGTACAGATTGTGTGGAACCCACCCTGGACTTTAGACCATCTTAACGCTCAGCGCTGTACAGATTGTGTGGAACCCACCCTGGACTTTAGACCATCAACGCTCAGCGCTGTACAGATTGTGTGGAACCCACCCCTGGACTTTGGACCATCTTAACGCTCAGCGCTGTACAGATTATGTGGAATCCAGCCCTGGACTTTGGACCATCTTAACGCTCAGCGCTGTACATATTGTGTGGAACCCACCCCTGGACTTTGGACCATCTTAACGCTCAGCGCTGTACAGATTATGTGGAATCCAGCCCTGGACTTTGGACCATCTTTGCGCTCAGCGCTGTACAGATCGTGTGGAACCCAGCCCTGGATTTTGGACCATCTTAACGCTCAGCGCTGTACAGATTATGTGGAATCCAGCCCTGGACTTTGGACCATCTTAACGCTCAGCGCTGTACAGATTGTGTGGAACCCAGCCAATGTGTTGGTCATCAACGTCCGGCGTGTGGAGTGTCCGGTCCTTCCTTCGTCATGTAGAGTGCTGGTCACTGGTGTGGACACAGCTGTTGTCCGGCGTGTGGAGTGTACGGTCCTCCTGTAGAGTGCTGGTCACTGGTGTGGACACAGCTGTTGTCTGGCGTGTGGAGTGTCCGGTCCTCGTGTAGAGTGCTGGTCACTGGTGTGGACACAGCTCTCGTCCAACGTGTGGAGTGTCCGGTCCTCGTGTAGAGTGCTGGTCACTGGTGTGGACACAGCTCTTGTCTGGCGTGTGGAGTGTACGGTCCTCCTGTAGAGTGCTGGTCACTGGTGTGGACACAGCTGTTGTCTGGCGTGTGGAGTGTACGGTCCTCCTGTAGAGTGCTGGTCACTGGTGTGGACACAGATCTTGACCGGCGCTTTGCGGAGCACTTGGGGTGGGAGTCGGGACCCCCACCACTGAGGGTCCTCCTCTGACTTTCTGACTGGCTGCATTTTTATCTGCACCGGTCCGGACCCAGGCTGGTTTACATGAGACAGTGGTCAAAGATTCTGTGTGTAGGGGGTGGGGGGTGAGGTGGGGTTATGAGGGTGGTACTGGTGTGTGTTTTGTTGTTGTTGTTGTTGTTGTTGTGTGTAAATGATTTCTTCCTTCGAGAGAGAGAGAAACATTTTATTGTCCGTATAGCACTAAAGCCCTCCACACACACACACACACACACACACACACACACACACACACACACACACACACACATTATCATTCAGTCAATGAATCAGTCAGTCAGTCTACCTATTTATCTATCTGTCTGTCGATATATATGTATATATCGACATATATATGTATATGTGTGTGTGCGTGTGCGTGTGTGTTGGTTGGATGAATGTGTATCTGAAATAATAGGAGGGGTAGGGGTGCGTGCGTGTTTGTCTGAATGTATGTGACAGGGAGAGAGACACATTGATAGTCACGTTCATCTATTGTGTTTGTCTGAATGTATGTGACAGGGAGAGAGAGATATTGATGGTCACGTTCATCTATCGATCACTGAGGACAAAACGCTTTGCCTGTCACTCTCACGTTTTGTGTTAAACGTTGGCTGTGTGTGCTTGTGTACGGAATACAGACACTTTGCAAATGCTATGTAACGGGAACAGAGAGGCCACTTTGAAGATAATCAGCTTTATGCGGTTTCATAATTTGGACGTGGCTGCTAAAAATGGTACGTTATCATCTGAAGTTTCTCTCTTCCATTTGTGTTCAAAGTGTTTTGGCAACAGCTGCACTCGCATACTGACACCGTACATAGCACGCTATCGCAGCATCAGTTTCACATCCACATGTATACTTCCATAACAATGTACACCTCTCCCCATGCACTAGTGACACGCGCGCACGAAAAACACAAGTTCTCTTTTCTCAGACAGAGGTGTGTGTGTATGTGTGTGTGCGTGTGCGTGTGGAGGTGGGGGAGGGTTGACGGTTGGAGGGGGGGGGGGCAGGGGGGAAGGGGGAAATAAAAACTATGGATCACAAGGTATAGTATTTGTCAAATCCTACACTTGACAAGGTCTTAAGGTCTTGATTTCAGTATCGGTTGGGCTCAACAATATATGTCGGCGGAACTGTCACAGGTACAAAGAAACAGAAGTCATTTTGAATACACAAAAAGCTCCATAGCGATTCAGTTTTACTTCTTGAACAGTTTTTTTCCCCAAATGTTTGATACAGATATTGTCCCGACTGTACCTTTTAAAACACATCAAAGCAAAATAGACATTTCAATTTTCTTTGCAACTTCTTCCACGCAAGGAACTAGCAAACGAAATTCCAATGAATACTACAAATTTCAACAGAAACAAACAGGGAATTGTTACACAATATTGAGCAAATGGAATGCCCTTTCTGTGTGATGACACAGGAAGATGGAACACATTTTTTGGTGACTGTCCTGTATTCAGCAAGTTGTTTTCCAAAGTTTTGATCGGACACCGATTTGTTGTCTAAAAGATCGATCGATATGATTAATCTACTGCAGTTTTACTCAAAACAACAACAACAACAAACAAACCAAAAAAAATCAATGCCGCTAACTTGGCTGGCAGTGTATATTTTTCATGCTTCAAATCTCTGCTGTGCAAAGCTTGACTCGTGAAGATGTCAGTGAAACTGGTCGATATAGCCGTGAAATGATGTCGCCTTCATGGCTTGTTGATGTACTTTCGCGTGCAAGTTGATGACTGCCGTGCTTTTGAAGGAATCTGGTACATCTCTCTCTCTCTCTCTCTCTCTCTCTCTCTCTCTCTCTCTCTCTCTCTCTCTCGAAAGCAGTGATCTATAATGATATCAGCACACAGCAGTGGTATAATCACTTTTTTAATGTTTTTAATGCAGCTGGGGATAGTTTTGAACAAGAAGAAATTTTGTTTGAAGACGAAGAGAACAGGGGAGAGCAACCTTTATTCGATGACCCAATAACTAAGCAGGAAGTTATTAATAGTATAAAGAATTTAAAAGCTGGTAAAAGTTCTGGTCCAGATTTTATTGTAAGTGAAATGTTAAAAAATGCAAATAACTCTGTTATAGAATTCTTAGTTTCTTTATTCAATAAATTGTTTGAAGATGGGACATTTCCTTATGATTGGTGGAAATCCATTATTATCCCCATACATAAAAAAGGCAACACGAATGATCCGGATAACTACAGAGGAGTAGCACTGACAAGTGTAATCAGCAAAGTTTATACTCATATTTTGAATAAAAGACTTACGAAGTGGGCAGAAACAGAAGAGAAAAATATTGAGCAGCAGGCGGGTTTTAGAGCTGGTTATAGCACGATAGATCACATATTCACACTGTATTCTTTGGTGCAAAATTATCTCCTACGAAATTCTAAATTATATGTAGCATTTGTGGATTTCAGAAAAGCGTTCGACTCTGTAAATCGTAATATTTTGTGGGATATTTTGAGAAAAACTGGTGTACTTGGCAAGCTTTATACGGCCCTTAAGAGCATATATGATTCTGTCCTTGTGTGTGTACGTGATAAATGTAATTATTCTGATTTTTTCGAATGTCCATAAAAAAAAATTATGGTGTTAAACAGTGTTGTCTGCTAAGTCCCTTGTTGTTTTCGTTTTTCATTAATGAACTTGCTGTTGAAATATCAAAAAAGGGCAGACATGGAATTCAGATGATTCCAGGAGCAGTAGAATTGTTTTTGATGTTATTTGCAGATGATATTGTGCTTTTGTCTGATACGGCCATTGGATTACAGAATCAACTGTTTTAAAGAAAGAAGCAGACAGGTTGCGGCTAACTGTAAATCTTGAAAAAACTAATGTTATAGTTTTTCGAAATGGGGGCCACCTTTCAGCACATGAAAAATGGTTTTATGGTGATAAAGAGTTAATAGTGACGAATTCCTATAAGTATCTGGGGATGTTATTTACCACGAAATTGAGTCTGTCGTCTGCTTGGGCTGAAACAAGCAAAAAAGGGGAAAAAAGGGGTAATAGAAATTACCAAATCTTTTCGGAAGCTACAGTCGATTGATATGAGCCTTTTCTGGAAATTGTTTGACACACAAGTTGAACCGGTTTTGACCTATGCAGCAGAAATTTGGGGACTTTTGATTAATAGTCAACTCGAAAGGGCGCACACATTTGCTATTAAACGTTTTCTCGGCGTTCCACTACACTCATCAAACACAGCACTATATGGGGAAACCGGCAGATATCCACTGTATGTTAAGACTTTCGTAAAATGTGTAAAGTATTGGATTAAGTTGACAAGGCTACCGGCTTCCAGATTATGTAAGCAAGCGTATGAGATGATGTTACTGCAAGAAGAGAGAGGCAAACAAAACTGGGTTTATCAAATCAAAAAAACTCTAACTGAACATGGATTTGGACTTGTTTGGATGTGTCAAGGAGTGGGTTACGAAAATGCGTTTATCTCAGAATTTAAAGATAGATTGATAGCGTGCTATAAACAAAATTGGCATGGAGAAATGGAAAGTAATGACAAATATAGCTGGTTCTTTTCCTTCAAGACAGCATTTCAGACAGAAAAATATATTTCAACCATAACAAACAGGTGGCACAGAGTCAATCTTGATAGATTTAGATTGAGAACAGTCGGGCTGAATGCTAATAAAAGATGGTTTGAGACAGGTGGATTAACATCTCCTTGTCCAATGTGTGGCGAGAGTAAAGAAGATGAGATACATTTCATGTTCAGTTGCAAAGGATACGAGGAGGTTCGGGATAACTGTACACTCTTTAAAACAGCTGCAGCAAAGAGGAAAGACCTGGTCAGTGTTTTAACATCAAATGACGAAAATATCATCCTCTCAGTTGCAAAATACGTCTCAGAGGCAGTAGATACACGGAAAAAGAAAATAAATGATCAAAAAGCCCGTTAATTCAAAATATATACAAACATTAATGGTTTCCAAAATGATTTCTTTGAGGGTAAAATAGAAGCAGATAGAATTAGTATTTGGATGGTCAATCTGATGATGATGATGTTGTTATTTTTTGTGTGTGCAATTGTTGGCTGTTGTTTATTGATATAACCTTTGTAACATTAGGTGCGTTAGTTTTTGTTTTTGTTTTGTTTTGTTTTGTTTTACTTTTTCAAATGATTGGATAAAACGACACTGTAACTTCCCCTGTACCCCCCTGTCACATGGGCTGTTAAGCTAATGACAGTAAAGAGTCAAAGTGTCTCTCTCTCTCTCTCTCTCTCTCTCTCTCTCTCTCTCTCTCTCTCTCTCTCTGTTGTATTTAAAACAAATTTAGCAAAGAATGAAGATATTTTTGGAGTGCTTAATCTAAATCAGGAAACTTCACAACAGTCACTTGCAAAATATATTGCCGAAGCGAATAACATGCGACGAAAAAAAACAACAATAAAATAGTATCAGGTGTTGTTCATTGTGAAAATTGAAATCTGTGTTGTCATTCTCATATGGAAAATATTTAAGTTATACATTTATATTTGTTGTTTTTTTTATTTCTCTCTACATCACATTACTTTGAATGGATGGTCGAACTGCACTTAGTTGCACAGATTGATGGATTTCGTTTTGGATTTAGTTTTCATCAATATTATTACTATTGATGCATGATGTTATTTGTATTATGAACCCCCATGTCATTAGGGCTGTAAAGCTATTGACATTAAAGTGTTCAGTGTTCTCTCTCTCTGTGTGTGTGTGTGTGTGTGTGTGTGTGTGTGTGTGTGTGTGTGTGTGCTTGCTGAAATGCATTAAGCGCCATGACACGTGTGATGCATTGTTTTGTTCTGCCCCTGACCAGAAACATGCTGTGAACATTCACTCCTTTGTTAGTTTAGCGACCGTATGAGACTCTCTGTCTGTCTGTCTGCCTGTCTCTCTGTCTGTCTCTCTTTTTGTCTGCCTCTGTCTGTCTGTCTGTCTGTCTCTCTGTTTGATGCTGCGTTATCCTTGTGCACTATCCATATATTGAGTATAGCAACATTTAAATGTGTATGTGTTTGTGCGTCTCTTTGAACAACGGCAGATATGTGTAAGTCAGCCAGTGTGTCGATATCTTCACCGTTGGAAAATAGAGATTCATTCATTCTCTCTCTCGTCCAACGCTCAGCGTCTTTTCATGTTCATTTCTGTGCCGTTCTCTTGGCTTTTTCTGTCTTTCCGTCGGCTTGTCTGTCCGCCTTTATCTTTCTCAGCGGCTTTCTGTGCATCCAGGTCACTTCTCTGTTCTCTCCTTGTTCGTCTGTCTGTCTGTTGGAGTATAATTTATTTTTGTCTGTTTCCCTGCCCCCCGCACCCCCCCCCCCCCCCATACCCCCACCCATCCCTGAAAAGCTCGCTGCCTGCCAATTAGTCGTGATACCTCCCACTTCAGTAATTGGAAACGTGAGGGGGTGGATGGATGGATGGAGTGTGTGTGTGTGTGTGTGTGTGTGTGTGTGTGTGTGTGTGTGTGTGTGTGTGTGTGTGTGTGTGTGTGTGTGTGTGTGTGTGTGTTCGTATGTCTGTCCGTCTGTGTGTGTGTGTGTGTGTGTATGTTCGTATGTCTGTCCGTCTGTGTGTGTGTGTGTGTGTGTGTGTGTGTGTGTGTGTGTGTGTGTGGCGGTGATGGTCCATTTCAGAGAGAGAGCGAGGGGGGCGGGGTGAGTATGGGACAGAAAACCTCTTCCTTGGTAAAATGTACATATACAGGGCTGGTGTAAAACCGGAAAGTGCATACACAGTGATCACCTTCATCAGACTTATCAAAATTAAGAATAATGTCTTTTAATGTTGACGATAACAACTAGATAAAACTCCAGTTGAATACCACTGATCTTGTCTGGAAGAGTACGGTATTCATAATTACTCTTCCGCCTTGACAATATCTCACAACGCAAAAAAACAAAAACAAAACAAAAACAACAACAACATGAAAAAAGACGATAAATTCAAACCACGTACCTCGTTCAAAAATGTTGCTGACGTTGGGTGACTGTGAGTGTGACAATCAATCATGACTGATAACAAAAAAGTGCCAAAAGGCAGTTTACCGACTTAATATGGACAGACACACACACACACACACACACACACACACACACACACACACACACACACACAGAGCAGAAGGAGACAGAGAGAGAGAGAGAGAGACATACACACACACACACACAAACACACACACACACACACACACACACACACACACACACACACACACACACAGAGAGAGCAGAAGGAGACAGAGAGAGAGAGAGAGACATACACACACACACACAAACACACACACACACACACACACACACACACACACACACACACACACACAGCAGAAGGAGACACAGAGAGAGAGAGACATACACACACACACACAAACACACACACACACACACACACACACACATACACACACACACACATACACACACACACACACACACACACACACACACAGAGCAGAAGGAGACAGAGAGAGAGAGAGAGACATACACACACACACACAAACACACACACACACACACACACACACACACACACACACAGAGCAGAAGGAGACAGAGAGAGAGAGAGACATACACACACACACACAAACACACACACACACACACACACACACACACAGAGAGAGCAGAAGGAGACAGAGAGCGAGAGAAAGAGAGAACACATTGTGGCTTCAGGGCCTGTATAAAGTCGTCGGTAGCGTTATGTTATCGGCAATTATTTCCCCCCATACACCATTTCCGTTCTGACCCCCCCCCCCCGCCCCCCCGCCCCCCCACCTCCCCCGCCATATCTTCCTCTGTCCCCATTCGCTAATTGTGTCCCAGGGGAAGGTTGTGGCCTTTCCAGCAACTCCCCCAGTCCACCAAATTCGGGAATTCTGCTTCGACGAGTCTGGAAAGCTGGATCCACCATTTGCCTTGAACAGCAAAAGATTGTGAAAACCGGTTTTCATTGGACATGTACGCTATTAGAGTCTATTTCTGGTTTCGTTTTTCTTTTCATTTTCTTTTCTTATTTCATTTTAATTTTTTTAATTAATTATTTTTGTTAATGTTATCTCTCCTGTCCTCTACAACGTCTACACGAAGGGCCTTGCAAACTTAAACAACAATGGAATAGCTCGGGTGCTTACTCTTGCGGATGATGGCCTGGTCTTCAAAACTTCGAAAGATGCTCAGGAAAGAACTAAAGCCGTCCAGAAACAACTGAACAATATCGCTCAATGGTGCAAGGACACGGGATCTTCCATCAATCCAGCGAAAGCTCAAACATTGCTGTGCACCCTCAACAACAGAACCGCGAGCAAATCGCCACCACCTGTGTCATTCGACGGAATTCAAATCGAGAAAACCGAATGCCTATGCTACCTAGGAATAGAGTTCAACAGGATGCTGACCATCAGAAAACATACGGAAAATACTGTTCTCAAATGCAAAAAGGGTCTTTCAGTCTTAAAAGCAATGGCAACCAAAAGTATTGAACAACGCCACCTCTTTTTGCTATATCAATCACTCGTTCTCAGTCTGATCGAGTACGGACTTAGGCTAACACCACCATCTCAAAGCAGCCTCCTAAAATTAGAGTTCAAAATGAAGCTATGAGGCTGATCCTTGGAACAACAAAAGACATGCCCACGGAAACCATGCGATACCTGCTTGACCTTCCTTCAGTGCAGGCCAGAAACAAGTTAGAACAGGTTAAGACCTTCTTCAGAGCATTAGAAAACCCTTAAAACCCACTGCATGACGCAATCAAGGGACCAAAAGGGAGCCGTCTAGGACGAGGAAGATCATGGATGGGGCAAGCAGAAGACACAATCCAGCTGGTATGCCGACTACAAGACCTGAAAGAAACAAAAGAATGGGAGGAAAACCCCGAAAACCTCAATCATCTATTCAACACAGCCATTTCACCCACTATAGAGTCGGGAATGGCCGGACGGCAAAACTGATGCAGAAGTGAGCTACTCATAGAAGAAAACAGTAAAGAAGAGGACATCATCATATACACAGATGGCTCAGTCACCAAAGGCCAGTCCGGTTGGGGATTCATTGCGAAACAAAATGGAAAAAACAATTAGGGAAGAGAATGCTGCCTACAAAGTCACAACCTCCAGCCTAACGATGGAAGTTGATGCTGTGAAAACGCGGGGTTCGAATCTGCCGTTAGGACTTTTTCTTTCTTTTTTCTTTTTGTTTTTAAACCCGAAGCTTTATAATAACAAATATAGAACACATTTTAACGATTAGAGGTTTTTTTTAAAAGTGTATTACAAGTGAGACTTAAAGGCCTTGCTTCTCTTGTTTTATCTTCTTTTTTTCTTTCTTTTTTTATTTTTTTAAATTTTATTTTATTTTATTTTTTAATTTTTAATTTTTTTTTCTCAAGGCCTGACTAAGCGCGTTGGGTTATACTGCTAGTCAGGCATCTGCTTGGCAGGTGTGGTGTAGCGTATATGGATTTGACCGAAAGCAATGACGCCTCCTTGAGCAACTGATACTGATACTGATTATGTTATCGGTACAGATGTACCAGTAGAGTGCAAGTAAGAACCCATGCACATATTACGAAACCCATTAAGTGATTTTCTTAAATTGTACTTCTTTTTTCCCAAAACTCAGCTCCATCTGGCCTGTTTTTTCAACTCACCGTTCAACACCCCATACGTTTTAAACAATATCATTCAAACGTGAAACTTAGACACTTCAATACAATGTCTACAATCATCAGAAAGTGTGACGAGGCATTAAGCAGAATCCCCCCCCCCCCCCCCCCCCCCCCCTCCTCTCCCTGGCCTTATCCCTAATCCATCGCTGTTGAAAGGAGGCTGTGACTGACAGGCAACGGGCCACAACACGTCTTTTCCCATCCACTCCGGGTCTACAAAGCACATGGATACTCCATCTCCCCCTCTTTCCCCTCGTTTCCACGAATCTACCATCGCCTTGTAGGACAGCGAGTTCATTATCCGTGGTGCTCCTGGCTCGGTTCAGGAAATCAGTTCAGTTTCAGTTTCAGTTTCAGTAGCTCAAGGAGGCGTCACTGCGTTCGGACAAATCCATATACGCTACACCATTTCTGCCAAGCAGACGCCTGACCAGCAGCGTAACCCAACGCGCTTAGTCAGGCCTTGACAAAAAAAGGTGAATAAATAATAGATAAGCTTACATAAATAAATAAATAAATAAATAATAATTATAATATAAAAAGGTAGTGGTAATAATAATAATAATAATAATAATAATAATAATAATAAAATAATAATAATAATTAATAAATAAATAAATAAGACAACAATTGATGATAAATAAGCAAATAAATGTAAAACATGAAGACACACATTCACACATACACCCATACATGAATAACAGATATGCACCAAACATACAGTTTCACAGATATGAAATCAGAAAATCAGTCAGTCTTCACCTTCGGCTGTTTTAACGTGCCCCCCCCCCCTTCACCCCCCGTCCACCCCCCTCCCCTCCCTCCTCGACCGAAATCAGGTACTCATTCACACCCGGGTGGAGTGAAGAAAATGGGAGCACAGTGTCTTTCTCAAGGACACAATGCCCATGCTGAAACGGGGCCTCGAACCCTGATCACTGGTGAACACTGGATCACAAATCCAATGTCTTACCGATTTTGTCACGGTCCATCATCTATCATTATCAACTGCAAGGTCAAGAACGTTTCGTCAGCAGGTTCCCGTCATTGACAGAGTCCACACACAGTTTCTGCAAGGGCTGTTGACCCTGTGGCCACGGGGAGCAGTAAGCACTGTTTGCCGCCAGCCACAGCCAAGCTTCTTACGATCTGGCACGGAGGAAAATGGCTTCTCTCCGCTTTTCCGGTACAGAGCGGAAGCTGTGAAAAGGGAAGCTAGTGCGTTGTTGAAATTAGTTGTGTGTGTTAAAATCTGCATGGTTTTCTTTTTTCTCTGGTTGGATTTCTCCATCTCTCTGTGATGCTGTTTCTTGAGCTATTTTCACCCTTCCCCTCTTTGTGTGTGTGTGTGTGTGTGTGTGTGTGTGTGTGTGTGAGAGAGAGAGAGAGAGAGAGTGCGCGAGCGCATGTCTCTGTGTGTTCTTGACCCTCTTTCTTTGTCTCTGTGCCCCACTCTTTTTTCAAGGCACTTTCCTATTTGACCACATCAATGCCTTATTCTCATGAGAACGTTATGTCTGCCTCCATGAACTGAAAGTCTCAGACCTTCCCTCTCTCTCCATTTCCGTTCGCCCCCCTCTCCTAAGGTCACTGCCTTTGTCTCTCCGTCAATACATCGCCTTTCTCTCTTCATATCTATGACCTCTGCCTCTACCCTCTCTCTTCATATCTATGACCCCTACCTCTACCCTCTCTCCACATATCTATGAACCCTACCTCTACCCTCTCTCTCTTCATATCTATTACCCCTACCTCTACCCTGTCTCCTCATATCTATGACCCCTACCTCTACCCTGTCTCTTCATATCTATGACCCCTACCTCTACCCTCTCTTTTCATATCTATGACCCCTACCTCTACCCTCTCTCTTCATATCTATGACCCCTACCTCTACCCTCTCTTTTCATATCTATGACCCCTACCTCCACCTTCTCTCTTCATATCTATGATCCCTACCTCTACCCTCTCTCTTCATATCTATGACCCCTACCTCCACCATCTCTCTTCATATCTATGATCCCTACCTCTACCCTGTCTTCATATCTATGACCCCTACCTCTAAACTCTCTTCATATCTATGACCCCTACCTCTACCCTCTCTCTTCATATCTATGACCCCTACCTCTACCCTCTCTTCATATCTATGACCCCTATCTCCACCCTCTCTCTTCATATCTATGACCCCTACCTCTACCCTCTCTCTCTTCATATCTATGACCCCTACCTCTACCCTCTCTCTTCATATCTATGACCCCTACCTCCACCCTCTCTCTTCATATCTATGACCCCTACCTCTACCCTGTCTCTTCATATCTATGACCCCTACCTCTACCCTCTCTCTTCATATCTATGACCCCTACCTCCACCCTCTCTCTTCATATCTATGACCCCTACCTCTACCCTCTCTCTCTTCATATCTATGACCCCTACCTCTACCCTCTCTCTCCATATCTATGACACCTACCTCTACCCTCTCTCTCTTCATATCTATGACCCCTACCTCTACCCTCTCTCTCCATATCTATGACACCTACCTCTACCCTCTCTCTCTTCATATCTATGACCCCTACCTCCACCCTCTCTCTTCATATCTATGACCCCTACCTCCACCCTCTCTCTTCATATCTATGACCCCTACCTCTACCCTCTCTCTTCATATCTATGACCCCTACCTCTACCCTCTCTCTTCATATCTATGACCCCTACCTCTACCCTCTCTCTTCATATCTATGACCCCTACCTCTACCCTCTCTCTTCATATCTATGATCTCTACCTCTACCCTCTGTCTCTTCATATCTATGACCCCTACCTCTACCCTCTCTCTTCATATCTATGACCCCTACCTCTACCCTCTCTCTTCATATCTATGACCCGGGGTACCCCCACCTCTACCCTCTCTCTCTTCATATCTATGACCTCTACTTCTACCCTCTCTGTTCATATCTATGACCCCTACCTCTACCCTCTCTGTTCATATCTATGACCCCTACCTCTACCCTCTCTGTTCATATCTATGACCTCTACTTCTACCCTCTCTGTTCATATCTATGACCCCTACCTCTACCCTCTCTCTCCATATCTATGACCCCAACCTCTACCCTCTCTGTTCATATCTATGACCTCTACTTCTACCCTCTCTCTTCATATCTATGACCCCTACCTCTACCCTCTCTGTTCATATCTATGACCTCTACTTCTACCCTCTCTCTTCATATCTATGACCCCTACCTCTACCCTCTCTCTTCATATCTATGAACCCTACCTCTACCCTCTCTCTCTTCATATCTATGACCCCTACCTCTACCTTCTCTCTCTCCATATCTATGACCCCAACCTCTACCCTGTCTTCGTATCTATGACCCCTACCTCTACCCTCTCTCTTCATATCTATGACCCCTACCTCCCTCTCTCTTCATATCTATGACCCCTACCTCTCCTTCATATCTATGATCCCTACCTCTCCTCTCTGTCTTCATATCTATGATCCCTACCCCTACCCTCTCTCTCTACAGCTATGCCTGTTCCATGTGTCCATGATATATTACGTGCATGCTGTTTCGCTATAGTGTATTCTTCTTATTTGTCTTTTTTTTCTCTTTTCTTTCTTGGTGTTCTCTGTTTGTTTTTGTTTTGTTTTTTTGGGTTTACTTGCGTTTTTGTTTTTATCTCTTCTTCCCCATTTCTTTCGAGCATTGTTTGCTCACCCTGTTTCCTTCATAACATGACATAAAACATTTATTCCTTCAATCATTCACACACACACACACACACACACACACACACACACACACACACACACATATATATATATATATATATATATATATATATATATATATATATGTATATATATATATATGCATGCACACTCACTCACTCACTCACACGCACACACACACAATTCATGCTGGTCAGCCAGTCCATTTTCTCTCCAGCCTCTTCCCCACACGCAACAATCTAAACAACGGGATGCATTCGCCTTTGCCTCCCCACCCCCACCTCGCACCACCGCCTTCCAGCTCTCCTGCCCAACAAATTACACGGAGATGCCCCCCACCAACCCACCACCCCACCACCCCACCCCACCCTGCCCCACCCTCACCTACTCTCATTAACACCTCAACGACAGCCGAAGAAGAAAAGGGGGGGTAAAAATCTGAACGAAATAGCCTGACAACCTTACATAAAACAAGGCGACCTTGTCCCAAATCTTCCCAGCGCATAGTTAGGTTTTTCGTCTTGCTCTGGAAGCACAGTGAGTGTGACGAGTGGTGTGGGGGGTCACACAGGAGATGCTTACTGCCTGGGGAAATTAATGTGAGTGTGATCTGTGTATTGCATTGTATTGCATTTGTATTGTGTTTTGCTGTATTGTATTGCAATGCGTATATTGTATGATATATTATTGCATTGCATTGCACTGCATTTAACAGCATTGTATTGTACTGTGTTGTAGATTGCTCTATTGTATTGCATTGCATTGTATTGTATTTTTTGCATTGCATATGAAAATGTTATGTTTGTTTTGTTTTTTTTGTCAAACGCGCATGCAGTCTCATTCATTTATACATGAATCGAGTAGAGCATTGTTTTCCCAGTGCCCCCCCCCCCTCCCCCCGCCCCGCCCCTTATCCACACACAGTCCTGCTCCCGCCCCACCCAGTGTCCTGTCTCCGGGTCTACAGATCAATCAGGAGTCAGACGATATGATGTGATCCACCCCCCCACCCCCACCCCCCTTATGTCACGTGTCATTGAAGGAGGGAGGTGGTGGAATGGTTAAGACGCTCAGCTGCAAATATAGAGTCCGTGAGGGTGTAGGTTCATATCCCGTTCTCACCCTTTTTCCCAAGTTTGACCGGAAAAATAAAACTGAGTGTCAAGTCATTGGGATGAGACGATAAACCCAGGTCACCGTGTGGAGCACGCACTTTGCACACTGAGAGAAAAAATACTCATGGCAGCGAAAGTGTTGTCCTCTGGCAAAATTCTGTAGAAGAAATCCACTCTGATGATTGGTACACATATATATGACCCCTTCCTGTGGAGTGATGGCCTAGAGGTAACGCGTCCGCCCAGGAAGCGAGAGAATCTGAGCGCGCTGGTTCGAATCACGGTTCAGCCGCCGATATTTTCTCCCCCTCCACTAGACCTTGAGTGGTGATCTGGACGCTAGTCATTCGGATGAGACGATAAACCGAGGTCCCGTGTGCAGCATGCACTTAGCGCACGTAAAAGAACCCACGGCAACAAAGGGGTTGTTCCTAGCAAAATTCTGTAGAAAAATCCACTTCGATAGGAAAAACACACACACAAAAAAACTGCACGGAGGAAAAAAAAAATTAAAAAATGGTTGCGCTGTCGTGTAGCGACGCGCTCTCCCTGGGGAGAGCAGCCCGAATTTCACACAGAGAAATCTGTTGTGATAAAAAGAAATATAAATACAAAATACAAATACAGATAAGCATACACTCAAGGCGTGACAAAGCGCGTTGGTTTATGCTGCTGGTCAGGCATCTGTCTATCAGGTGTGGTGTAGCGTGTTATGGATTTGTCCAGACGGAGTGACGCCTCCTTGAGAAATTGAAACTGTCTGTGAACCTGGCACGTGTTGTGATGCACTGCCACTGACCCCTTCCTGTCCTGTCTCCCGTGCTGGCCGTGCAGGGGAGACAATTGCCTCCGTGCCTTTGGTGGAGAAGGGAGGCGGGTTGGGGGGGGAGGGGAGGGGGGAGGGGAGGGGGTACTGGCTTCTCAGCACAGAACATGCACGATGTCTGCCTGAAGGGAGGGAGGTGCGGGGAGGGGGAGGGAACCGACTTCTCAGCACAGAACATGCACGATGTCTGCCTGAAGGGAGGGAGGGAGGGAGGAGGAGGAGGTTTCATTTCCTGTTCGGCGTCTCTTTTGCCCTGCATGGGAAAGAAAGCGTTTTTAAGTGGTGGGGGAAAAGTGTGTGTGTGTGTGTGTGTGTGTGTGTGTGTGTGATTAACATATTTCAGTATTTATTCATATTTACTTATTTCGCAATAGCCGAATGGCTAAAGCGTTGGACTTTCTATCTGAGGGTCCTGGGTTCGAATCTCTGCAATGGCGCCTGGTGGGTTAAGGGTGGAGCTTTTTCCGATCTCCCAGGTCGACATATGAGCAGACCTGCTAGTGCCTGAACCCCATTCATGTGTATACGCACACAGGAGATCAACGCACGCACGTTAAAGATCATGTAATCCATGTCAGCGTTCGGTGGGTTATGGAAGCAAGAACATACCCAGCATGCAGACCGCCGAAAACAGTTTTTCAACTATTGAAGAAGCAGGAGTACCGACTGGTAAATGCGAGCGGGCAAGTGTAATTGCGAACGATGGGTCTGGGTACATGGGGACAATTAAAACAGAAGCAGGTCTTTAACTCATCAGACATAACATATTATTGCAACATCGCATTGTTGGTTTTGATCACACATGACCACACAAACACACATTTAAACACACACAGCCCACACCGATCCTGACATGTCGTTTTACCGGTATCCCCCCCCCCCCCGACACACACACACACACACAGATCCCGATATGTCGTTTTACCGGTATCCCCACACAGATCCTGACATGTCGTTTTACCGGTATCCCCTCTGACAGATCCTGATATGTCGTTTTACCGGTATCCCCACACACAGATCCTGATATTCGTTATACCGGTATCCCCCCCCCCCACACACACACACACAGAGATCCCTATATGTCGTTTTACCGGTATCCCCACGCAGATCCTGATATGTCGTTTTACCGGTATCCCCACGCACATCCTGATATGTCGTTTTACCTATGATAAAACTAATCAGTCGGGTATCATTAATCTGATTTGTCCAATTTGTCCACCACTACCTCAGACACACAACCGATGATTTAACTAATCATGTGTCAGGTATCACTAATCCGATTTGTCCACCACTGCCTTAGACACACAACTGATGATATAAGTAATCATGTCAGGTATGACCAATCCAATTACTTCATTACAACCCTGTACACAAAATATGATGTTAAAGGAATCATGTTGTCAGCTATCACTCTCCAATTTGTCCATTACTATCCTGGACACACAACTGATGATAATACAAATCACATTGTCAGCTATCACTAATCCTGTTGGTTTATCACTACCTTGGACATACAAAGTGGAAACACAACTGATGATAAAGCTGTTAATGTGTCAGCTATCACCAAGAAAGCTGTTAATGTGTCAGCTATCACCAAGAAAGCTATTAATGTGTCAGCTATCACCAATAAAGCTGTTAATGTGTCAGCTATCACCAATAAAGCTGTTAATGTGTCAGCTATCACCAGTAAAGCTGTTAATGTGTCAGCTATCACCAAGAAAGCTGTTAATGTGTCAGCTATCACCAAGAAAGCTATTAATGTGTCAGCTATCACCAGTCCTGTTGGTTTATCACTACCTTGGACATACAAAGTGGAAACACAACTGATGATAAAGCTGTTAATGTGTCAGCTATCACCAATAAAGCTGTTAATGTGTCAGCTATCACCAAGGAAGCTATTAATGTGTCAGCTATCACCAATAAAGCTGTTAATGTGTCAGCTATCACCAAGAAAGCTGTTAATGTGTCAGCTATCACCAAGAAAGCTGTTAATGTGTCGGCTATCACCAAGAAAGCTGTTAATGTGTCAGCTATCACCAATAAAGCTGTTAATGTGTCAACTATCACCAAGAAAGCTATTAATGTGTCAGCTATCACCAGTCCTGTTGGTTTATCACTACCTTGGACATCACTACCTTGGACATACAAATTGGAAACACAACTGATGATAAAGCTATGAATGTGTCAGCTGTCACCAAGAAAGCTGTTAATGTGTCAGGTATCACCAATCCTGTTGGTTCCTCACTACCTTGGACACAAAACAGATGATAATTCTAATCGTGTCAGCTGTCAGTAATCCAATTACTCCATTACCACCATGGACACACAACTGATAAAGCTAATCGTGTGTCAGGTATCGCCGACCCATTTACTTCATCACTACCTTGGAGACACAAGTGACGTTGTCAGGTACCACCAATCCAATTTCTTCCTCACCACTGCGATAAAGCTACTCGCGTTGCCATCGACGCGGAGATCAATTGCCCGGTCACTGCTGGAAGGGAGATAACTCCGCGTGCATGGCAGTCTCGCTTTTCTTTTTTTCCTCCGTCCGTTTATTATCTGTGGCCAGTGTTGGCCAGTGACTGGTTACGTTGAAGACAGGGAACACGATGAGAAGGGCAGACATATATAATATTACATTCACGCACGAACAGACAGGCACACTGAGAGTCGTCATTCTGACGAGTGGTTCTGTTCACACGTGTTGCTGTTGACACGTCGCGATAGAAACAGCAGAGTTGTGGACACGGCGCCATTGAACGTAATGACAAAGCAGTAGTTGTTTCGTCACGTTGCGACACAAAGTAGTGCTGTCATCATGTATTTCGGGTTGGGTTTTTTGGGGGGGTTTGCACCACACTTCTTCCGCGTGCTTCAGGAGGTCGTTATCTGTTCCATGGCGTGGGGTGGTGTCTGCATCAAACTTCTCTGTTCCATGGCGTCGGGTGGTGTCTGCACCACACTTCTTTCCGCGTGCTTCAGGAGGTCGTTATCTGTTCCATGGCGTGGGGTGGTGTCTGCACCACACTTCTCTGTTCCATGGCGTCGGGTGGTGTCTGCACCACACTTCTCTGTTCCATGGCGTCGGGTGGTGTCTGCATCACACTTCTCTGTTCCATGGCGTGGGGTGGTGTCTGCACCACACTTCTCTGTTCCATGGCGTCGGGTGGTGTCTGCACCACACTTCTTTCCGCGTGCTTCAGGAGGTCGTTATCTGTTCCATGGCGTCGGGTGGTGTCTGCACCACACTTCTCTGTTCCATGGCGTGGGGGTGGTGTCTGCACCACACTTCTCTCTGCGTGCTTCAGGAGGTCGTTGTCTGTTCCATGGTGTGGGGTGGTGTCTGCACCACATTTCTCTCTGCGTGCTTCAGGAGGTCGTTGTCTGTTCCATGGTGTGGGGTGGTGTCTGCACCACACTTCTCTGTTCCATGGTGTGGGGTGGTGTCTGCACCACACTTCTTTCCGCGTGCTTCAGGAGGTCGTTATCTGTTCCATGGCGTCGAGTGGTGTCTGCATCACACTTCTCTGTTCCATGGCGTGGGGTGGTGTCTGCACCACACTTCTTTCCGCGTGCTTCAGGAGGTCGTTGTCTGTTCCATGGCGTCGGGTGGTGTCTGCATCACACTTCTCTGTTTCATGGCGTGGGGTGGTGTCTGCACCACACTTCTTTCCGCGTGCTTCAGGAGGTCGTTGTCTGTTCCATGGCGTCGGGTGGTGTCTGCATCACACTTCTCTGTTCCATGGCGTCGGGTGGTGTCTGCACCACACTTCTCTCTGCGTGCTTCAGGAGGTCGTTGTCTGTTCCATGGCGTGGGGTGGTGTCTGCACCACACTTCTCTGTTCCATGGCGTCGGGTGGTGTCTGCACCACACTTCTCTGTTCCATGGCGTCGGGTGGTGTCTGCACCACACTTCTCTCCGCGTGCTTCAGGAGGTCGTTGTCTGTTCCATGGCGTGGGGTGGTGTCTGCACCACACTTCTCTGTTCCATGGCGTCGGGTGGTGTCTGCACCACACTTCTCTGTTCCATGGCGTCGGGTGGTGTCTGCATCACACTTCTCTGTTCCATGGCGTGGGGTGGTGTCTGCACCACACTTCTCTTTTCCATGGCGTCGGGTGGTGTCTGCACCACACTTCTTTCCGCGTGCTTCAGGAGGTCGTTATCTGTTCCATGGCGTCGGGTGGTGTCTGCACCACACTTCTCTGTTCCATGGCGTGGGGTGGTGTCTGCACCACACTTCTCTCTGCGTGCTTCAGGAGGTCGTTGTCTGTTCCATGGTGTGGGGTGGTGTCTGCACCACATTTCTCTCTGCGTGCTTCAGGAGGTCGTTGTCTGTTCCATGGTGTGGGGTGGTGTCTGCACCACACTTCTCTGTTCCATGGTGTGGGGTGGTGTCTGCACCACACTTCTTTCCGCGTGCTTCAGGAGGTCGTTATCTGTTCCATGGCGTCGAGTGGTGTCTGCATCACACTTCTCTGTTCCATGGCGTGGGGTGGTGTCTGCACCAAACTTCTTTCCGCGTGCTTCAGGAGGTCGTTGTCTGTTCCATGGCGTCGGGTGGTGTCTGCATCACACTTCTCTGTTCCATGGCGTGGGGTGGTGTCTGCACCACACTTCTTTCCGCGTGCTTCAGGAGGTCGTTGTCTGTTCCATGGCGTCGGGTGGTGTCTGCATCACACTTCTCTGTTCCATGGCGTCGGGTGGTGTCTGCACCACACTTCTCTGTTCCATGGCGTGGGGTGGTGTCTGCACCACACTTCTTTCCGCGTGCTTCAGGAGGTCGTTATCTGTTTCATGGCGTGGGGTGGTGTCTGCATCACACTTCTCTGTTCCATGGCGTCGGGTGGTGTCTGCACCACACTTCTTTCCGCGTGTTTCAGGAGGTCGTTATCTGTTCCATGGCGTCGAGTGGTGTCTGCATCACACTTCTCTGTTCCATGGCGTGGGGTGGTGTCTGCACCACACTTCTCTCTGCGTGTTTCAGGAGGTCGTTGTCTGTTCCATGGCGTGGGATGGTGTCTGCACCACACTTCTTTCCGCGTGCTTCAGGAGGTCGTTGTCTGTTCTATGGCTTCGGGTGGTGTCTGTATCACACTTCTCTGTTCCATGGCGTCGGGTGGTGTCTGCACCACACTTCCCTGTTCCATGGCGTGGGGTGGTGTCTGCACCACACTTCTCTCCGCGTGCTTCAGGAGGTCGTTATCTGTTCCGTGGCGTGTGGTGGTGGGACCGATGATAAAAGGTTAAAAGGTGAAGGTTAGATGTCATGAAAGGTTACGGTTAAAGGTCCTGCAGCCTTGCTACGGCCATCGGGTCACTGAACTCATGTCCACCGTGTCTGGGGCTTGGCGCAGTAAGACGGGACCCAGTCCTCACCTTTCGCCATTTTCCCCTTTCCCCAGACCGGTCAGTTGCCTGTTGACACGTGGGCAGAGCAGAGGAGAAAAGGAGGGACGTTACTGTCTTTAAGGACACCACACCATGCTGCCCCAACGGGGTCTCGAAACCTGTCCACAAGTAAGCACTGGGTCAGTGTCCGACACTGATTCTGCCACGGCGTCTGCATATGTATTTATATATAACTGTACAATCCACGCACGCACTCACGCACGCACGCAGTGACCTCGGAATGGAGACAATTTATTGATCTGTCCGTATCTCTACATCCATACCTGTGTCTGTTTTCGTCGTCAGAGCAATATGTTCAGTTCTTCACTTTCTGTGAGGTTATTGGGAAACCTTGTCACTGAGGCTTTGAGAAAGGGTGAGATAGAGAGAGGGTGAGAGAGAGAGAGAGGGTGGGAGAGGAGGGGGGGGGAGGAGGGAGAGAGAGAGAGGTGAGTGAGAGGGGGGAGAGGGTGAGAGAGAGAAAGAGAGAAAAGAGAGAGAGGGAGGTGAGAGGGAGAAAGAGAGAGAGGGTGAGAAAGAGAGAGAGGAGGAGAGAGACAAAAAGAGAGGGAAGGGAAAGAGAGAGAGAGAGGGACAAAGAGAGGGAAAGAGGGGAAGAGAGAGAAAGGGAAAGAGAGAGAGGGGGGGGGGGAGGAGAGGGAGGGAGGCCGTGAGTACCCACTGGTTGGAGTTCCATAAAAGGACCGAAATGTTTTGTTGTTGGTTTTTTTTTGTTTTTTGTTGTTTTTTTTACTTTCTTTCCCATTCCACAATGCCTTGAGTGATGCTCTGGTCTTTGGGGGAGACTATAAAGCGATCGCGCACGTTAAAAAACAAACAGCAAGAAAATAAACCGACAATATAAGGGTTGTCCCTGGCAATATTACTATGGAAAAAGATACACTTTCGTGAAAAAAAACCAACTTGCGAACAGAAATAAAGGAAAAGGGGGAAATGGATGGCGATAGTGTTGCTCTTCCCCCCCGGGAAAAGCAGCCTTCTTTTTTCTTTCTTTTTTTTCTTTTTTTTTTCCTTTTTTTTTTTTTTTTTTTTTTTGACTCAGAGAAATCTTATGTGGCAAATCACAGGATACACGCAAGTGATGTGTACGGCTGAGGGGGGCGGGGGGGGGGGGGGGGGAGGGGGGGAGGGGAGGCGTGGGGGGGGGGGGGGTAGAATAGAGTGGGAGAGAGAAGGAAGCCTCCACGTCCTGTGTTTGTGGGTCACAGGTGCTGAGGCTCCGCTGACTGTTGCATGTCCGCCACCGCCTCTGTGTGTGTGTGTGTGTGTGTATTTGTCACGTGTGTGTGTGTGTGTGTGTGTGTGTGTGTGTGTGCATGTTGGGGAGGGAAGGAAGAGAGAGAGAAGGGGGGGGGAGAAAGATGGAGGGAGAGACAGGTAGACAGATAGACAGACAGGCAGACAGAGAGGAAAAGCAGAAAATTCCGTCGTCTGAGGAGCTGCAAAAAGCAGCAAAAAGGGTAAAAGTAACAAGCGTTGTCACGCAAACCTCTTTGTTGTTTTCCTTGGTGGATCGGAAAGCCCGAGAAGCCATTGTATCCATTCTTAATGGAGACCGTCGGTGCCACACGGCGCTGGCTTTGCATTGCCTGGAGGCCTGTGACGTGTTCCTTCTGTCCCTGACAAAACCAGACAACACATGACAGGGCAAATCAAGGCAAGACAAGGCAAGGCAAGGCAAGACAAACCAAGGAAAGGCAAATCAGGACAAGGCAAGGCAAGGCAAGACAAACCAAGGCAGGGATGCAAAGCAAGACAAATAAAAAAAAAACGGGGCAAGACAAGGCAAACCATGGCAAGGCAAGACATATCAAGATATAGATAGGCAAGGCAAGACAAATCAAGATAAGACAAATTAAGATAAGATAAGGCAAGACAAATCAAGATAAGATAAGACAAGGCAAGACAAATCAAGGAAAGGGAAGGCCAAGCTAATCATGACAAGGCAAGACAAATAATGGCAAGACAAGGCACTACAAAGGAAGACAAGGCACGACAAATCAAGACAAGACAAGGCAAGGCAAGGCGAGAAAATACTGTACACAACCATGACTAGCCATGACAAGACAGATGTATTTCAGCAAACCCCGATGGAGTGAAAGAAAATGGCACGCATTTCACGTAACAAACACAAAATATGAAAAGCATTTGGAACTGTGCCCACAGTCACTTGCAATGACCGCGCAAACTAGTTGGTTTAGATAGACGTTTTGTTATACAGCTAGAGGGAACAAAACTAGCATCTATCCAAGCTATATTTAGTATCATTTATTGAACATGTGCGTAAAGTAAATGTAAAATAATACGTATTCACCAGAGACTCAAGAGATGTTTCTTTATCAGGTAAAATTCAATCAGAATGTAGTCATTGCTAAAGTGATTAAACTGGTTAACAGGTGTGTTTTTTTTCACTCGTGAATGATGAACGGTATTGTCATTTGTTTTTCAGTAAAACAATAATATGGTAACCCTTTTTGACTCACTTGTGTAAACAAAGTGAGTCTATGTTTTAACCCGGTGTTCGGTTGTCTGTGTGTGTCCGTGGTGAACTTTAACATTGACATTTTCTCTGCAAATACTTTGTCAGTTGACACCAGATTAGGCATAAAAATAGGAAAAATTAAGTTCTTTTTAGTCATCTTGTTTAAAACAATATTGCACCTCTGGGATGGGCACAAAAAAATAAAAAAATGAAGCCTAATTATATGCAAACTGCATTTACTGTTATATTTATATTTTTTGTATTCTCTAAACTTGGCACTTTGATCTGTGTGGTCTGTCGCCGTGTGTCTGTGTCTGTGAGTGAGTGAGTTTTCGATTGACATTGGGAGACAGACGGTATGATGTGGTGTGATTCCCTTCACATCACGTGCTCAAGCCATCCCTGTTTCAGTGGAAGTCGTTGCTTCTGTTCTGAGGCACTGCCACTGGCTCCCCCCCCCCCCCCCCCCCCCCCCCCTTTTTTTTTTTTTTTTTTTGCTGTCTTCCTGTCTGGATCTGAAAGGGGGAGGGAGTGGGGATGCAGAGACCACGTGGGTTGTATGCTTGAAGGGAAAGGAGAGGGGAGGAGTGGATGTCATTTCCTGCCGTTTGTTTGGCCTGCTTGATGGATGAAATACGTCTTTTGAACTGGGGGGAAAGTTGGAGGAGATTCCAAGTGTGTGTGGTGTGTGTGTGTGTGTGTGTGTTGTGTGTGTGTGTGTGTGTGTGTGTGTGTGATATTATACGTGCTGAAGGCAGTATTCCACAGATGGGATTTGCGATACAATTCACTGCTCAAGATGCAGTCGGCTAGCTCTACAAACGCTTTAAATTTTGCTTTTTTTGTGTGTGTGTGTTGGTGAAATCCTTGTCCCAACACCGGTGAAAGAATTCTATATCAGTCTCTCTCTCTCTCTCTCTCTCTCTCTCTCTCTCTCTCTCTGTGTGTGTGTGTGTGCGCGCGCGCGCGCGCGCGCGTGTGTGTGTGTGTGTGTGCGTGTGTGTGTGTGTCTGTCTGTCTATGATGTCGCAATCCATGTCTGTTTGTAACCAGTTGCCATTGGCACATAACTAACGATCAAACTTATAACGTGTCCAACGTGTAATGGGGATCAGTAATTGCAGAGGCACATTTTGCTGCAGGTGGTGTGTTGATGACGTACCCAGCATCCCCACCCCCTCTCCTTTCCCCACCCAGCCCCTGTAATGGGCTGGTCTACATGTTTCCTTGGTCATTCCCCACCCACACCCTGTAATGGACTGGTCTACATGTTTCCTTGGTCATTCCCCACCCACACCCTGTAATGGACTGGTCTACATGTTTCCTTGGTCATTCCCCACCCACACCCTATAATGGACTGGTCTACATGTTTCCCTGGTTATTCCCCACCCACACCCTATAATGGACTGGTCTACATGTTTCCTTGGTCATTCCCCACCCACACCCTATAATGGACTGGTCTACATGTTTCCTTGGTCATTCCCCACCCATACCCTATAATGGACTGGTCTACATGTTTCCTTGGTCATTCCCCACCCACACCCTATAATGGACTGGTCTACATGTTTCCCTGGTCATTCCCCACCCACTCCCTATAATGGACTGGTCTACATGTTTCCTTGGTCATTCCCCACCCACACCCTATAATGGACTGGTCTACATGTTTCCTTGGTCATTCCCCACCCACTCCCTATAATGGACTGGTCTACATGTTTCCTTGGTCATTCCCCACCCACACCCTATAATGCACTGGTCTACATGTTTCCCTGGTCATTCCGCACCCACACCCTATAATGGACTGGTCTACATGTTTCCTTGGTCATTCCCCACCCACACCCTATAATGGACTGGTCTACATGTTTCCCTGGTCATTCCCCACCCACACCCTATAATGGACTGGTCTACATGTTTCCCTGGTCATTCCCCACCCACTGCCTATAATGGACTGGTCTACATGTTTCCTTGGTCATTCCCCACCCACACCCTATAATGGACTGGTCTGCATGTTTCCTTGGTCATTCCCCACACAGTCCCTGTAATGGGCTGGTCTACATGTTTCCTTGGTCATTCCCCACCCAGTCCCTGTAATGGACTGGTCTACATGTTTCCTTGGTCATTCCCCACACAGTCCCTGTAATAGGCTGGTCTACATGTTTCCTTGGTCATTCCCCACACAGTCCCTGTAATGGGCTGGTCTACATGTTTCCTTGGTCATTCCCCACACAGTCCCTGTAATGGGCTGGTCTACATGTTTCCTTGGTCATTCCCCACCCAGTCCCCGTAATGGGCTGGTCTACATGTTTCCTTGGTCATTCCCCACCCAGTCCCCGTAATGGGCTGGTCTACATGTTTCCTTGGTCATTCCCCACACAGTCCCTGTAATGGGCTGGTCTACATGTTTCCTTGGTCATTCCCCACACAGTCCCTGTAATGGGCTGGTCTACATGTTTCCTTGGTCATTCCCCACCCAGTCCCCGTAATGGGCTGGTCTACATGTTTCCTTGGTCATTCCCCACCCAGTCCCCGTAATGGGCTGGTCTACATGTTTCCTTGGTCATTCCCCACCCACTCCCTATAATGGACTGGTCTACATGTTTCCTTGGTCATTCCCCACCCACACCCTATAATGGACTGGTCTGCATGTTTCCTTGGTCATTCCCCACACAGTCCCTGTAATGGGCTGGTCTACATGTTTCCTTGGTCATTCCCCACCCAGTCCCTGTAATGGACTGGTCTACATGTTTCCTTGGTCATTCCCCACACAGTCCCTGTAATAGGCTGGTCTACATGTTTCCTTGGTCATTCCCCACACAGTCCCTGTAATGGGCTGGTCTACATGTTTCCTTGGTCATTCCCCACACAGTCCCTGTAATGGGCTGGTCTACATGTTTCCTTGGTCATTCCCCACCCAGTCCCCGTAATGGGCTGGTCTACATGTTTCCTTGGTCATTCCCCACCCAGTCCCCGTAATGGGCTGGTCTACATGTTTCCTTGGTCATTCCCCACCCACTCCCTATAATGGACTGGTCTACATGTCTCCTTGGTCATTCCCCACCCACACCCTGTAATGGACTGGTCTACATGTTTCCTTGGTCATTCCCCACCCACACCCTGTAATGGACTGGTCTACATGTTTCCTTGGTCATTCCCCACCCACACCCTGTAATGGACTGGTCTACATGTCTCCTTGGTCATTCCCCACCCAGTCCCTGTAATGGACTGGTCTACATGTTTCCTTGGTCATTCCCCACATGGTTGCAGCTGGAACTCCGTACCGGTTTGTAAGTCAAAGCCGGTATTCATTTTTTTAACAGTTTATTTGTCAGTTAAAAAAAAATGGTTAAAAAAAATAGAGACGTCCAGGCGGAATCGGTAAGGCGTTGTTGGACTTGTGATCGAGTGGTCAGGGTTCTGTGTGACTGGCGGAGTGAACGTCCACGCCTTGTGGACACTACTCATTGCGTCTTCAGGGGAAACACTCTGGGGGAAGAGAGAGAGAGAGAGAGAGAGAGAGAGAGAGAGAGAGAGCTATAATTGAAGAGAGATATAAACCTGGCCCTGTTCTTCTTGACTGTGAAGTAGCAGGTAAAAAAAACTTGCCCCCAGCTGAAAAAAAAATCGTTGTGCATCTCTGTATGACCTGATAAAGAGGGCAACAGGAGACAGCTGAGAATGCAAAAGTAGGCTTTGTGTGTCTGTATTATTTGATGAAGGAAGGCAACAAGAGATAGCTGAGAATCCAAAGTATGCTTTGTGTGTCTGTATTATTTGATGAAGGAGGGCAACATGAGATAGCTCAGAATCCAAAGTAGGCTTTGTGTGTCTATTATTTGATGAAGGTAACAAGAGATAGCTGAGAATCCAAAGTAGGCTTTGTGTGTCTGTATTATTTGATGAAGGTAACAAGAGATAGTTGAGAATCCGAAGTAGGCTTTGGAAGTAGGCTTTGGGTCGTGCAGAGAGAGGTGTAATGGAATGTGTAAAATGGGGTGGTGGGGGTTGAAACCAATACCTTAACGTGTTTCATAAACTACCCAGTGATTTCCAACAAATTTGTTCGGTACCTCTAAAAAAAAAAAAAAAAAAAAAAAAAAAAAAAAAGGTTCTGAAAGCCATTGCTGATTGCTATGCCATACATTCTTTTTATCATTTATAGATTAATATCAGTGGTAAAGTCGAATTAGATTCTTACGTGATCCAGACTATTTGTTCTACAGTCACCAGTTTGTGTCTGTTTAGACTGTTGGCATTGCCTTGTCTGTGTGAACTAATATGTTCTGTTCTGGTAAACGTCTGTGTAACTTAATTGATATGTTTCACTCTGGAAGAAACGTCTGTGTAACGAAATGATTACATTATACTTTGGTAAACGGCTGTTGAACTTGCTATGTCATACTCTGTAATAAGTCTGTGTAACTTAATGTCTTATATTCAGGTAAACGCCTCTGTAGGTATTATAAGTTATATTCTCGTAAACGTCTGTGTAACTTTATATGTTATACTTCACTATGTGTCTGTGTATCTGAATATGTTATACCCTAGTAAATATGTGTAATCTAGTATGTTATACTCTGGTAAATGTCTGTGTAAACTTACATGTTATACTCTGTTAAGTGACTATGTGAATTATTATCACACTCTGGTATACGCTCACTGCTTTGGAGACTGCTGTTGTTTTTATGTTGAGTCATGGAGTCCTTTATTGGGAAGAATTTAGCAATTGCGTAAAACGGTATCTGGATGATATTCTTTTTTTTCAGTTTTTTTTAAATGAGAAATCGACACACTAAAGACAGTCAGGGCATCGGGAAATTCTTATTTGAGAAAGTAATAAGCACAGTGAAATGAACGTGTTAGCACAGTATATACGTATCCTGTATGTGTTTTCTTGCCCATGATTTTTGTAAAGGTTTCGTCGCATGCTGATGAAGTACGGGATCAACATGTGATGGACGACTTGAAGCCAGTCCGCTCTCAGCAACACAGTGATGACGTAACATCGACAAAGATGTCAACACCAGGTCGCAACAACAACAACAACAAAAACACACCAAAAAAAAAAAAAAAAAAAGGAAGCAAAGGGAATGAGGTCAAGACAGTGGACAATAAGTCTCAGCATAGTGATGAAAAATTGACAATGCTATCAACAAAGTGATGATGAATATCAAATTTTAATAAATAAAGTTATAAGTCCCAGCACACTGATATTGTGTTGGCAATGTCATCAGCAAAGTAATGAAGAATTTTAATTTCGTCAACAAAGTTATAAATCTCAGAACACTGGTGATATGTTGGCAATGTTATCAACAAAGTGGTGATGAATTTTAATTTCGTCAACAGAGTTATAAATCTCAGCACACTGACATTTATCACCACATAGACAAAGTGATGAAGAATGTTAATTTCATCAACAAAGTTATGACCAGATAGACAACCGCTGCCAACAATCTCCAGATGAGTACCACACAGCTACAGCACAGTGCTGAAGGGAAGCTGCCCTTCAATGTCCCAACACGCAACGCACCACCCTCCCCCCCACCCCATCCCACCCTACACCTCCTCCCCTTGAAAATCCAGATAACGTAATTTCCTCCCTTGAATCTCTCATCAATTATCGGCCTTGGCAGAGGCAGTCATCACCGCGATGCGTTGACCTTGATGCCCGTCATGCCTGGTCAGGTCAGCACTTTCAGTTTCCCGGGGAGGCGTCACTGCTTTCGGACAAATCCACATACGGTAGTGGAGTGATGGTCTGGAGGTAACGCGTCCGCCTAGGAAGCGAGAGAATCTGAGCGCGCTGGTTCGAATCACGGCTCAGCCGCCGATATTTTCTCCCCCTCCACTAGACTTTGAGTGGTGGTCTGGACGCTAGTCATTCGGATGAGATGATAAACGGAGGTCCCGTGTGCAGCATGCTCTTAGCGCACGTAAAAGAACCAACGACAACAAAAGGGTTGTTCCTGGCAAAATTCTGTAGAAAAATCCACTTCGATAGGAAAAACAAATAAAACTGCAGGCAGGAAAAAATACAAAAAAATGGGTGGCGCTGTAGTGTGGCGACGCGCTCTCCCTGGGGAGAGCAACCCGAATTTCACACAGAGAAATCTGTGATAAAAAGAAATACAAATATAAATACAAATACAAATGCGCAACACCGCTTCTGCTTGGCAGGCGCCTGACCAGCAGCACAACCCGAGCGTAAGTCAGGCCTTGAATACATGCCTATATATTTGTGAACCTTTCTTTCTTTCTTTCTTTTTGCGTTCGACAGCAAACTCGCACGTCAGGCGAAGATCGGCTGCCGTCCCCCAGAGCTTGGTGTTGAGGTCAGTACCCCCAGGCCAGGACTGCTGCCGCATCTTCTCATACAGGGGGCAGTCTTGGAGAATATGGGATGAGGTCTGGTCAGCCTGGCCGCAATCACATAGGGATGTGGCTGCCACTCCAATCCTCTTCAGGTGTGCTCGGAGACCGCAGTGTCCTGTGCGAAGGCGGTAGATGGTAGTCTTGTGTCTCCTCTCCAGTGTCCTGATGGGATCCTGGTATGCCTGGTAGCCTCCGTTCAGGGTGACCCAGCCCCTTCGGAATCTACTGCGGAGGCGAGTTTTTGCTTCCTCATACGTGGCAGGAACTGTTGGCTGTGTGAGCTGGCTTCCTTCCTTTATTTGTGAACCAATCAGAGTGGATTTCTTCTGCAGAATGTTGCCAGAGGACAGCACATGTTGCCCTGGGTTCTTTTTCAATGCGCCAAGTCCTTGCTATACACGGGACTTCGGTTTATCGTCTCTTCCGAATGACTAGATGCTCTGTTTGATGTTCCAAACTTTGGAGAAAGGGCGAGACTGGGATTCGAACCCAGACCTTCACGGACAGTAGCATTGGCAGATAAGCGTGTTAACCATTCTCCCACCTTCCGTCAGATCAGCAAAGGTCTCACGATCTGCGCAGTGCCAGCACAAAGAACTATGCTGTAACATCAGGCTGGTTGTGTCAGCGTCATGTGATTTGTTGGTGTCACGTGATTTGTTGATGCATCAGAGAGGGAGTGGATGGCGTTGTGAAGGGTGTGAGGAAAAACCCATAATGCATTGCGGCATGAGCAGGGTTGAGGGCTGTGGTTTGGAGGTTTATGATTGTATTTCGGTGGAGCGGCGGGCCAGTGGCAGGGCGTCCGTCCAGAATGCGATTGTCCACAGTTCTGGTTCCATACAAGTACCTGGAGGTTTACTTTTATCCCCACTCCATCCCCACCACTAGACGGTGACTTGTGGTCAAGGCGCCAGTCATTTGAATGGAAATGATCTGCCGATGACCCGAGTGCAGCACGCTCTTAACGCACGTAGCATTTGTCACGGCAACAAAAAGGTTGTCTGGCAAAATTCGGTAGAAAAATGCACCTTTATTATAGTTGAACAAATACGTGCTGACAGAAAAAAAAAATAATGAAAAAAAAGAAAAGAAAGAAAGAAAGATGTGGGTGGTGCTGCATTGTGGTGACGTGCCTTCCCCTTGGAGATTGATTGATTGATTGGTCTTCTGATCACAGACTGTGCTGTATCACATGCTGCCGGACGTGTTAACATCATCAACATCTCTCGTGGTGATGGTTGTCCGCCAGTTTGCAATGGAAGCGTTGGTATCTGATAATTCTGGGGCTTGCTCTGTGCATGTGTAGAAAGAAGCACACGGAAAATAAAGAAAGCAAAGAAAGTACAATCCAATGTTACTGATGAGGATGATAGTAATTAAAAAA
>NC_134897.1:27364674-27384674 GCF_041734735.1 Babylonia areolata | reverse complement strand
GCAGGGTACCCTATCATACTGGTAAGGAAAGGAAATGGCCGACAGAGCAGTGAAAATGGTGCAATAAGAACAGAGAATACTTTTGAAATAGTTATTCAGCAATCAGTTTCAGAATGTTGCGGACTCTCAGAGTCTCCAGTATGGAACCGGATGTCAAGACGGTAGTGATGACAGGAGCTCATATCCAAAGGAGAAGATGTTCACAACTGAAATTACACAACAAAAAAATGATGGATTTCCCTTCATACTACTCCAGACTGGTCACTTCTCTGGTGTCGGGTATAAGACTGAATGCTTTCAAGACAAAGTTGAACAAAAACATAAAAATATGTGTATGTGGTAAACAGATCACACAAAACCATATATCGTTTCAGTGTCAAAGGATTATTAGGGTACTTCCAAAGTCATGCAAAGTCAGACTATTTTCCGAACAAAATATGAAAGAAATAATGTCCGACCAATTACTGTTGTTCGAAATTGCTGAATCCCTGTTACATAGTCCAGCAGAAGTGTTTCTTTGACGCAGACCTCCAATATTTAATTTTGTTGGTTTTCTGTTTCACAGATTTATTACAAATTGTTGCTTCTGTTGTTCTTTATCATTACTCTGCATACCCCCCCCCTCCCCCTGTAAGTACCATCACCACCACATTCTCATCTGCTACACACAAACACAAACACACACACATGACACGTCCAATATCACTCAAAGTGAAAAGACGTTAAATTAAAGAAAGAGCATATACAACTGAACACACAAAAACACGCACATGAAACCGGGCACGAACACACACACACACACACACACACACACACACACCTCTCTCTCTTTTCAAATATCACCCTCATTTCACCCTCATTTGCCCAGTTTTCCCCAACTCTCCATTCATTCATATCTCCCACCCCTTCTAAGCGATAATACTCAAATATATTCATAAATACTTTAACAAAATGTGTGACGGGACATTAAACAAAAATTCCTTCTCCTCTCTCTCTCTCTCTCTCACACACACACACACACACACACACACACACACAGAGTCAATCAATATTGAAGCAAACTTTCACCAGAGGTGATCACAACTCTCAACCCAAGCCCTGCGTCCGGGTTCAGCCATCATGAAGCAATTCTCTGAGTTCATTATCGTTTGCGCAGGCGTTTTGTTATGACAATGACGTCGCGAAGTGATGGGACGCCCTATAAATTAAATGTGCATTATGATGGCTCAGAGAATGTTCTTCTTGATGTCATCATGTTTTGTAATATTTTAGTTTGGTTGGGAGCTTTGTTGGAGAATTCCGACGAACTGTGTGCTAGTTGTGGTTTAACCACGTTCCCCGAGGGGCATTACCTGTTTTTGGTCAACGTTCTAAATGATGTCAAGAGAGAAAGGAAGAAAATTGATTGTGTTTGACTTTGTGGAATGTGATTTCATTGTGTGTGTGTGTGTGTGTGTGTGTGTGTGTGTGTGTGTGTGTGTGTTAGTGAGAGAGAGAGAGAGAGAGAGTGTGTGTGTGTGTGTGTGTCTGTGTGTTTGTGTGTGAATAGAATAGAATACCTCTTATTGTCATAAAACCTTAACGTTTATGAGACACAATGAAACATAAACATGAGCATATTAAGATTAAGAAGTGTGTGTGTGTTCGTGAGAGAGAGAGAGTGTGTGTGTGTGTGTGTGTGTGTGTGTGTGTGTGTGTGTGTGTGTTCGTGAGAGAGAGAGAGAGAGAGTGTGTGTGTGTGTGTGATGAAGATGATGGGATTGGTGGAGGGGTGGGGGAGGAGGAGGGTTTTTATTTTCCAGACCGAAGAATGATGAAGAAAACATATAACATAATCAGTAATTTTGATTAGCTGAAACAGGTTAAAGACCATCCGCCATCCTCGCATGCCTTTTAGTTAATCAAACTAAATGTTCATGGAATCTAATTTAGTAATTTTGAAGCGAAAAGGCGAAAAGAAATATCTATCTATTCTTCCCGCTTTCCTGACGAAGTAAAAGCAAGGAGGAACTTTGTTTTGCGTGGTTGTGAGTGCCACTAAGTGCCGGGAAGCTGGAGTTTATGCCCATTAACCATGATGCCCATTAACCATGGAGCCCATTAACCTTGGAGCTGATACCCATTAACCATGGAGCTGATGTCCATTAACCATGGAGCTCATGAACCATGGAGCTGATGCCCATTAACCATGGAGCTCATGCACCATGGAGCTGATGCCCATTTACCATGGAGCTGATGCCCATTAACCATGGAGCTCATTAACCATGGAGCTGGTGCCCATTTACCATGGAGCTCATGCACCATGGAGCTGATGCCCATTAACCATGGAGCTGATGCCCATTAACCATGGAGCTGATGTCCATTAACCATGGAGCTGATGCCAATTAACCATGGAGCTGATGCCCATTTACCATGGAGCTGATGCCCATTAACCATGGAGCTGATGCCCATTAACCGTGGAGCCCATTAACCATGGAGTTGATGCCCATTAACCATGGAGCCCATTAACCATAGAGCTGATGCCCATTAACCATAGAGCTGATGCCCATTAACCATAGAGCTGATACCCATTAACCATGGAGCTGATGCCCATTAACCATGGAGCCCATTAACCATGGAACCCATTAACCATTGAACCGATGCCAGTTAACCATGGAACCCATTAACCATTGAACCGATGCCAGTTAACCATGGAGCTGATGCCCATTAACCATGGAACCCATTAACCATGGAGCCGATGCCCATTAACAATGGAGCTGATGCCCATTAACCATGCAACCCATTAACCATGGAGCTGATGTCCATTAACCATGGAGCCGATGCCCATTAACCATGGAGCTGATGTCCATTAACCATGGAGCCGATGGCTGACCTGCTTATGTCGAGCGTGTGGACGTTTTATTGTCAGCGACACGTGAAGTGAAAATTGAAACCTGGCATTTTGATGTCCATTTTTGTTTCGTTTTCTCGCGTTAATGAAGTTGGTTTTTAATTCTCATTGTGTCCTAATGTGTTTGTGTCCTTAACTGTCAGCTCCATCGGAAGAACTGTAATACTTTGCCTGTGGGGGGAATTTAAAAGGAGTGTGTGTTAGTGTGTGTGTGTGTGTGTGTGTGTGTGTGTGTGTGTGTGTGTGTGTTGACAGTTCACATTCACAAATCTCTTCATCTGAATGTTGTTTGTTTCTTTTGTTTCTTTTTTAAGTCCGCCCTGATTTCTGTTCTCAACGTGCAATTGAAAGATTTTATGCCATGTGCTTTTACGAGCGGGTTAATGCATTCCTTCTGCGAGCTTTGATTTTCACGTTGCATGCTTTTACATAGAGGAGAGCACACAATATTGGTTGAGGAAGCGAGGAAAGGAGGGGGGGGGGGGTGGAGATGGAGACCAGACAAGACAAGACAAGACAAGACAAGACAAATTCTTTATTTTCGAGGATAATAGATAAGTACTGGCGCGCTTTGTTTCATCCAGTCCCCGCCCTGAAACCGGGTCTACACTACACAATACTACATTATATATGTCATAAAAAAAGAGAGCGATCGAGCGCGCGTGTGTGTGAGAGTGTAAGTGTGAGTGTGTGTGAGTGTGTGTGTGTGTGTGTGTGTGTGTGTGTGTGAGAGAGAGATTGCAAACGCGCTGACTAGCACCCAGACCACTGCTCCAGCGAGTGGAGGAGACTGGGGGAAAGTATCAAAAATCCAACACACTTGATCCGTGTATGTGATGAAACCCTTTGGACACTGACAACTCTGGCGCAGTACCGCCATCCCGCCCCGCCCACTGTTTTCCTTTGACTGAGTAAATGGAGAAATGGATACTGTAGTCAGAAAAGCAATGGATAGTGTAGATAATACTGTCAAAAGAAAAGCAGAGGATTAACAGCGCGGAGCCACTCTTAGTGCCGATATACTGCTCCCCCATCCCACACACACAGTGCTCATCCCACGCACCGCCGTGGGAGAAAAAAAAAAAAAAAAAATCCTGGACATCGTGATAACCTCCCTTCAGTCACTTGTCCATTATCTCCCTTGGTTGCGGCCCATTAACTGCCTGCCTTCACGAGACAGGGGGACACTATCCTTGATGCCCTTCCTCACTGCTGGCTGATGGGTAGAAGGGTGTCCACCAGATTCCCCTCTTCCCCTATCGCCGTTCATCGATCTGCTGATCCCTATTCCCCTCTTACCGTTCCGCCGTTCATCGATCTGCTGATCCCTATTCCCCTCCTACCGTTCCGCCGTTCATCGATCTGCTGATCCCTAATCCCCTCTCCCGTCTCGCCGTTCATCGATCTGCTGATCCCTATTCCTTTATTCCCGTCTCGCCGTTCATCGATTTGCTAATCCCTATTCCGTTATTCCCGTTCCGCCGTTCATCGATTTGCTGATCCCTATTCCCCTCTTCCCGTCTCGCCGTTCATCGATTTGCTGATCCCTATTCCCTTCTTCCCGTCTCGCCGTTCATCGATTTGCTGATCCCCAATCCCCTCTTCCCGTCTCGCCGTTCATCGATTTGCTGATCCTTATTCCCCTCTTCCCGTCTCGCCGTTCATCGATTTGCTGATCCTTATTCCGTTATTCCCGTCTCGCCGTTCATCGATCTGCTGATCCCCAATCCCCTCTTCCCATTCCGCCGTTCATCGATTTGTCTCGCCGTTCATCGATCTGCTGATCCCTAATCCCCTCTTCTCGTTCCGCCGTTCATCGATTTGCTGATCCCTAATCCCCTCTTCCCGTCTCGCCGTTCATCGATTTGCTGATCCCTATTCGCCTGTTTCTGGACCGGCTATGTGTTCAGTTGTTCAGTGTCAGGGTGCACGGACATCAGTGCATGTGTTTTTAATTCATTTTGAAAAAACAAAAATCTCACTTACTTCGTTTCTGTCCATGTCTGTGTGTTGACAGTCTGGTCTTTGTATCGGTGCTGGTGAAACAGGAAACGATTAGCCTAGTCTTAATATGTTAGTGTGTGAACATGTGCTTCAGAAGTCAGAGAGTGGGGATGTAAACCTGGGGAAAACAGTTTCCGCTATTATCAGACTGTAGTCGGGACAGCAGATACCTCTCCCGCTGTTATGATAGTCGTGGTCGGACATGACCATCATGGATATCTCACTGAGGTGACAGCACTTCACTGACGAGCGTGCTTGTCTGCAGCAGTCAAGGGGTTAAACCCTCTACAGCCTGAATCCATGGAAGGAATGCAATGCACTATCGAAAACAGAGTATGGCTGCCTACATGGAGGGGTAAAAACGGTCAAACACGTAAATCACGTGGAGTGATGGCCTAGAGGTAATGCGTCCGCCTAGGGAAGCGAGAGAATCTGAGCGCGCTGGTTTGAATCACGGCTTAGCCGCCGATATTTTCTCCCCTTCCACTAGACCTTGAGTGGTGGTGTGGACGCTAGTCATTCGGATGAGACGATAAACCGAGGACCCGTGTGCAGCATGCACTTAGCGCACGTAAAAGAACCCACGGCAACAAAAGGGTTGTTCCTGGCAAAATTCTGTAGAAAAATCCACTTCGATAGGAAAAACAAATAAAACTGCACGCAGGAAAAAAATACAAACAAATGGGTGGCGCTGTAGCGTAGCGACGCGCTCTCCCTGGGGAGAGCAGCCCAAATTTCACACAGAGAAATCTGTTGTAATAAAAAGAAATACAAATACAAATATAAAAAGCCCACTCGTGTCCATTCGAGTGAACGTGGGAGCCCACGAACGAAAAAGAAGAAGAGGGCAACGTCCCTGCCGTCAGGAGCTTGGTGATCATTTTTTACCCAAAGTGCTATCAGCTCCAAGGGAGGCAACTGCGCATGGCGCGTGATCTTCCACGGCACAGGTTATGGTGGTGTGATGATTGACGGCACAGGTTATGGTGGTGTGATGATTGACGGCACAGGTTATGGTGGTGTGATGGTGGTGTGATCATTGACGGCACAGGTTATGGTGGTGTGGTGATTGACGGCACAGGTTATGGTGGTGTGATGGTGGTGTGATGATTGACGGCACAGGTTATGGTGGTGTGATGGTGGTGTGATGATTGACGGCACAGGTTATGGTGGTGTGATGGTGGTGTGATCATTGACGGCACAGGTTATGGTGGTGTGATCATTGACGGCACAGGTTATGGTGGTGTGATGGTGGTGTGATGGTTGACGGCACAGGTTATGGTGGTGTGATGGTGGTGTGATCATTGACGGCACAGGTTATGGTGGTGTGATGGTGGTGTGATCATTGACGGCACAGGTTTTGATGGTGTGATCATTGACGGCACAGATTGTGGTGGTGTGATCATTGACTGCACAGGTTATGGTGGTGTGATGGTGGTGTGATGATTGACGGCACAGATTATGGTGTTGTGATCATTGACGGCACAGGTTATGGTGGTGTGATGGTGGTGTGATGATTGACAGCACAGGTTATGGTGGTGTGATGATTGATGGCACAGGTTATGGTGGTGTGATGATTGACAGCACAGGTTATGGTGGTGTGATGATTGACAGCACAGGTTATGGTGGTGTGATGATTGACAGCACAGGTTATGGTGGTGTGATGATTGACGGCACAGGTTATGGTGGTGTGGTGATTGACGGCACAGATTATGGTGGTGTGATGATTGACGGCACAGATTATGGTGGTGTGATGGTGGTGTGATGATTGACAGCACAGGTTACGGTGGTGTGATGATTGACGGCACAGGTTATGGTGGTGTGATGATTGACGGCACAGATTATGGTGGTGTGATGATTGACGGCACAGGTTATGGTGGTGTGATTGATCAGGCGTCAGACCACAGACTGTGCTGCTTATGAACGTTGTCTGTGTTTCTTTGTTGTTTTCCTTTTTTTTTCATTTTTTGACTCACTTGTGTAAACAGAGTTTATGTTTTAACCCGGTGTTCGGTTGTCTGTGTGTGTGTGTGTGTGTGTGTGTGTGTGTCCGTGTGTCTGTGTGTCCGTGGTAAACTTTAACATTGACATTTTCTCTGCAAATACTTTGTCAGTTGACACCAAATTAGGCATAAAAATAGGAAAAATTCAGTTCTTTCCAGTCATCTTGTTTAAAACAATATTGCACCTCTGGGATGGGCACAAAAAATAATAAAAAATGTAGCCTAATTAAATGCAAACTGCATTTACTGTTATATTTATATTTTTTGTATTCTCTAAACTTGGCACTTTGATCTGATATTCTGACCCAAGAACAAGAGCAGTCGTTATTTTCATTTTTTTGTTCAAACAGGAACTTCTTTTGCTAAGCATGGAAGTTTTATTTATTTTGGAAACGTTTTGGTGAGATAGTAAAAAAGGGAAATTACTCTGTAATTAATGCTAGGCGACTTAATTTGCTTTAAACTGATCTTTCTCATCTTAAACATTTCATTTTGAAATTATACTCAATACATAAAAAGCTTGGATTTTTTTTAAAGTGTATCACAAGTGAGTCTTGAAGGCCTTGCCTCTCTTGTTTCATTTTTTTCCCCATTGCAACAGAGATGCAATTAAACGTGCAAGGAAGCACCACTTATGGTGCTGCTCATCACTTAAGCTTCCACACATCAACGTTCGTCGGAAATCCAACAGCATTTCAACATGCCTCCCCCCAAAAAACCAAATCTCTGCAAGTTCCCAAATGGCCCTTTACTTCTTAGGAACTCTGTACATCCAGTGGAGGTGTTGTCGTCCTGAAAACTGCTACTTACTGCTGATAGGTAGGTACCATGCAGAGTGCAGTCACACATACACACACGTAGCCCCACCCCCCACCACACACACACAAAAACACACGTACACACATGCACGCACGTACGCACGCACACACAAACAAACACACATACATACATATATACACACATTCACAGACGCACGCACGCACGCACGCACACACATACAGACATACACGCTCACACAGACACACGCACGCATAAATACACACACAGACCCATAGACACGCAGACACACACAGACACATGTCCACACAGATACACACACACACACACACACACACACACACACACACACACACACACACACCCACTGACGCTGTTTCCGATCAATATAGGAGAGACATTTGAATTGAGTGGTCGGTCCCCCTCTTCAGCAAGAGAACGATGATCATACTGATAAGGTCGTCAAGGTAGAGAGACACGATCCACTGAGCAATGAAGCGTATCATGTTAACAGCTAGCCGTGATCGATCATATGATAGTAACTCAACGAAACGGAACACACACAAAATTCCAGAGATACTGATAAAGCACAACTGCAAGAATTATTTTTTTTTTCCCACCCAGCCTTCGGATTCCAAATCAAGGGGGCAAAAGCATGTAAGAAAAATAAAGCGAAAATGGAAGGACTGAGACAGAGAGAGAGAAAGTGGAGGAGTGGCAAGGGTTAAGATATACATATATAATAAAGTATGAGACAAATGAAAGAAGATGTGGTTGATATGAGAGAGGGAGACTATCAGTGACCATGGCACTGTCTATGCTGTCACCAAAAAGTGATGATGTCACTCAACCAATATGACAAAGTGCAAACTAACGCAATACAGACAAGTACATTTTGCGCGAAAGCAATGTGTTGGGTTTTTTTTCAGCTAACACACACGCACACGCACGCACACACACACACACACACACGCACGCACGCACGCACGCACACACACACACACACACACACACACACACACACACACACACGCACGCACACACAAACACAAACGCACGCATACACACACGCGCGCGCTTGCACGCACGCACGCACTCACGCACACACACACACATATACATACACACACACACAGGCACAGGCACGCACACACACATACACACACACACACACAGGCACACGCACACACACTCACACACACACATACATACACACACACACACTGAAAACAGTATTTAAAAAAAAAATAAAAAGACAAGTGAACGCGCAAGTAAGCAAGCAAGCAAGCACACACACACACACACACACACACACACACACACACACACACACACACACATAGACACGCACATACACACACATACACATATACTCACACACACACTCACACACACACAGACATACACACAGTCACACACACACACACACACACACATATATATATATATATATATATATATATATATATATATATATATATATATATACATACACACTCACACACACACACTCACACACACACACACACACACACACACACACACACACACACACACACACACACACACACACCTGAGAAGACAGGTGGTCACGAAGACAAACAGAAGAAAACAAAGACAAACTAACACACACACACACACACACACACACACACACACACACACACACACACACATTGACATGAAGGCAGGTGACACCCAGAAACAATGACGGGTGTCTCCTTCATTAACACTAACAAGCACAGTCCCAGGACACGTGTGTAACCAGAACGTGATGATATGATGTGTCCACAGCCACAGTCATGCAATATCCACCCACAGAGGGAACAACCACATACATCGCGTGGCCAGGCTCTCGATATATTCAGTGACTGCATGATCGGTCATTGGTCTGCCTGATCAGAGCATGGACAAAGCTTCCAGGCGTGTTGACTTGGTTAACAAGTCATGGTAAACCAGTGCGCCGTGGCGAAGTGGTTTGCCGTCGCGGACAGACGAGTGGATGGCACAGGTTCCATCCTTATCACAGATGAGATTTTTTGGGGGGGGTTTGTTTTGCTTTTTTTTTTTCAGACCCTAGCCGGCTCCTACCCAGAGCTGAGTGTGCTGAGATCTCTGATGGGAAGACTGGAGACAGACAGGGGAGAGTTATCTACTTCACAGGATGCCTCTTTGAGTCTGTGGGAGTTTTTTTTTTTTTTTTTTTTTTTTTTCTTCTGACCAACACTGCAGGTGTGAATAGAATGGAATAGATTTTAGAATAGAATAGATTTTATTGTCAAGAAACCTTAAGGTTTATAAGACACAAGCGCAATGGTAAATGAATGAATGAATGAAAAACACACAATTAATTAATCAATCAGTTAATGCAATGAATTGCAGCAGCATTTATAAACAAATTTTCCTGATTTTTGTTTGTATATATTCATCATCTGTTAGCATCACCTGACTGTATATTTCAGCCTGGTTGACGCCGTGATATATCATGAGAGTACAGCCTTGTCAAGCAGTCCTGAACCTAAGTGGACCTCCCCCCTCCCCCTCCCTCCGTTCATTGACGGGTGCAATAGCCGAATGGTTAAAGCGCTGGACTTTCAATCTGAGGGTCCTGGGTTCGAATCTCGGTGCACCTGGTGGGTAAAGGGTGGAGATTTTTCCGATCTCCCAGGTCAACATATGTGCAGACCTGCTAGTGCCTGAACCCCCTTCGTGTGTATGCGCACGCAGAAGATCAAATACGCACGTTAAAGATCCTGTAATCCATGTCAGCGTTCGGTGGGTTATGGAAACAAGAATATACCCAGCATGCACAACCCCGAAAACGGAGTATGGCTGCGTACATGGCGGGGTAAATAAAAAAACAAACAAACGGTCATACACGTAAAATGTTACATGTCTGTCTGTGTGTGTATGTGTGTGCGTCTGAAATCTGATTGAATGACACAGGAAACGAATGATGAGCGCCCGGCCAGTGGCAGCCGTCAGTCGGCTCTACCCAGGTAGGCAGCCTGTGGTGCAAATGTCCCCGTGTATGTAAAGCGCTTAGAGCTTGGTCTCTGACCGAGGATAGGCGCTATATAAGTATCCACATCAATCAATCCCCCACAGCAGCATCATCTTCATCACCCCCATCATCGTTCATCATCATCGTTAGAACAGAAAACGAAGAGTTCCTAAAGGGCACAAAAGACACTCTTTGTGATTGTGATGGTTCACCGGTCGGCAATAAAGATGTGTAGGTTGTCGATATGTGGAGTATTAAGGAGGCTTGCTTTGTGTGTGTGTGTGTGTGTGTGTGTGTGTGTGTGTGTGTGTGGACTGCACAGAAGTATGTGTGGATTTGCACAGAAGTTCGACCCAGCAGTACATAATTACAGTAAATATAAGTTAGTAGATTCACAGAAGTTTGTCGATCGACGTAGATGTGCATACACTCGTATCTTCAGTTCAAAGTTGCACACTGAAGTAGACAGTACTTTCCGCAGCATAGAAGTACATACACGTACACATCAGTATGCACTGGTTCACAGAAGTTTGACCCGATTCAGACAAGACACATACCATTCACATTCGAGCTGGAGATGGAGATTTGGAACGCAAATGTCGCCATTTTACACACACACACACAGACGTGTGGATGGCACTATTTGACTGAAGGCCAGCCGAAGTAATATCCTGCTCATTACAACGCTTCTGTTAGGACGACTTCAGTACCAGTGCCCCTCTCGCCCTCCCCCCTGCCCCCCACACCCCCAATCACCCTTCACTCACCCCCAAGCCGGATGCCTGGTGGTCGGGGGGGGTGGGGGTGGGGGGGCTGGGGGAGGGGGTCTGTCAGTGTGAATAGCATCCCCCAGCCTTCTGGAGGCCCGGTGCTGGAATTTTTTTTTTCTCTCTTTCTCTTTCGTCGCTCTCTTTGATTCTGCCCTTGTGTTTTTTTCTGTCACTGTAATCTGCTTCTTTGTTCTTCTTTGTTCACTGTAATCTGCTTCTTTGTTCACTGTAATCTGCTTCTTTGTTCACTGTAATCTGCTTCTTTGTTCACTGTTGTCTGATTCTTTGTTCGTTCTTTCTTCACTGTTGTCTGCTTTCTTTGTTCACTGTTGTCTGCTTTCTTTGTTCACTGTTGTCTGATTCGTTGTTCTTCTTTGTTCACTGTTGTCTGGTTCTTTGTTCTTCTTCGTTCACTGTAATATGCTGCTTTGTTCTTCTTTGTTCACTGTAATCTGCTTCTTTGTCCTTCTTTGTTCACTGTTGTCTGATTCTTTGTTCTTTTTTTTTTCTCAAGGCCTGACTAAGCGCGTTTGGCAGATGTGGTGTAGCGTATATGGATTTGCCCGAACGCAGTGACGCCTACTTGAGCTACTGATACTGATACTGAAACTGACTGTAATCTGCTTCTTTGTTCTTCTTTGTTTCTCTGTTGTCTGATTCTTTGTTCTTTCTTTCTTCACTGTTGTCTGCTGCTTTGTTTACTGTTGTCTGCTTTCTTTGTTCACTGTTGTCTGCTTTCTTTGTTCACTGTTGTCTGCTTTCTTTGTTCACTGTTGTCTGCTTTCTTTGTTCACTGTTGTCTGCTTTCTTTGTTCACTGTTGTCTGGTTCTTTGTTCTTCTTTCACTGTAATATGCTTCTTTGTTCTTTTTTTTCACAATTATTTGTTTCTCCATCTTTCATTATAACCTTCTTCTTTGTTCCTTTTTCCCAACCAAATCTGCTTCTTCTTTTTTTCGTTTTTTCACTTTTACCTCTGTGTGTGTGTGTGTGTGTGTGTGCCTGTGTGTGTCTGTGTGTGTGTGTGTGGCAATAATACAACAAAATAAAATCAAACTAAGATATTCTGGAAGAAAAAAAAAAAAAAAAAGCAGAAATATCACCTTTTGAAAACGATAAAAAAATAAAAATGAAATAAAATAAATTGCCAAGAATGTCAATGGAATGAATCAAGCTCGACTCCAATTTCATCATGTGGCGCGCGAACAAGCAGTGCTAAATATATCAGTATAGAAGCTGACGTCATTATTGCGTCATTTCGCTGTGTGTGTGTGTGTGTGTGTGTGTGTGTGTGCAGTGTTTCTACTCGAGGCCCGAACAGTGCGTTTGTTCTTGTGTTGTTTTTTTTGTTACCCCTCCCCCACGCCACCTTTCCCCTACAGCATTGCCACCCACCATATGTATTGTGGCCAAAGGCCGGTGAACTGTTAACTTCTGAGCCCCCCCCCCTCTCTCTCTCTCTCTCTCTTTCTCTCATATTGCACTTTTATATTATTATATTTATATACTTTTTTTTTATTGCATTGTGATTATGTACCGTTAAATTTTTACTGTGCATTTGAGTGTATTTGAATGTCATGTATGTACTTCTATAACCTTTTGATATCCTATGAGTATTTTGATTTCATTTCTCTTTGCCCTGAGGGCTGGATGTATATATATATATATATATATATATATATAGATAGATAGATAGATAGATAGATAGATAGATAGATAAGCATGTGCATACTTGTTCCACTTCCCTCATTAAAAAATGTTCGTTCGTTCGTTCTCCTTCACTCTCTTTTTCTCTGCCCTTCACTCTCTCCCTCTTTCCCTCTCTCTCTCTCTCTCTCTCTCTCTCTCTCCACTCAGTAGAATTAGGTATTCTCGCTCTCTCTTTCTCGCTTATTCTCTCGGTCTTTCACTCTGTATAATCTCTCTCACTCTCTCTTCAGACAATGGACTCAGGTATTCAGCTCTCTCTCTCTCTCTCTCTCTCTCTCTCTCCTTTCCCTCTCTCCCTTCCCGGGCCTCACCTCTTCCCCCCCCCCATCCCCCACTTCCTCTCTCTCCAGTCAGTGTACTCATAAGGAGTTCTAGGTCATCCATCACATTGCTGGCTGGTCTCACGGGGGAGCCTTGGGTGACAGCAGCTGTGGCGTAGAACTGACAGCCAGGACGTCTGATGCTGTGTCTGCACTCTGGTCGTACCGTTATTGCGTTTGGGTCCACTTTGTCTTGCCACGTTTAATTCCATTATGATGGCTTACATGTACATGGCTGTGTCTTGCCACGTTTAATTCCATTATGATGGCTTACATGTACATGGCTTTGTCTTGCCACGTTTAATTCCATTATGATGGCTTACATGAATATGGCTTTGTCTTGCCACGTTTAATTCCATTATGATGGCTTACATGTACATGACTTTGTCTTGCCACGTTTAATTCCATTATGATGGCTTACATGAACATGACTTTGTCTTGCCACGTTTAATTCCATTATGATGGCTTACATGTACATGACTTTGTATGGCCACAGGATGACACAAGATGACAGAGTAGTCATTACCTGTATGGTCACAAGATGACAGAGTAGTCATTACCTGTATGGTCACAGGATGACACAAGATGACAGAGTAGTCATTACCTGTATGGTCACAAGATGACACAAGATGACAGAGTAGTCATTACCTGTATGGTCACAGGATGACAGAGTAGTCATTACCTGTATGGTCACAGGATGACAGAGTAGTCATTACCTGTATGGTCACAGGATGACACAAGATGACAGAGTAGTCATTACCTGTATGGTCACAGGATGACAGAGTAGTCATTACCTGTATGGTCACAGGATGACACAAGATGACAGAGTAGTCATTACCTGTATGGTCACAGGATGACAGAGTAGTCATTACCTGTATGGTCACAGGATGACACAGAGTAGTCATTACCTGTATGGTCACAAGATGACAGAGTAGTCATTACCTGTATGGTCACAGGATGACAGAGTAGTCATTACATGTATGGTCACAGGATGACAGAGTAGTCATTACCTGTATGGTCACAGGATGACAGAGTAGTCATTACCTGTATGGTCACAGGATGACAGAGTAGTCATTACCTGTATGGTCACAGGATGACACAAGATGACAGAGTAGTCATTACCTGTATGGTCACAGGATGACACAAGATGACAGAGTAGTCATTACCTGTATGGTCACAGGATGACAGAGTAGTCATTACCTGTATGGTCACAAGATGACAGAGTAGTCATTACCTGTATGGTCACAGGATGACACAAGATGACAGAGTAGTCATTACCTGTATGGTCACAGGATGACACAAGATGACAGAGTAGTCATTACCTGTATGGTCACAAGATGACAGAGTAGTCATTACCTGTATGGTCACAGGATGACAAGATGATAGAGTAGTCATTACCTGTATGGTCACAGGATGACAGAGTAGTCATTACCTGTATGGTCACAGGATGACGCAAGATGACAGAGTAGTCATTACCTGTATGGTCACAGGATGACAGAGTAGTCATTACCTGTATGGTCACAGGATGACAGAGTAGTCATTACCTGTATGGTCACAAGATGACTAGTCATTACCTGTATGGTCACAGGATGACAGAGTAGTCATTACCTGTATGGTCACAGGATGACAGAGTAGTCATTACCTGTATGGTCACAGGATGACACAAGATGACAGAGTAGTCATTACCTGTATGGTCACAGGATGACAGAGTAGTCATTACCTGTATGGTCACAAGATGACAGAGTAGTCATTACCTGTATGGTCACAGGATGACAGGTAGTCATTACCTGTATGGTCACAGGATGACACAAGATGACAGAGTAGTCATTACCTGTATGGTCACAGGATGACAGAGTAGTCATTACCTGTATGGTCACAGGATGACATAGTAGTCAGTTCGTCGGTAGTTTGTTGCGTTTACGTCGTCAGATCAGTCGCTGTGATGCGACTGAACAGAACTCATCCATGGCTGTGGAATCAGCCTGTGTGTTGATGCCCCTCGGTGATTCTGACACACCTTGATGTCATTAAGTTGGTGTTTGCTTTGCACGTGGCTTCCATTTTCAAAGCGCGACATGTTCCCAGTCATTGTGATGATGTGTGGTTCTGGAGGAATTTTGTTTAATGTCCCTGTCTCACATATCGGTGATTGAAGACATTTTGTTAAAGTTTTTATGAATACATTTGAGTATTATCGGTTAGAAGCGGTGGGAGATGTGAATGAATGGAGGGTTGGGGGAAACTGGGCAAATGAGGGTGAAATTTGAAAAAAAGAAAAGAAAATCTAAATACAATTACAGGAAATTACTTAAAGGACTTCGTAAAAAAAGAAGTCGTTAAACTGACAAGCGAAACAACTGATAATGAATGCAAAAAGTTAAAAACATCAACGTTCTCAGTCACTTGTGAAGACACTTTCGTGTACATAAGGCTTCATCAAGCTACAGTCAAAAATTATATGCTCAATTATCAGGTTACTAAAGCATATGCACTTGACATTAGAACAATACTTGGTCCGTAATGAATTTGATAATAGTCTGAGAGCTAAACTCAGAATTGGTCTGCGAATCGGACCAAAGTCTGAGAGAGTCAACTGACGAGGTTTTAGACTTGAATTCAAGCACCTATAAAAGTCTCTTTCTAGTATATTGCTTATTTCCTTGTATGACAATGGGCAATATACTTTTATACTATCTATATGTGTGGGCCGTGTTGTGTTCCGACATCACGTGGAAACGGTCAGGTCACTTGCTGACAACACTGGCTTTGAGGCATTTTCCAGCAATGACTGATTTCATCATATCCTGACTCATACAATGTATGATTTCAAATTCCGGCTAACACAAACAGTCTCTGATTTCATATCCTGGCCCATCAAAAAAAAAAAAAAAAAACTACTTTCATATTCTGGCTCGCACAAAAAAATACAGATTTTAATATATCCCGGCTCACACAAATTAAGGGTGATTTCATATTCAGGAGTACAAAGACCATGGCTGATTTACTGTTTCGGCTCATTTCAAATAAAAGACTGTTTTCATATCCCAGCTCCTCACAAAAACTGTTCCTCAATTCATATTTCGACTCTCACACAGCTGATTCCATATTGCGGTTCACGAAATTATGGCTGATTCCATATTCCAGATAACACAGCTTTTGGCTCAGTTCTTGTTCCGTCTCACACTCACACACACACTGGCCCAGTTTTCAGGCGCGAGCTGCCTTCTGCTTGGTGACTTCGCCCATTTGTGAGATTTTCTTCTCTCTCATAAGTATTCTGTCCATTGCCGTTTGCGCACGTGGCTTTAACTCACTCAGTACGGCCAGTCCTCTCTTCTCCTCTACACAGACCCCTCGGATGTCCAGTGGGTGTCTGAATGACCCAACCTTTAGCTTCGTCGTCAGAATTGTGGTATTCTTTGTCAACATTCACCTCTTCAGTATAAGAGCCTTCCGCTTGCAATATTTTGATGATGGTAATTGGGGTGAAACGCTGTTAACGTCGTCTGATTCGCCGTTCGTATGGAGAGAGTTAACACCTTTGTCTTTCACTGACCGCTGAGCGAGGTAAAATGCCCCGGCCATTGTTGTGCTCTGTGCGTAATGCTCTGTGCGTAATGCTCTGTGCGTAATGCTTTCTAAGGGCGGCTTCCATTTTACTGAATTCCAACAAGCATTGGCGAACCATCTCCAGAATTCGCTTTGTCCATTCCACGTATATGTGTGTGTGTGTGTGTGTGTGTGTGTGTGTGTGTGTGCGTGTGTGTGTTTGCTCGCGAGAGTCTGAACGTGCACGACTGAACAGAGAAGTGTGTGTGTGTGTGTGTGAAAGAGTGTGCGTGAGTGCTGGATGGGTGGACACTTAACTGGAAAACAACGACTCTACCTTACTTAACCCCTTGGCTGGTGATTTTCGTTCGATGAAATGAGATAAGTGTCGGTAAGAGTTTGAAGCACAACCAGTGCACCTTGTCAACCTTGAAGCTTGGTGCTGTTGGTGTTTGATGATCAGAACCAACACAAGTCCCAGAGGAACAAGTCCCGGTGAAGTGTGATGGCCGACTTCCTGATTTCTGTCTTCAGTCTTGTCTCTCAGTGAGGTGACATTGCTGCACTGACGAGCATTCTTATCTGCGGCAGCATTCAAGGGGTTAAGGCAATGAGTGATCACCACACACACACACACACACACACACACACACACACGCACGCACGCACGCACGCACGCACGCACGCACACACACACACACACACACACATACACACATACACGCACACACTCACACGCACGCACACACGCAAACACACAGACAGACAGACAGATACACACACACGCAAACACACAGACCGACAGATACACACACACACACACACACACACACACACACACACACACACACACACACACACACACAACTTACAATTCACCCCCTCCGCAACCCTCCTCTCAAACGTTTAAACGATAACATTCATATATTAACATGAATATTTCAACAAAATGTCTAAAATCACCAGTGTGCGTGACGGGACATTAAATACATTTCCATTCGATTCCATTCCTTCGCACAAGCACACACACGCACACACACACACTGCACACACTGCACACACACACGCACACACACCCACTGCACACACTGCACACACACACGCACACACACCCATACACCCTCAAGCCCACGTCCCCCAGCACACACACACGCACGCACGCACGCACACACACACACACTCACACACACACTCACACTCACACACGCACACACGCACACAGACGAAACGAAAGTCTATTCAATAACGCGCACACACACACACGCACACACACACACACACACACACACACACACACACACACACACACACACACTGCACACACAAACGAAACAAAAGTCTATTGAATAAGGCCATGGCCCCGTTTGAAGGGTTGATTACAAATTTTGAATGAACAGATTTGCATAAGGATATAATCTTACTGCATGTACGCTCAAAGCAAGCTCTGTTCTGTTTAACCAGTCACGAAACTAAGTCTTCTAAATGACATATTAATGAAGACAGAAGTAATACTAACCGAAAATTACTTGGTCTGCTATAGTATCTCAGCGGAATATATCTTGTCTCAAGTCATCAAATACAGGCCAACATACGAAATGGACTTCATCTTCTTTTGCAGATCTTCATAATGGGCATACCATATTCAGAGAGAGAGGGAGAGAGAGAGAGAGAGGTGGGGGTAGGTGGGGGTGGGGGGTGGGGGTGTGGGCTGGCAAACAGATGGAGGGAGAGAGGAGAGGACGGGTGGTCGGTGATGGCGTGGACGAGGAAGCAATCTATTTTTCATGAAGGCAAGCCACTTGGCGGGGCGAGGATACACTCACTGAGCCCTCTCCTGTCTGAAGGAGAAAACAACTCAGCAGTAAATCCTCCTCTCTGTCCATCGCCTGTCACGTGGCCTCACGCTGAGCACAAGGCGGCCTCGTGCTCAGCATGGGATAATCGTTGCTGAACGATGTCGCTCATTTGTCACGATTTACCTCCCGTCTGTCCAACACGCCGTTTGTCACGTGCAGTCTTCGTTAAAAGTTGAGGACCACTCTCCATAACCGCCGGTGTGCTTTCATGAAATGTTGTTTTTGAAACAAAAAGAAATCGAGAGACTGATTAATTTTGTGATGGAAAAAAGCCAGCTGAATGACATAGTCCACCATTGGTCTCACATTGAAAACTCCATCGGCTGTCTAAAGCAGACGTGCACAATGTTCTGAGTGAAACATCGATGTGTCACAGAAACAAAAAGCTGTTATGTGGTTTATTAACAATGACTGCAGTTTGTCATTGTCACACACACACACACACACACACACACACACACACACACACACACGCGCGCGCACGCACACACACACACACACACACACACACACACACACACACACACACGCACGCACGCACGCACGCACGCACGCACGCACACACACACACACACACACACACACACACCCCACCCCCACCCCACCCCCACCCTCCCATGGGATGGCGCATTGTCTGCAGACATCGCGGTCTTGCCGAAAACTTCACAACATATTTGACCATTTCCCCCGAACTGAGAAGAAAGCACTACAAGTTCCCAAGCGGTCCTTAACTGTGTGTGAGCAGTGTAGGTTTAATGGCTAAAAGATGTTTCGGGTTTTATCGCTGAGCATGGTGAACAAGCCTGTTGTTTCTTTCACAGTGTTTCTTTCACAGTGTTCCTCTCCACTTCCTCCATTCTTTCCCATCTTGACAGAGAGAGAGAGAGAGAGAGAGAGAGGGGGGGGGAGGGGCAGAGAGAGAGTTTCAGTTTCAGTAGCTCAAGGAGGCGTCACTGCGTTCGGACAAATCCAAAGAGAGAGAGAGAGGAAAGAGAGAATGATGAGAGAGAAGGAGAGAGAGAGAGAGGTTTTTGACGCTTTGACAATTCAGTGTCATTGGCCATGAGGTCCTTATGACATGGGTGAATGCATCAACATACTTTCAATGTATAACAAGC
>NC_134897.1:27347174-27359674 GCF_041734735.1 Babylonia areolata | reverse complement strand
AAAAGTCAAGTCCCAATAATCCCAATGAATTTTATTGATGATAAAGGACAAGTGAAAATTATTTTTATTGAGGATTTAAAAAAAAGAAAAGTCAAATGGCATTTGTTTATGATAAAATTGAAAGCACTGTGTTTACCCTGCCCTAAGAAAATAGACAAAAAGGCATAATACAAAAAAACAGGCATTACAAGTAATACACAATGAATGCTGTTGGGGAAAACACACACACATAAATAGTGACTATGCAAATGTAGATGGTGCTGACATAATTATGATGTACGAAAGCAGCATCTTTTCATCAGTAACATAATATCCAGGATGAGTTCGAAGGAGAGACAGGGAGAGAGAGGGAGAGAGTAACAGACGGACGCGAGGGACGGACAGACAGGAGGGATCAGAGCGAGACACACGGACTTAGGTCATTGGTGTCTGAAACAGGGGGCGAGGGGGAGGGAGGGGGATCTATAACTTGGGGTTGTTCCTCTGTCTGATGTACACACACAGCAGAGATGGGACAGCGGTGTGATGTATGGCTGTTTGTCTGATGAACACAGAGATAGGACAGCGCTGTGATGTATGGCTGTTTGATGAACACAGATAGGACAGCGGTGTGATGTATGGCTGTTTTCTGATGAACATAGAGATAGGACAGCGGTGTGATGTATGGCTGTTTGCCTGATGAACACAGAGATGGGACAGCGGTGTGATGTATGGCTGTTTGATGAACACAGATAGGACAGCGGTGTGATGTATGGCTGTTTTCTGATGAACATAGAGATAGGACAGCGGTGTGATGTATGGCTGTTTGTCTGATAAACACAGCAGAGATGGGACAGCGGTGTGATGTATGGCTGTTTGTCTGATAAACACAGCAGAGATGGGACAGCGGTGTGATGTATGGCTGTTTGTCTGATAAACACAGCAGAGATGGGACAGCGGTGTGATGTATGGCTGTTTGTCTGATGAACACAGCAGAGATAGGACAGCGGTGTGATGTATGGCTGTTTTCTGATGAACATAGAGATAGGACAGCGGTGTGATGTATGGCTGTTTGTCTGATAAACACAGCAGAGATGGGACAGCGGTGTGATGTATGGCTGTTTGTCTGATGAACACAGAGATAGGACAGCGGTGTGATGTATGGCTGTTTTCTGATGAACACAGATAGGACAGCTGTGTGATGTATGGCTGTTTGTCTGATGAACACAGAGATAGGACAGCGGTGTGATGTATGGCTGTTTGCCTGATGAACACAGAGATAGGACAGCGGTGTGATGTATGGCTGTTTGTCTGATGAACACAGAGATAGGACAGCGGTGTGATGTATGGCTGTTTGTCTGATGAACACAGAGATAGGACAGCGGTGTGATGTATGGCTGTTTGTCTGATGAACACAGATAGGACAGCGGTGTGATGTATGGCTGTTTGATGAACACAGAGATAGGACAGCGGTGTGATGTATGGCTGAGGTTTGTTCCTCTGTGTCAGGGCGGAGGTGGCAGAATGGTTAAAACGCTCGTCTGCCAATGCAGAGTTCGTGATGGTCCGGGTTCGAACCCCGCTCTCTCCCTTTCTCCCACCTTTGACTGGAAAATCAAATTGAGCCTCTAGCCGTTGGGATGAGATGATCAGCCGAGGTCCCGCGTGCAGCACGCACTTGGCGCACCGACAGATAACCCTGGGCAACTAAGTGTTGTCCTCTTGCAAAATTATATAGAAGAAATCCACTGTTATAGGTACACAAAAATAAACGCATGCGCTCAAGGCCTGACGAAGCGCGTTGGGTTGGGTTGCGCTGGTGGTCAGGCATCTGCCTGGGAGATGTTGCGTAGCGTGTACATATGGATTTGCCCGAAGGCAGTGACATCCCCTCGAGAAGCTGAAACTGTTCCTGTCTGAAGCACACACACACACACACACACACACACACACCAAAGACAGTGTGATCCGTGGCGGAGCGACGTGCAGAAATAGGACAGCGGTTGTTGGAATCGAGTCTGACGTTACTCTGCTGCCCGTTAGTGGATTGACCCCCCCCCCCCCCCCACTCGCCCCCCCCCCTCCCCCCCGCCCCTCCTCCCCCTTCCTTCCCTATTCATCCCCCTCCTCTTCCCCCCCCCCTTCGTAATCTGATGATAGCTGTGCACACCATAAAACAGGGCCTCACACATCCCCCCCCCCCTCCTCCTCCCCCCAACCTCTGTTTGTCTGTCTGTCTTTCTGCCTGTTGGTCTGTCTGTCCGTGTCTCTGCCTTTCTCTTCCTGTTCCTCTGTCGTCTTACAGGACACAGGGAATATGTCCAAGTGTTAATTGTGGACGTTTTTTTTCTACAGAAATACAAGAAAGATTATCTGATTATGTATAGAAAAAACAACCCAACCCTAACTGGTGTAAAACCATCGAAATATACCAGTAAGTTCAACTTTTGATTCTGAGTGACAGGAACACACACACACACACACACACACACACACACACACACACACACACACACACACACACACACACACACACAAGTGTATGTATATACTCTGTGTGTGTGTGTGTGTGTGTGTGTGTGTATGCACTCAAGTTCTGGCGACTTATTTATTCATCTGTCTATTTATTTATCCATTTGTTCATTCATTCATTCATTGTATATTTATTTATTTTTCAAAGCCTGACTAGCGTGTTGGATTATGCCGCTATCAAACATCTGCATAGCAGCTGTGGTGTAGTGTATATGGATTTGTCCTAACGCAGTGAAGCATCCTTTAGAAACTGAAACTGAAAAAAAACAAAACACTGATTCTCAGTTAGGAAATTTATTTTGTAAGAAAATGACAGTTTTATCAAGTTCGTAGACATAAATGTTATTAGTCTCTGAAAATCATGTAACGTTTGTTCGTTTATATTTCTTCATAGAAAAAGATAATGACTTTAGAAGCTTGGTTGAATAATATGTCACAGTATTGCTTGATGTTTGTTTCCAACAACGTTTCTGATTGGATATAGCCTTCGTGTTTAATATCAATATAATCTCAAGTACCCAGTCCTCACAAGCTTTATGTATCTTTTACCAGTAACTGGTGCCTCCCTGACTTCAAAAAGCCAGAGATATATTTGCCAGGAGACTGCACTGAGGTAAGTGGCCTCCTTTGATAGTACTGTTGGTGGACAAGATAGATGGAATGGAGTGGTCATATGTCTGGCAGCAAAGGTAATGGCGATTCTCTATTCTGTGTATGCACTGACCTCTGCTTCTGTCCAGAGCCCCCTAAAAGACGTATCCTTTACGATTCCACACACACACACACACACACACACACACACACACACACACACACACACACACACACAACACAACACAACACAACACAACACAACACAACACAACACAGCAACACAACAGCAACACAACAGCAACACAACACAAAAATCAGTCTAACTGCCGATTCTACTAAACAGTCTACCCGAAGTCTCTTATGATTTTACCAAACAACAAAACCGAATCTTCTCTCAAGATTCTGAAAAACAAAACAAAAAAAAAGTTTAACTAAAACATCTTACGATTCTACATAACAGTCTAACTTAAATTTTTACGATTCTACAAAACAGTCTTTCATAATCTTGTACAATTCTACGAAGCAGTCTTAGATAACGGTTGAGAATTCTACAAAAGAGTCTTACTTAATTCATTTCCAAATGTTCAAAATCGCAAAGGGTTTGTTCCGGAAATCGTCAATTCCCTGCATATTTACCGAGGAGGAGAGGGGAGTGGGGGAGGAGAAATCGAGAATATCCTGAAAGTCATGAAGCTGATTTTAAACCGCTACGTGAAACTGGACTCTGGTGCTGGCCGCACGGCTGGGCACTGTGCCGGCACCTCTCGGTCAGCAGAAATGTCTGGAGCTGATTCCTGGCGCAGTCCTCCTCTGGGAATCCGCACTGTTCCCCGTCTGACTGGCAGAATGCAGACATCGACACTGGATCCATTTCTGGCTTCCCCGTGTTGTATGATGGTGCTCCCTGAATGGTTCTGACACCTGCGGTTCGCTGTGGTTCTGACACACACATGAACGACAATAACTCCTCACTGTCCTGTGGTCCTGACACACACATGAACGACAATAACTCCTCACTGTCCTGTGGTCCTGACACACACATGAAAGACAATAACTCCTCACTGTTCTGTGGTCCTGCCACACTCATGAAAGACAACAACTCTTCACTGTCCTGTGGTCCTGACACACACATTAACTCTCTCCATACGAACGGCGAAAGAGACGACGTCAACAGTGTTTCACCCCAATTACCATCATCAAAATATTGCAAGCTGAAGGCTCTTATACTGAAGAGGTGAATGTTGGCAAAGAATACCACAATTCTGACAACGGAAGCTAAAGGTTGGGTCATTCAGACACCCACCGGCCATCCGAGGGGTCTGTGTAGAGGAGAAGAGAGGACTGGCCGTACTGAGTGAGTTAAAGACAACAACTCTTCACTGTCCTGTGGTCCTGACACACACAGGAAAGACAACAACTCTTCACTGTCCTGTGGTCCTGACACACACATGAAAGACAATAACTCCTCACTGTCCTGTGGTCCTGACACACACAGGAAAGACAATAACTCCTCACTGTTCGCTGTGGTCCTGACACACACAGGAAAGACAATAACTCCTCACTGTTCTGTGGTCCTGACACACACAGGAAAGACAATAACTCTTCACTGTCCTGTGGTCCTGACACACACAGGAAAGACAATAACTCCTCACTGTCCTGTGGTCCTGACACACACAGGAAAGACAATAACTCCACACTGTCCTCTGGTCCTGACACACACAGGAAAGACAATAACTCCTCACTGTCCTGTGGTCCTGACACACACAGGAAAGACAATAACTCCTCACAGTCTCACGTGGCTTTTGTATTCAAGAAAGAAATGAACATTGCTCTGCCTGAATTTTTTTTTACGGTTTCTTGTAATTGTAGAAACTGAATTTGCTGCTTCTGCTTCCTTCTGATCTGATCGATGTGATGGCGTCCACCAACAGCTCTGTAAACACACACACACCACAACCAGCGCCACGAAGCTCTAACTGCAAGCACTGCTGTGGGAATTTCCTGGATCGCCGCAGGAGGGCCAGACTGTCCATTATAGGGATGCTTTATACACTTCCTGAAAACTGAAATTGCAGCTCTCTTTGACTGTGTGTCTATCTCTCTGCCCGCGTGCCTGACTGTCTCTCAGTCGGCTCTTGCTTGAGGGATTGGAGACTAGAGTTTCCCTTAACTTGTGGGATATAAACTACTACTAATACTACTACTAATGATGATGATGATGATGATAAAAAAGAAAGAAAAAGAGAAAGTGAGCATCAATATACTGACAGATTACCGACATGGTTGTTAGCATTCAGCTGCCCCGGTGTCTGAGTGCTTGTGTTCTACACATGTCATTGCTATCTGTTAACCTGACGCGGTGTTTGAGTGCTTGTGTTCTACACATGTCATTGCTATCTGTTAACCTGACGCGGTGTCTGAGTGCTTGTGTTCCACACATGTCATTGCTATCTGTTAACCTGACGCGGTGTCTGAGTGCTTGTGTGTTCTACACATGTCATTGCTATCTGTTAACCTGACACGGTGTCTGAGTGCTTGTGTGTTCTACACATGTCATTGCTATCTGTTAACCTGACGCGGTGTCTGAGTGCTGTGTTCTACACATGTCATTGCTATCTGTTAACCTGACGCGGTGTCTGAGTGCTTGTGTTCCACACATGTCATTGCTATCTGTTAACCTGACGCGGTGTCTGAGTGCTGGTGTTCTACACATGTCATTGCTATCTGTTAACCTGACGCGGTGTTTGAGTGCTTGTGTTCTACACATGTCATTGCTATCTGTTAACCTGACGCGGTGTCTGAGTGCTGTGTTCTACACATGTCATTACTACCTGTTAACCTGACGCGGTGTCTGAGTGCTTGTGTTCTACACATGTCATTGCTATCTGTTAACCTGACACGGTGTCTGAGTGCTGGTGTTCTACACATGTCATTGCTATCTGTTAACCTGACACGGTGTCTGAGTGCTTGTGTTCTACACATGTCATTGCTATCTGTTAACCTGACGCGGTGTCTGAGTGCTTGTGTTCTACACATGTCATTGCTATCTGTTAACCTGACGCGGTGTCTGAGTGCTTGTGTGTTCTACACATGTCATTGCTATCTGTTAACCTGACACGGTGTCTGAGTGCTTGTGTGTTCTACACATGTCATTGCTATCTGTTAACCTGACGCGGTGTCTGAGTGCTTGTGTGTTCTACACATGTCATTGCTATCTGTTAACCTGACGCGGTGTTTGAGTGTTGTGTTCTACACATGTCATTGCTATCTGTTAACCTGACGCGGTCTCTGAGTGCTTGTGTTCTACACATGTCATTGCTATCTGTTAACCTGACGCGGTGTTTGAGTGTTGTGTTCTACACATGTCATTGCTATCTGTTAACCTGACGCGGTGTCTGAGTGCTTGTGTGTTCTACACATGTCATTGCTATCTGTTAACCTGACGCGGTCTTTGAGTGCTGGTGTTCTACACATGTCATTGCTATCTGTTAACCTGACGCGGTGTCTGAGTGATTGTGTGTTCTACACATGTCATTGCTATCTGTTAACCTGACGCGGTGTCTGAGTGCTTGTGTTCTACACATGTCATTGCTATCTGTTAACCTGACGCGGTGTTTGAGTGCTTGTGTTCTACACATGTCATTGCTATCTGTTAACCTGACGCGGTGCCTGAGTGCTTGTGTTCTACACATGTCATTGCTATCTGTTAACCTGACGCGGTGTCTGAGTGCTTGTGTTCCACACATGTCATTGCTATCTGTTAACCTGACGCGGTGTTTGAGTGCTTGTGTTCTACACATGTCATTGCTATCTGTTAAACTGACACGGTGTCTGAGTGCTTGTGTGTTCTACACATGTCATTACTATCTGTTAACCTGACGCGGTGTCTGAGTGATTGTGTGTTCTACACATGTCATTGCTATCTGTTAACCTGACACGGTGTTTGAGTGCTTGTGTGTTCTACACATGTCATTGCTATCTGTTAACCTGACGCGGTGTCTGAGTGCTTGTGTGTTCTACACATGTCATTGCTATCTGTTAACCTGACGCGGTGTTTGAGTGCTTGTGTTCTACACATGTCATTGCTATCTGTTAATCTGACGCGGTGTCTGAGTGCTTGTGTGTTCTACACATGTCATTGCTATCTGTTAACCTGACGCGGTGTCTGAGTGCTGTGTTCTACACATGTCATTGCTATCTGTTAACCTGACGCGGTGTCTGAGTGCTGTGTTCTACACATGTCATTGCTATCTGTTAATCTGACGCGGTGTCTGCTTGAATTTGGTTTTACTGTCAGATGCCTATGCCCTCAGAAATTCGAGACGGGTTAGTAATCCTGTGTTGTTCAGAGATGTACACGAGACAGGTTAGTAATCCTGTGTTGTTCAGAGATGTACACGAGACAGGTTAGTAATCCTGTGTTGTTCAGAGATGTACACGAGACGGGTTAGTAATCCTGTGTTGTTCAGAGATGTACACGAAACAGGTTAGTAATTCTGTGTTGTTCAGAGATATACACGAGACAGGTTAGTAATCCTGTGTTGTTCAGAGATGTACACGAGACAGGTTAGTAATCCTGTGTTGTTCAGAGATGTACACGTGACGGGTTAGTAATCCTGTGTTGTTCAGAGATGTACACGTGACGTGTTAATAATCCTGTGTTGTTCAGAGATGTACACGTGACAGGTTAGTAATCCTGTGTTGTTCAGAGATGTACACGAGACGGGTTAGTAATCCTGTGTTGTTCAGAGATGTACACGAGACAGGTTAGTAATCCTGTGTTGTTCAGAGATGTACACGTGACAGGTTAGTAATCCTGTGTTGTTCAGAGATGTACACGAGACAGGTTAGTAATCCTGTGTTGTTCAGAGATGTACACGTGACGTGTTAGTAATCCTGTGTTGTTCAGAGATGTACACGTGACGTGTTAGTAATCCTGTGTTGTTCAGAGATGTACACGTGACGGGTTAATAATCCTGTGTTGTTCAGAGATGTACACGAGACGGGTTAGTAATCCTGTGTTCAGAGATGTACACGTGACGTGTTAGTAATCCTGTGTTGTTCAGAGATGTACACGAGACGGGTCAGTAATCGTGGGTCATTTCCCTGGAGCACTGCGCTCCAATCTTTCCCTGTCTCCTGCTGTCCTGTGAAAATGGGACACGTACTTTCCACTGCAGACAAGCACGATATGGCCTGGCCTGTCTTTGACAGCTTGCCTCCGTGTGTGTGTGTGTGTGTGTGTGTGTGTGTGTGTGTGTGTGTGTGTGTGTGTGTGTGTGAATCTCTCTCTCTCTCCCTCTATCTCTCTATCTCTCCCGCACTGTGTGTGTGTGTGTGTGTGTGTGTGAGAGAGAGAGAAAGAGAGAGAGAGAGCGCGCGCTTGCGACAAGGAATGCAACGAACAAAATGTAGGAAAAGTAGGCCTTAAAAAAAAAAAAAAAAGAAAGAAAGAAAGAAACACCTGTTACGAACTGAACTTCCGAAACTGTTACAAAACTGGAATGATATCTTTCCAGTTAGTGAATAATTTGTCTAATGAGATCTTTCATTTTTAGCTGATATACTTTCAGTTTATTTTCTCTCTCTCCCTCTCTCTCTCTCTCTCTGTTGTTGTTGTTGTTTTTTGGTTTTTGGGGTTTTTTGTTTTGTTTTGTTTTTGTCTTTGTTGTTTTTGCTGCCCCATCATCAGCACCGTTTCAGTGGCATTACTCCCACGCCGCTCATTTTAGATATCCCCCATACACGGCCACACCCAGGTTCGTCCGTCACAGTTCCAGCGTCGACAGTCCGCAGGGAACCGTCAATGTTAGGTCGCCAGGACACACACCAGAGGAGGCTCTACACTGCTGCTGAGTCACTTCGGTGGTGTTCAGTGGTGCCTGTTCTGATTTAACGTACTTAGAACACCACCGACTAAGCCCCCTACTAACGACAATAATGGTTTAGTCGCGGAGCCAGACTTAGTGAGCGTCCCTCCCAGAGTGGAGACCGCCACCACGTCCCTCAAATAACAGCCCCCCATGAATCTGCCGACACTGAAGACATTGACAGGACTCACCTCAAGCACGGATGTGGAGGGGTATGGAAACTGAGGTCACCATGAGAGCAGGGCATGAAAGGCCACAGACTTTGAGACTGTTTTGTTTATATTGATGATGATGGAGGATGACGATGACGATGTTGCTATGGAGGTCCATTTTTGGTTTGGGACTTGTAACAAGGCTGTACTCTACGCTTCCTGTCATACTGATATCCCGGCGTTAACCAGGCCCGAGAGATACAGACACTTGCAGTGTTGGTCAGGTAATTAGAGCAACACACCCAAAGACGCATCCTTGAAGTGGATGACACTCGACTGTGTGGTCCCAGTCTCCCCATTTAAGCCCACAGCACACCCAACTCTGGGTAGGAGCCGGCCACGGGCCGATTCGAACCCGCGTCCTCCCAGCCGTCAATCCGCGACGCAAACCACTTGGCCACGGCGGCTCTCTGTTGTTTTTATGTGTGGAGGGGGAGGGAGGGGGAGGACAGTTGGAGAGGTAGAGTTATTGTCCTTTGCTGTTCCTTGTTAGACTTTTGGAATGGTTTCTCTCCTCTTGGTTAGTGTCTCATTTGGATATCTTTCTCCGTGGTGATTTCTTTTACTGTTGTTTGTGTTCAAATAAAACGTATACCCTACTGCTGGGTGGAGAAAAATGTGTATCTGTGTGTGTGTGTGTGTGTGTGTGTGTGTGTGTGTGTGTGTGTGGTTGTTTGTATGTGTATGTGTGTGTTTTGTTTAGTTTTTTGTTGTTGTTGTTTTAACCGTGGTTAGATAAATATTGGTTATGTTTAATTTCCAGGCCTTTGTCTTCCTATTCACGGTCTTCCTGTTCACTGTCTTCCTGTTCACTGTCGGCTCATGACTGTTGCTGTCAGAAACTGGGACCTTATTTTTCCTGTTCTGCAGCATGATCTCCCTTTTGTCCTCCTCCTCCTCCTTCTTCTTCTTCTATCATATTCTCTTTTTATTTCCTTTTACGTTTCTGTGTCTTGCTTATCTTTTATCCAGTTTTACACAGGCGGCTCACTTTGATGTTCTGGTTATGCTCAGGTCTCTAAGGTGTCCCCAAGTTGAAAACCTTTTATCAGATGTGAGTGTGACGAGAGAGAGGACGAACGATCGAAATCTTATTTCACCGGGGCAATGAGATAAGCAACTGTCCATGCCTTTTTTCCACCCAGCCCTGGGGGATATCAAAAAAGGTACATGGAAAAATAAAGAAAACTAAAACATCAATAAAGAAGTATATACAGAGAGAGAGAGAGAGAGAAGGGTGGGGAGAGAGATGGGTGTGAGGGGGAGTAGCAGGTGAGGGGGGTGCGATCGTTTATCAGTAAATCACAATGCATCCATATCAATAGCAGTCTTTATGCTTAGGTAGTAAAACAAATTATGTTCGAACGGCGGTGGTTCAATAATATTCCACCCACAGAGGCCCAGTATTGTGAGACACTGTACCGATGCCATTCAGACACCACTCAGGAAAAGATGAGTTCTCTCTGATAGTTTACAGTAGTGTCGTCTGGCAACACAACTTTAATGCTCTCTTCTTCTTTTTCTCTTCCTGGATGAAGAGAAAAGAGGTAGCGGCTCAAGTTCACATGGCAAAGATTCCAGGAGTAAGTGCTGGTCATCCTTCCACGCTTCACGTTTTCAGACTGCTAGGCTATATATATTGATTTTCCGATCGCTGCAAGCACTGAGTTCATTATCTTCTTCCCCCATCCTGGCCGTGCTTGCCCCTGTCCCCGACAGGGATGTTATGAATCGATACAGGGGGGAAAAAAAGAGCTATTGAGTAGGTCTTGCCTGCCGCATGTAAAGCCATTTATGTTCAAAAACATTGCCTGGTGGATTGTTATACAGTGTTTATGAATGACTATTCTTTGTGGTGTGTGTGTCTGTGTGTGTGTGTATATGTGTGTGTGTGTGTGTGTGTGTGTGCGCGCGCGCGCGCACTCACGTGCATTTTGTGCAGATGGGCTAAGAAGAAATGTAGCGTGTGCGTGCGTAGGGCTTGCGCATTCTTGTGTGCATGTATTCATGTAAGTGAATTTGTAGTCTTCGATTTAATGTCTTTCCACTTCAAATGATAATTATCAGGAGTGAGTGAGTGAGTGTGTGTGTGTGTGTGTGTGTGTGTGTGTGTGTGTGTGTGTGTGTGTGTGTGTAAGAAAGAGAGAATGAGTTCTGGTATAATTGCAACCTATGTGTGTGTCTGTATCTGTTCGTGTATCTGTGTGTGTCTGTATGTGTCTGTGTGTGTGTGTGTTTGTGTTTGTGTGTGTGAATGTCTGCTTCTGCCTGAGTCAGACTCTACCCCAAATCACAGCCTTTTTAAATTATGCTTGTGTCTGTCTGTCTGTCTACATGGCTGATTCTACATAATCGTGTTGTTGCCGAACATCCCATAATTATATGAAGCACCGTTTGGCAGTGATCAGGGTTCCAGACCCCAATTCGGCATAGCGTTGTGTCCTGGGGAAAGGCACTTTACTCCGGTTTTTCTCACTCCATTCAGGTGTGAATGGGTTACCTGACTTAGGTCAAGGAAGAATAAAACAGCAGGAGTAGTACTTAGCCACGCCTTCCTACTTAGGTCAAGGAAGAATAAAACAGCATGAGTAGTACATGGCCACGCCTTCCTACTCAGGTCAAGGAAGAACAAAACAGCAGGAGTAGTACATGGCCACGCCTTCCTACTCAGGTCAAGGAAGAACAAAACAGCAGGAGTAGTACATGGCCACGCCTTCCTACTTAGGTCAACGAAGAACAAAACAGCAGGAGTAGCACTTGGCCACGCCTTCCTACTTAGGTCAAGGAAGAATAAAACAGTTGGCCCCGCCTTCCTACTTAGGTCAAGGAAGAACAAAACAGCAGGAGTAGTACATGGCCACGCCTTCCTACTTAGGTCAAGGAAGAACAAAACAGCAGGAGTAGTACTTGGCCACGCCTTCCTACTTAGGTCAAGGAAGAATAAAACAGTTGGCCCCGCCTTCCTACTTAGGTCAAGGAAGAATAACACAGCAGGAGTAGCACTTGGCCACGCCTTCCTACTTTGGTCAAGGAAGAATAAAACAGTTGGCCCCGCCTTCCTACTTAGGTCAAGGAAGAATAAAACAGCAGGAGTAGCACTTGGCCACGCCTTCCTACTTAGGTCAAGGAAGAATAAAACAGCAGGAGTAGCACTTGGCCACGCCTTCCTACTTAGGTCAAGGAAGAATAACACAGCAGGAGTAGCACTTGGCCACGCCTTCCTACTTTGGTCAAGGAAGAATAAAACAGTTGGCCACGCCTTCCTACTTAGGTCAAGGAAGAATAAAACAGCAGGAGTAGCACTTGGCCCCGC
>NC_134897.1:27317174-27342174 GCF_041734735.1 Babylonia areolata | reverse complement strand
AGGTCACACACCCACACCTCTGCCTGCAAAAACTACTTTTTCTGCATTTCATGCAAAGATCGCCTGTTGACAGATGTTTATGACTTATTCTTAAGTACAAAGATCGCCTGTTGACAGATGTTTATGACTTATTCTTAAATACAAAGATCGCCTGTTGACAGCTGTTTATGACTTATTCTTAATGACAAAGATCGCCTGTTGACAGATGTTTGTGACTTATTCTTAATGACAAAGATCGCCTGTTGACAGATGTTTATGACTTATTCTTAAGTAAAGATCGCCTGTTGACAGTTGTTTATGACTTATTCTTAATGACAAAGATCGCATGTTGACAGTTTAGCATTTTGATTTCCTGTAGTTTTTGACTTGAATTTATTTATGAGCTATTGAGATATGCGCGAAAGTTATTACATTGTTGACAACCATGGGAAGGGATTCTCTTCGAAATACATTTGAACCAAACACAATCCCGCAACAACATGAATCGTTTGGAGAAGGATATAGCTCATTTCCTAATTCACGTTATTATCGTGGAGACGAGAACACAACGGTTTTTTACTCGATTTACTGCTCTTAAAGTGGAAAGGCATAGCAAGTGCGAAGCCTGACAGGAACAATTTTGACCATTATTACATTATGCTTTACCTATTATAATGCATCTGATTGTATTGTATCACATTATGATATTGGAATACTGTATCATATGGCAGTACAATGCAGGTATGTTGCATAACATTGTATTGTAATTCATCACGCTGTACTGCATCATGTTGCATTATATTATATCTGTTATTCATCTTCTGTTCGTCTACATTTCAGATTGTATATCTAAATTATGAATCTTTGTGTCAATATAAAAAATGCATTCCTTGTATTTTTTTCATTCTAGTTTGTGCTTGTAGCTTGCCTCAGTGTTCTTGATGAAGTGGAACCAGGTGAAAAGAGTAAGAAAGAAAGAGATAAGGAAGTCAGATCAGTCACTGACTGTGGGGATATTAAATCTCCCCGCACTCCCCCCCCAAACAACAACAACAACAAACAAATAAATAAAGACTAAGACTAAGAAGGTTAGATGAGTTTTTACTTCTCTCTCTCTCTCTCTCTCTCTCTCTCTCTCTCTCTCTCTCTCTCTCTCATTCCCCCTACACACACCATTTTGTTTTTCTGTCAGCCCATGTATTTTGTTGCGAAATGCATTCTTTTTCTTGTTTTCCCTTTTTTTTTCCAGTAGCATCGAAAGGCTCAATTTGAAAGAAGCTCAAGCTTCTCATAAGAACCTTGTCAGAAATAACTTTCGAAAAATCATCTGCAGAGAAGTGATTCTCTTTGAAATACTTGGGCAAGAACGTACATAAGTGCTGACAGTGAAACAAAAAATGATGCAAGCTGAACTGGTTACCACAGATGCATATAACATTTTTACTATACTTTGTATTCAGCGCTTTAAGTTTTCTACGGAATAAAAGTAGAGGTTATTAATCTTGTATAGTAAGCTTATGGATTCGGTATCTTTTCTTTAATAATGTTCTCGAGGAATAATGTCCCTTTATGTTTTAAAAACTTTTCCTTCTATCGGTTATGAAATCGATCCCATGCTGATTTTTCTAACAAAGTGTATGCCTCTTTTTGTCGATTTTTCTGAATCTTGTGCTCTTCTCTTAGCTGCTTTATCAGCAGTTTCATGCCAAGAATGCCCACATGAGAAGGCACCCAACAAAAACTGACCTCAGTCCCTTTAATCTTAAGATAAATGGGGCTGTCAGTGTTATTTTCTATTAACCGATTGCTTGTCACAGTTTTACAGTTCTTTTCCCAGAGTGGAGCGTGGCCATCGAAATCACCCGCTATTACCCATTTACCAGGCTGTTGTTCTTGTAATGTTCTAAGCCACTATTTCGATCGTTTGGACCTTTCGGAAGATAAACGGAAAATACGTTAAGAACTAGCGTGTTGCTAAATTTTACTGTAGCTGCACAAGAGTGAATGTCAAAGCTTGCAATAGATTTTGAAACAGGAGACTCACATGGATTATACTGTAATTCCCCAAGTATATAAATAGCAGTACTTATCTTCTTGCCCTCGTTCCCAGTTTCATATACTGGTGGGAAATGATAATTTGGAAGTTTGGGAAGCTAACATGCAACGATATTAAGTGACTGCAGAATTAAAACGTCACACTTACTTTATGCTAGAAAATGATTCAGACAGACCAGGTTAGATAGAATTGATCTGCATTTCCACTGGAGTCGCCTAATTTGTAATCGCTTTTGTTTTTCATTACTAACGATTTTTCCTATGAAACAGGAATAAAATGTTATTTATACTATATGAATAAATCAAAGACAATAGTTTATTTTTTCTACTATATGTCGATTAGCGATGAAAAACAAAGAAACAAACAAAAAACATATGATTTGAAAGTTTGACACTAAGATTTAAGTGTGTTTGTTAATGGGTGATGGGTGGGAGAGAAATACTAAATTTGATTAAACAGGGAAACAAAAATAATAAAGTTAGTGAAATTCCGTACAGCGTTCACGTCCTCAAATGTGAAATGGATCGACACAAATTGACCGGTTGTTCACCAACAGGGACCAGTGCTGTCAGAGTTCATGTGATCATACATATTTGACGAACAATAATAAGCAGAGTGCCATTTTCATTAGTAATTAAACAATGATTCGTAGCGGTTCCACCAGGGGTTATGATGTTCAGTGAAGCGCAGGTGGCTGTGGCGGGAGGGATGCCGGGGTCTCGAGGTCATCACGTTGCGCCTTGGCCTTGCCGGTCGTCGTGGGGGCTCCCAGAAGAGGTCCCGCAGGTGTCTGCCGATGTTAGCTGCAAGAACACTGGTACCTCTCTGGCTGGGGTAGATCCTGTCTTGCATGTAGCTGTAGCTAGTTTTCAAATGTTCCATTAGATATAATTGTTACTTCACTGTTGACTTGTAGGTCGACAAATAGTATGGCATTGAAAAGGTTTCTTTCTAATATTTTTTTCTTTGGTGGGAGCAATCTTACTGACTATTATTTTGGCATTTTGATGTTTGCGGGAAATTTTCTTAACTGATGTGATGAGTGAATTGCATGCTGTGGTTGCGTCTTTTGCTTTGATATAATTGATTCCGCAATGGACCAGGATCGCATCAGGTGACTGGTTTTCTTCTGATGTGGTGGAATCTGATCTTACTTGAACTTGAACTGTACGATGTTTTAGGTCTTGAAGACATGTTCATCGCTCCGTGTGGGTCATCAGTTGTACATACTAAACTCTCGGTGGTGCTAGCTTTGATACTGTGTACTTTCATTCCGTAAGACTGTCCAAGTCGTTTTGGTTGAATGCCTTTCAAGACGGAATCATGAATGATGAAAGCTGTAGGTAGATATTATTCTGCTGTACCAGACTGAACAGGGGCAGAAGACGGTGTTGCGTAATTTTCTTTTAGATCATCACGTTTTTTGTTGTTTACGTCATTTTCGTTCTTTTCTTTCTGTTTTGTTTTTTGTGATCGGTGGTTTGATTTTCGTTGGTTGTTTTTGTGGTACCGGAGGTCCACTCTGATAATGCTTCGGACCTTGCTTCAGCACATCCACGTATGTCTGATGGGGGGTGCCTTTTGTGTCTCTTTTCTTGTTTATGTTTGAGTGTGTGCGTCACTGACCGTTTTTTTCTTGATCTCTTCACCCACCAACCGTGTGCCTTGTAGATGCCGGACTGTCTCTTCCAGCGATGAAATACGCACACGTAAAGATGATATAACTTCAGTCATTTCTGATGCGGTTTTTTTTTTAACCAGCTCCTTGTCGATGGCACATGAAGAAGACTGGGGTCCGCTTTGGGTTTCGTCTGGCTGGCAGTCATTGTCGTTGTCCTCTGTTCAGCTTGAATTTTCTTTTTGTTTCTTTTCAGTCTTCCGTTCACTCGTGCTTGAAGATCCGGATCTACATCTCCCTGGAGTTAGTGCGATCTTAAGATGGCGCAGAACCATATGACGATCCACAGAAAGCACGACCATCTCGAGATGGGCCAAGCCTTTCTCAGTGACACTTGCGTCCTCCTGATTCTTTTTAAAAAAAATTTTAATTTAATTTAATTTAATTTTAAATTTAATTTAATTTTAATTTGAGTTTTATTAGTGAACTTTGCAAAAGCGTTTGTTTGTGTATGTGTGTGCAGTCAAAATATTAGACAAGTGACACTTGCGTCCTGCTGATTCTTTTTTAAAAAAATTTAATTTAATTTAATTTAATTTTAAATTTAATTTTAATTTGAGTGTTAAAATTAAAATTTTAATTTTGTTTGTGTGTGTTTCCAAGTGATCGGCAGATGGCGCAATTCTTGCTTGGTTTGCACAATCTTAAGATCGCGCAGCTCTATTCATTTTCGGAAATAATCCATAGATGGCGCGCCCATCTCGAGATGGTCGCGCTTTCTGCAGATCGTCATATGGGTCTGCGCCATCTTAAGATCGCGCTGATCGGCAAATGGCGCTTGATATATACACTTCCCATGCTTCTAGTTCTTGTCATTTCTATGCAGTTAGTTCCTGTGTAGTGTACACACTTCCCATGCTTCTAGTTCTTGTCATTTCTATGCAGTTAGTTCCTGTGTAGTGTATACACTTCCCATGCTTCTAGTTCTTGTCATTTCTATGCAGTTAGTTCCTGTGTAGTGTATACACTTCCCATGCTTCTAGATCTTGTCATTTCTATGCAGTTAGTTCCTGTGTAGTGTATACACTTCCCATGCTTCTAGTTCTTGTCATTTCTATGCAGTTAGTTCCTGTGTAGTGTATACACTTCCCATGCTTCTAGTTCTTGTCATTTCTATGCAGTTAGTTCCTGTGTAGTGTATACACTTCCCATGCTTCTAGTTCTTGTCATTTCTATGCAGTTAGTTCCTGTGTAGTGTATACACTCCCCATGCTTCTAGTTCTTGTCATTTCTATGCAGTTAGTTCCTGTGTAGTGTATACACTCCCCATGCTTCTAGTTCTTGTCATTTCTATGCAGTTAGTTCCTGTGTAGTGTATACACTTCCCATGCTTCTAGTTCTTGTCATTTCTATGCAGTTAGTTCCTGTGTAGTGTATACACTTCCCATGCTTCTAGTTCTTGTCATTTCTATGCAGTTAGTTCCTGTGTAGTGTATACACTTCCCATGCTTCTAGTTCTTGTCATTTCTATGCAGTTAGTTCCTGTGTAGTGTATACACTTCCCATGCTTCTAGTTCTTGTCATTTCTATGCAGTTCACACAATCTCCGACAGGGAAAACTTATCGTCCTGCGTTTTCCGCCATCTTGATGACGTGTGTGTGTGTGTGTGTGTGTGTGCGCGCGCGTGGATGTGTGTGAGAGCAGCGATAAAAAAGAAAAGAGAGAGATATCAAGCCACGGAATGGTGAAAACTATTACAGAGAGGCACACATAGAGACAAAGAGAGAGAGAGAGAGCATTAAAAAATCTATCTGACCTTCTCAGTCATTTTTGTTTCGGAACACAGGACTCCCTGTGATCGCCAATTCTCAGCGCCCTCTGGGAGCGACACGTCTGTAATTTTCACTTCCCTTTCCCCCCACGTAGCAAAGGGAAACACAGTTGTTGTAGTCTGCATGATGGACAGATTACATGAGTTCTGCTTTACCGATCGTCTTTCCAGATCGCTATGTATCGATTCCCCAGTTGTTAGAAGAAGAGAGTTGGACACACACCCCTCCCACCCCCACCCCGTCACCCCTCCCCCATCCCACGTTTTTCCCTCTTCCTTTCAGATCCATGATCAGATTCGCCATTGATCGATAATCGGGAGGGGGGGGGGGGGGGGAAGAAAAGACAATTGTGCCTCGTGTCTCCTATAGATCAGAATGGTTATTGATCGATAAATGGGGGAGAGGGGGGAAGAAAAGATAATTGTGTCGCGTGTCCGCTGTGGAAAATACACACGCATCAGATCAAAAAGCACTGAACGACTGATTTTGTGATTCTTCTGAATGGCGTATTTCGTGATGCATGTGTCCCAGTGAACATGCATGTGTGTGCAGATTGAGCAGGGATATGATGTGTGTGTGTGTGTGTGTGTGTATGTGTGTGTGTGTGTGTGTGTGTGTGCGCGCGCGCGTGCCGCTATCTCCCCCGACTACCCCCTCGCCCCCCCCTCCCCCCACACCTCTCTCTCTCGCTTGTCTTCTATCTCCTCTTGGGATCAGCGTGGATTGCAGTGTGAGTGTTGGTGAAATGGGATCAGCGTGGCTTGCAGTGTGAGATGTTTTTACTACTGCGTGTGTTCTTTTAAGAGTTGCAGTTTATTTTGCTTTGCAAAAGTAAGGCGGTCCCAAGAGAAAGATGCCCAGGTACAGATTGGTGACTGCGATCCTGTAACCTACCCCTTCTCATCTGAGAGAGGTGACAGCCCTTCACTGACATCCTGTAAGCTGCACCTTCCCATCTGAGAGAGGTGACAGCCCTTCACTGACATCCTGTAAGCTGTCCCTTCTCATCTGAGAGAGGTCACAGCCCTTCACTGACATCCTGTAAGCTGTCCCTTCTCATCTGAGAGAGGTGACAGCCCTTCACTGACATCCTGTAAGCTGCACCTTCCCATCTCAGAGAGGTGACAGCCCTTCACTGACATCCTGTAAGCTGTCCCTTCTCATCTGAGAGAGGTGACAGCCCTTCACTGACATCCTGTAAGCTGTCCCATCTCATCTGAGAGAGGTGACAGCCCTTCACTGACATCCTGTAAGCTGCCCCTTCTCATCTGAGAGAGGTGACAGCCCTTCACTGACATCCTGTAAGCTGTCCCAACCAATCTCAGTGAGAGAGGTGCCAGCCCTTCATTGACATCCTGTAAGTTGTCCCTTCCCATCTCAGTGAGAGAGGTGTCAGCCCTTCACTGACATCCTGTAAGCTGTCCCTTCCCATCTCAGTGAGGTAACAGCCCTTCACTGACATCCTGTAAGCTGTCCCTTCCCATCTCAGTGAGGTAACGGCCCTTCACTGACATACTGTAAGCTGGGAGTAAGCTGTCCCTTCCCATCTCAGTGAGGTGTCAGCCCTTCACTGACATCCTGTAAGCGGTCCCATCCCATCCTTCCCATCTCAGTGAGGTGATAGCCCTTCACTGACATACTGTAAGCTGGGAGTAAGCTGTCCCTTCCCATCTCAGTGAGAGAGGTGACAGCCCTTCACTGACATCCTGTAAGCTGTCCCTTCCCATCTCAGTGAGGTGTCAGCCCTTCACTGACATCCTGTAAGCTGCCCCTTCCCATCTCAGTGAGGTGACAGCCCTTCACTGACATCCTGTAAGCTGTCCCTTCCCATCTCAGTGAGAGAGGTGACAGCCCTTCACTGACATCCTGTAAGCTGTCCCTTCCCATCTCAGTGAGGTGTCAGCCCTTCACTGACATCATGTAAGCTGCACCTTCCCATCTCAGTGAGAGAGGTGACAGCCCTTCACTGACATCCTGTAAGCTGTCCCTTCCCATCTCAGTGAGAGAGGTGACAGCCCTTCACTGACATCCTGTAAGCTGTCCCTTCCCATCTCAGTGAGAGAGGTGACAGCCCTTCACTGACATCCTGTAAGCTGTCCCTTCCCATCTCAGTGAGAGAGGTGACAGCCCTTCACTGACATCCTGTAAGCTGGGAGTAAGCTGTCCCTTCCCATCTCAGTGAGAGAGGTGACAGCCCTTCACTGACATCCTGTAAGCTGCCCCTTCCCATCCCAGTGAGGTGACAGCCCTTCACTGACATCCTGTAAGCTGTCCCTTCCCATCTCAGTGAGAGAGGTGACAGCCCTTCACTGACATCCTGTAAGCTGCACCTTCCCATCTCAGTGAGAGAGGTGTCAGCCCTTCACTGACATCCTGTAAGCTGTCCCTTCCCATCTCAGAGAGGTGTCAGCCCTTCACTGACATCCTGTAAGCTGTCCCTTCCCATCTCAGTGAGAGAGGTGACAGCCCTTCAATGACATCCTGTAAGCTGTCCCATCCCATCTCAGTGAGAGAGGTGACAGCCCTTCACTGACATCATGTAAGTTGCACCTTCCCATCTCAGTGAGAGAGGTGACAGCCCTTCACTGACATCCTGTAAGCTGTCCCTTCCCATCTCAGTGAGAGAGGTGACAGCCCTTCACTGACATCCTGTAAGCTGTCCCTTCCCATCTCAGTGAGAGAGGTGACAGCCCTTCACTGACATCCTGTAAGCTGCACCTTCCCATCTCAGTGAGGTGTCAGCCCTTCACTGACATCCTGTAAGCTGGGAGTAAGCTGTCCCTTCCCATCTCAGTGAGAGAGGTGACAGCCCTTCACTGACATCCTGTAAGCTGTCCCATCCCATCTCAGTGAGGTGTCAGCCCTTCACTGACATCCTGTAAGATGCACCTTCCCATCTCAGTGAGGTAACAGCCCTTCACTGACATCCTGTAAGCTGGGAGTAAGCTGTCCCTTCCCATCTCAATGAGAGCGGTGCCAGCCCTTCACTGACATCCTGTAAACTGTCCCTTCCCATCCCAGTGAGGTGACAGCCCTTCACTGACATCCTATAAGCTGCCCCTTCCCATCCCAGTGAGGTGACAGCCCTTCACTGACATACTGTAAGCTGTCCCTTCCCATCTCAGTGAGAGAGGTCACAGCCCTTCACTGACATCCTGTAAGCTGTCCCTTCCCATCTCAGTGAGAGAGGTGACAGCCCTTCACTGACATACTGTAAGCTGTCCCTTCCCATCTCAGTGAGAGAGGTCACAGCCCTTCACTGACATCATATAAGCTGCCCCTTCCCATCTCAGTGAGAGAGGTAACAGCCCTTCACTGACAAAGCGTGCTCGTCAGCAGCAGTCAGGGGTTAACCCACAGCCAGGGAATGATGGCTGTCAGAGCACGGAAGGCTGTTGACCCTCCCTCTCAACCCATCAGCCACAACTCAAGGAGGGGTTCGCGCGGGACTCTGATTGATGGAAGATCTGCACGCAACACGTTGCTGGTGTGACCGGTGTAGCGCGCAGTCCACTGCGTTGAGTCCTCTGGAGAAATGTGTGTGTGCGTTTTACGTTGATGCCGCGAGTAGTGATGTGTGTTAAAGTCGGTGATGTTTGGCAGGGGTTGGTTCACTGCCCAGTGCAGGCAGCAGAGAAATGGCGCCAGACCGATGGGTGCAATAGCCGAGTGGTTAAAGCGTTGGACTGTCAGTCTGAGGGTCCTGGGTTCGAATCACGGTGACGGCGCCTGGTGGGTAAAGGGTGGAGATTTTTACGATCTCCCAGGTCAACATATGTGCAGACCTGCTAGTGCCTGAACCCCCTTCGTGTGTATATGCAAGCAGAAGATCAAATACGCACGTTAAAGATCCTTTAATCCATGTCAGCGTTCGGTGGGTTATGGAAACAAGAACATACCCAGCATGCACACCCCCGAAAACGGAGTATGGCTGCCTACATGGCGGGGTAAAAACGGTCATACACGTAAAAGCCCACTCGTGTGCATACGAGTGAACGCAGAAGAAGAAGAAGGCGCCAGTCCGGCCTACAGAGCAGTCATGTCCCTGGAGGTCTCTCTCACCTTACCTGCCTTGCACGGTCTGTTTATGCTGAATGTCATGCTCGCTAGCCCCCACCCCCCACCCCCCGCTACCCCACCCCCCACCCCACACGCACACACACACACACACACACACACAGACAGAGAGAGAGAGAGAGAGAGAGAGAGAGAGCAACGTACAGCCTCACCTGGTCATTATCCAGCACTCTGTGATTACATATCTTGCCTGCTCCCCCCTCCCCTCCTCTCCTCCATTCGTGTCTGTCTCCCCTGTCTTCTCAACCTGCCTCTGTCCTCTCCCACTAACCCCATTCTACCTCCTATCAAAACCCACATAAACCTTTTTAAGCCTTTTTACCGCTTTTGCATGAAACGAAAAACAGCAACAAAAACAACAAACAAACGATAATACATGCCGTGAAAATAAATGAACATGAAATAAATGATCACTTCTTTAAGTAGGTGGAAATCCACCTCCATTTTGTACAAAATTATACAGGCATTGCTCCAAGATTTTGTTTCTTTGTTTCGTTTTTGTAGAACAATCACTGGTTGAAGACTCTTGGTCCAACAAGCTATTACAGTTTTACTTTACCTGTAATTTTCTTGAAATTACCGAAAATGATTCTCATCCGACACATCGTGCCGTACAGCGTAATTCACGTGTACGATCCTGCACGTTCAGCAATCTGAGCAGGTGCTACAGCGTAGAGATGGAAGTGAACATTGATTCTTTACAAGCTGAATGTCCATTATTCACTGATTCTTTACAAACTGAATGTCCATTATTCACTGATTCTTTACAATCTGAATGACCATTATTCACATATTCTTTGCAATCTGCATGTCCATTATTCACTGGTTCTTCACAAACTGCATGTTCATTATTCACTGGTTCTTCACAAACTGCATGTTCATTATTCACTGGTTCTTCACAAACTGCATGTTCATTATTCACCGGTACTTCACAAACTGCATGTTCATTATTCACTGGTTCTTCACAAACTGCATGTTCATTATTCACCGGTACTTCACAAACTGCATGTTCATTATTCACTGATTATTCACAAACTGCATGTTCGTTATTCACCGGTTCTTCACAAACTGCATGTTCGTTATTCACCGGTTCTTCACAAACTGCATGTTCGTTATTCACCGGTTCTTCACAAACTGCATATTCGTTATTCACCGGTTCTTCACAAACTGCATGTTCGTTATTCACCGGTTCTTCACAAACTGCATGTTCGTTATTCACCGGTTCTTCACAAACTGCATGTTCGTTATTCACCACCACCACTCATCTTTTCTTTCAAGGCCTGACTAAGCGCGTTGGGCTTCGCCGCTGGTCAGGTATCTGCTTGGCAGATGTGGTGTAGCGTACATGGATTTGTCCGAACGCAGTGACGCCTCCTTGAGCTACTGAAACTGAAACTGTTCTTTTCTCCACATACCACTGTAGCAGACGGCAAACACCTAGTCTCTATTCACGTATGTGGCAATTGCTGAAGAACTGTTTATAAACCCAGTCTCTATTCACCGCTGTATAACAGTTTATAGACCCAGTCTCTATTCACTGCTATAGAAAAGTTTATAAACCCTGTCTCTATTCACTGCTATAGAACAGTTTATAAACCCAGTCTCTATTCACTGCTGCAGAACAGTTTATAAATTCAGACCCTATTCACCGCTATAGATCAATTTATAGACCCAGTCTCTATTCACTGCTATAGAACAGTTTATAGACCGAGTCTCTATTCACTGCTATAGATCAATTTATAGACCCAGTCTCTGTTCACTGTTATAGAACAGTTTATAGACCCAGTCTCTATTCACTGCTGCAGAACAGTTTATAAACCCAGTCTGTATTCACTGCTGTAGAACAGTTTATAAAAAGAGTCTCTATTCACTGCTATAGAACAGTTTATAGACCCAGTCTCTATTCACTGCTATACATCAGTATATAAACCCAGTTTCTGTTCACTGCTGCAGAACAGTTTATAAACCCAGTCTCTATTCATTGCTATAGATCAATTTATAAACACAGTCTCTGTTCACTGCTATAGATCAGTTTATAAACCCAGTGTCTGTTCACTGCTATAGAACAGTTTATAGACCCAGTGTCTATTCACTGCTATAGAACAGTTTATAAACCCAGTCTCTATTCACTGCTATAGAACAGTTTACAAACCCAGTCTCAATTCAAATATGTCGCAATTGCTAAACAACAGTTTAAAAACCCAGTTTCTATTCACTGCTATGAACAGTTTATAGACCCAGTCTTATCCACTGCTATGGAACAGTTTATAAACGCAGTCTCTATTCACGCATGTAGGATTGCTATGGAACAGGTTCCACCATCCGTTATATAAGACCCAATATCGACAACCTATATACTCTGTGAGGGCCTCGAACGGCAGATTTTAATCGCTCAACAATCCACTCTCTGTTTAACCTTTTCACCGCCAGTCAATTTAGAGTACAAAAATTCCCTCGTGCTAAAAACACAGAAAAGACAGTGTCTGAGAATAGCTGGGGATTATCCCTGCGATGTATAGAAAATATAGCCTATCCTACCACCGAACATTAAGAGCACTAGGTTCATGGATAACAGACCAATGAAGGGTCACCTTTCAGTGACATGGGTCCTCTACCTCGCCTGTGGTTAAATGCGAGCTTGGCGGTGAAAGGGTTAAAAAGAATAATAACAGCCTGTCACCGACTTTGCATTCCCAGTCATCCTAGAGCCGTGTGTCAACACATACAGGACTTAGAAGCGCTCAGTCCACACATGCTTTAGATATTTTTAGAACCAGGAACCACTGTCTGCTTCGCCAATGGAAGACGACTTCGGAATTGCATTGAGGTCAATGACCTCCCTTGGTATTGCTGCAGACGACACAGAGGCAGTGAAATGGTCACAGGTTCAGAGACAACGTCAATGTAGACATTGTACGTCTGTGTGTGCACACAGCTTAGCTGTCTTCAGTGCCAAAGAAAGGGGGTGTTTTTTCTTGATTCATTGAAACAGTCGAACGTGAATGTAGGGATAAAAAAGTTCAGTTCAGTTCAGTTCAGTTACTCAAGGAGGTGTCACTGCGTTCGGACAAATCCATATACGCTACAGCACAATTACTAAGCAGATGCCCGACCATCAGCGTGACCCGACGCGCTTAGTCAGGCCCTGAGGAAAAAAATAATAAGAATGAAATGAATAAAATAAGAATAAGTTAACAGATAGATAAGAAATTAAATGAATGAATTGATGAAATAATCAACAAAAGTACGAATAAAGAATAGATGAAAGAAATTATGAATAGATAAATAAATTACATAGATACTACGAACTACTACTATTACTTTAATGATAGGATCAGATAAAGCTCTTCACCAGACAGATCCTACATACAGCACCCAGAGATCCAGAACTGTCTCTGAAAACGATTGAAGGAAACTGATTTTCATACAGTAGTTGAAACTGGACACTGTTGCTGACCGCACGGCTGGGCACTGTGCAAGCACCTCTCGGTCAGCAGAAATGTCTTGAGCTGATTCCTGGCGCAGTCCTCCTCTGGGAATCCGCACTGTTCCCCGTCTGACTGGCAGAATGCAGACACCGACACTGGATCCATTTCTGGCTTCCCCGTGTTGTGTGATGGTGCTCCCTGAATGGTTCTGACACCTGCTGTTCGCTCTGGTTCTGACACACACAGGAAAGACAATAACTCCTCACTGTTCGCTCTGGTCCTGACACACAGGAAAGACAATAACTCCTCACTGTTCGCTCTGGTCCTGACACACACAGGAAAGACAATAACTCCTCACTGTTCGCTGTGGTCCTGACACTGCTCCTGACACACAGGAAAGACAATAACTCCTCACTGTTCGCTGTGGTCCTGACACACACAGGAAAGACAATAACTCCTCACTGTTCGCTCTGCTTCTGACACACACAGGAAAGACAATAACACTTCACTGTTCGCTCTGGTCCTGACACACACAGGAAAGACAATAACTCTTCCCTGTCCTGCGGTCCTGACACACACAGGAAAGACAATAACTCCTCACTGTTCGCTCTGGTTCTGACACACAGGAAAGACAATAACTCCTCACTGTTCGCTCTGGTTCTGACACACACAGGAAAGACAATAACTCCTCACTGTTCGCTCTGGTTCTGACACACACAGGAAAGACAATAACTCCTCACTGTTCGCTCTGGTCCTGACTCACACATGAAAGACAATAACTCCTCACTGTTCGCTCTGGTCCTGACACACACATGAAAGACAATAACTCCTCACTGTTCGCTGTGGTCCTGACACACACAAGAAAGACAATAACTCCTCACTGTTCGCTGTAGTCCTGACACACACAGGAAAGACAATAACTCCTCACTGTTCGCTGTGGTCCTGTCACACAGAGGAAAGACAATAACTCCTCACTGTCCGCTCTGGTTCTGACACACGGGAAAGAGAATAACTCCTCACTGTTCGCTCTGTTTCTGACACACACAGGAAAGACAATAACTCCTCACTGTCCGCTCTGATTCTGACACACAGGAAAGACAATAACTCCTCACTGTTCGCTGTGGTCCTGACACACACAGGAAAGACAATAACTCCTCACTGTTCGCTGAGGTCCTGACACACAGGAAAGACAATAACTCCTCACTGTTCGCTGTGGTTCTGACACACACAAGAAAGACAATAACTCCTCACTGTTCGCTCTGGTCCTGACACACACAGGAAAGACAATAACTCCTCCCTGTTCACTGTGGTCCTGACACACACAAGAAAGACAATAACTCCTCCCTGTTCGCTCTGGTCCTGACACACACAAGAAAGACAATAACTCCTCACTGTCCGCTCTGGTTCTGACACACACAAGAAAGACAATAACTCCTCCCTGTTCACTGTGGTCCTGACACACACAGGAAAGACAATAACTCCTCACTGTCCGCTCTGGTTCTGACACACACAAGAAAGACAATAACTCCTCACTGTTCGCTCTGGTTCTGACACACACAGGAAAGACAATAACTCCTCACTGCCCGCTCTGGTTCTGACACACAGGAAAGACAATAACTCCTCACTGTTCGCTGTGGTCCTGACACACACAGGAAAGACAATAACTCCTCACTGTCCGCTCTGGTTCTGACACACAGGAAAGACAATAACTCCTCACTGTTCGCTGTGGTCCTGACACACACAGGAAAGACAATAACTCCTCATTGTTCGCACTGGTTCTGACACACAGGAAAGACAATAACTCCTCACTGTTCGCTCTGGTCCTGACACACACAGGAAAGACAATAACTCCTCACTGTTCGCTCTGGTTCTGACACACAGGAAAGACAATAACTCCTCACTGTTCGCTGTGGTTCTGACACACAGGAAAGACAATAACTCCTCACTGTCTCACGTGGCCTGTTACCCAGTTCTTCCTGAAGTTTTACTGTAATCCAACAAACTAAGCAAATCGGTGGTTCTGCTACATGCTGGACTGATCGATGTGATAGCACTCACTCACTTACAGCCCTGTAAACACGGTACAATTCTCTGGCCCTGAAAGTATTCTGTCGATCTGAAGGAAAAAAAATCATTGATCTTTTCTGGTTCTGCGCTCATCACACTCTCACTGCCGTAAACTTTTACAATCTAGAGTTGTCCAAACCACAGCTTGAGAGAGCGAACGAGAGAGAGGGACACAGACAGACAGGCAGAGAGAGAGAAACAGAGAGACAGGCCATACAGAGATACAGAGAGTGACTAATTACAACATAGTCATAATGGGGATTCTGTTCAAAATCTAGTCAAAGCTTCCAACATTGATTTGATTGGAATCCTGGTCGTATTTACGCCATAAAAATGAACATGTAAATACATCTTTCGGCCAGAGGTGCAGCCGTGAAGAAATAATCAGAAAATCTATAGCCGTAAAAGCGAACGTCACTTTGATGTATAACGCCTTTCGTATAAGAAGAAATGAAGCATCAAAGGAAGTGCAAACCCTTCCAGACTGGCCCCTGTTTCTCAGGTACTGGGGAGAAAGGTAGCAGAATGGTTAATGCCTTATCTGCCAGTACAGTGCACATGAGGGTCTGTGTTCGAATCCCGCTCTGACTTTGTCTCCCCCAGTTTGGAAGATCAAAGTGAGCGTCATGTCAATTGGATCATTCGTTAAACGGAGGTCCCGTATGAAACACGTACTTGGCGCACTGTAAAAGAGCCCATGGCAACATAAGTTGTAAACTCTGGCAAAATTATGTGGAAGAAATATACTATGAGGGGCAGACAGATATAATGATTATTGTATGCATGAACACCAGGCCTGACTAAACGCGCTGGGTTCTGTCAGGCAGGTGTGTACGGCGCTTCCTTCATTAAATGTGCTACCGATCACCTGCCGTGACTTCTTTGATCCTGGCTGAAACCGTCCACTAAGAACACTTATGGCGGCTCTCCACGAAACTAAATCAGGCCATTTGTTTCCTCGCGTTCACATTCACTGGTCAGATATAAACCTCTGGACAAGATTCTGGACTGATGCAGTCCAACACAGCTCCACACGGTGTGGGCATTACCCATCACTCAGAGACAAAGCCAGGGAGAGGGGGATGAACAGAAGAGGGGGTGGGAAAGATAAGAGGATCTGTGCGCTAGGGAGGGAGGTGGGGGGATCGGAGGGGGGGAGTACTGAGGCAAAAGGCACAAAATGTTGAATGTGGCAGAGAGAGGGGTGGGAGCAGTGGCCTTGGAAGTTGGACCTGTGTCCACATTTCTTCCCTTCCATTTGTGTGTGTGAGTGACAGAGTGAATGCCCCACTCCTTTTTGTGAACACTGCTCATTCCGTCTTGAGGGGGAAAAACTGTGGATATTGCTCAAAGATGTAGGAGGAATTTGTGGGAAAGCGTGAAACTGATAGTCTATCAATTGCAAGGAGTCCATATCAATAACAGTTTTATACTTTGATGCAAAGTGGTGTACGCATTTATTCAATTTTTCTGGTTCAGTATTCCATCCACAGAACCCCCCCCCCCCCCCCGTTCAAAGACACTGTAAATGTTATTCACACTCCAGCCTGGAAAAGATTACATCCTCACACACGTTTACAGTGCTGTCGGCTGGCAACACATCTTTAATACTCTCTTCTTTCTTCTCCTCTTCCTGGCTGAACAGATAAGAGGAAGCTGTTGAAGTTTTCAGCAAAGATTTCAGCAGTACTCGCTGGTCTCGCTCCCAAGATTCTCTTCTTCACACTCCTGTCTATTGATTTCCCGGTTCCTCAGAGCAAGGAGTTGGTGTGTGGTCAACTTCACACTCCTGTCTATTGATTTCCTGGTTCCTCAGAGCAGGGAGTTGATGTGTGGTCAACTTCACACTCCTGTCTATTGATTTTTTCGGTTCCTCAGAGCAAGGAGTTGGTGTGTGGTCAACTTCACACTCCTGTCTATTGATTTTTTCGGTTCCTCAGGGCAAGGAGTTGGTGTGTGGTCAACTTCACACTCCTGTCTATTGATTTCCTGGTTCCTCAGAGCAGGGAGTTGGTGTGTGGTCAACTTCACACTCCTGTCTATTGATTTCCTGGTTCCTCAGAGCAGGGAGCTGGTGTGTGGTCAACTTCACACTCCTGTCTATTGATTTCCTGGTTCCTCAGAGCAGGGAGTTGGTGTGTGGTCAACTTCACACTCCTGTCTATTGATTTTTTCGGTTCCTCAGAGCAAGGAGTTGGTGTGTGGTCAACTTCACACTCCTGTCTATTGATTTCCTGGTTCCTCAGAGCAGGGAGTTGGTGTGTGGTCAACTTCACACTCCTGTCTATTGATTTTTTCGGTTCCTCAGAGCAAGGAGTTGGTGTGTGGTCAACTTCACACTCGGAGGAGTCTGTGCTGTGCAGACTGCATGCGGGGCACACTTTTTTTTTTTTTTTTTTTTTTTTTTTTTTTTTTTTTTTTTTTACTCATTCTTACTTGTTGAAGGGGGAAGAGGCCCCTCGATGTATTCCCTGTGATGAGCCTCTCACCGTGAAACACGTGCTCCTTGACTGTTGGGATCTGCATGACGTTAGACACAGACATTACACGGCGGTTTCTTTGAAGACCTTGTTTCGTGATGTCCTTCCGTGGGCGCTGATGGACTTCTTGAAAGAAGTGGACATTTTAAAATCAGATTTGAAGGTTTTAAACTATGGAAGGTTTTTTAAACTTTGAGTGGAAAGCTTAAAGTGGTGACTCGTTTTTATTGTTTGTTTTTTACCCTTGTATTAGGTATTAACGTGGCGATACCCTTGAGATGGCCTTAGTGGTCGGCGAGGCTCTAAGCACCATAATTTCATTTCATTTCATGTCAACTTCACACTCCTGTCTATTGATTTCCTGGTTCCTCAGAGCAGGGAGTTGGTGTGTGGTCAACTTCACACTCCTGTCTATTGATTTCCTGGTTCCTCAGAGCAGGGAGTTGGTGTGTGGTCAACTTCACACTCCTGTCTATTGATTTCCTGGTTCCTCAGAGCAGGGAGTTGGTGTGTGGTCAACTTCACACTCCTGTCTATTGATTTCCTGGTTCCTCAGAGCAGGGAGTTGGTGTGTGGTCAACTTCACACTCCTGTCTATTGATTTCCTGGTTCCTCAGAGCAGGGAGTTGGTATGTGGTCAACTTCACACTCCTGTCTATTGATTTCCTGGTTCCTCAGAGCAGGGAGTTGGTGTGTGGTCAACTTCACACTCCTGTCTATTGATTTCCTGGTTCCTCAGAGCAGGGAGTTGGTATGTGGTCAACTTCACACTCCTGTCTATTGATTTCCTGGTTCCTCAGAGCAAGGAGTTGGTATGTGGTCAACTTCACACTCCTGTCTATTGATTTCCTGGTTCCTCAGAGCAGGGGGTTGGTGTGTGGTCAACTTCACACTCCTGTCTATTGATTTCCTGGTTCCTCAGAGCAGGGAGTTGGTGTGTGGTCAACTTCACACTCCTGCTCCCTTCCTTCCCCGTTTCTCTCCGCGGCATGACGGGAAAGTGATGATAAAAGAAACAGACATGCAGACATTAAGCAGTGAGTGTTGTATGCCATTTTGAATTAATCATGTCCAAAAAATGTTCCGAGATGAATCTAGAATTTTCATTAATAGGTATTTCTTGTAGAATATATGCACTTTGGGACGCATGGATCTTTGCGTATGCCTGTGTATGTGTGCGTGCGTGCGTTCGCGCGTGCGCGCGCGCGCGTGTGTGTGTGTGTGTGTTGTGCGTGAATGTGACACTGGTAATGGTGACAGTCTGCGTGTATGTTTGTCTGTTTGACTGCCCCACTGTCTGTCTGTCTGTTCGTTGTCTGTTTGGCTGCTGCTGTCTGTCTGTCCGTTGTCTGTTTGGCTGCCCCACTGTCTGTCTGTCCGTTGTCTGTTTGGCTGCTGCTGTCTGTCTGTCCGTTGTCTGTTTGGCTGCCCCACTGGCTGGCTGTCTGTTCGTTGTCTGTTGCTGCTGCACATGTCGCTGTGTTAACAGACAGGGATACACCATGGCAGAATCTTGGTTCTGGGCGAAAGGTTAATACTTGTTGATATGCATATACATATTCTCCTTCCCATGACACCTCATTCAATACACACCACAATCTTTTTAGACCTTTTTCTTATAATATACTTTTCCTCTGATACATAACATGAATACTTTTTTACACTAATATTCACATGCATTCCCTTTCCTTTATCCACTTCTTTACTCCTTTCCGTCTAAAAACACTTATAGTGAATAGACGTTAAACTGAAGATAAAACACACACACACACACACACACACACACACACACACACACACACAATCCTCCCCCCCTCCCAACACACACACACGCACACAGTGGGCTACAGATTCTCAGGGAGGCGTCACTGCGTCAGGACGAATCCATATACGGTACACCATATCTGCTAACCAGGTGCTTGGCCGGAAGCACAACCCTACGCGCGCACACACACTACCACCCCCTTCCCCCCACCCTCCCAATCCCCCCCTCCTCCCCCTCCCCTCCTCACACACACGCGCGCGCGCACACACACACCACAGCAACACCTAGACATTTCTGCTGTGTTAAGTTCCTGCTGATTGTACATTTTTCAACTTAGTTGCTGTTCAATGTCTTTTTTACTCGCTGGACAAAAGGGAATAATCAAAGCACGTAATGTTGTGAGAATGTAGACACGCTGACTGCCGAGACACTGAGCCAGCCAGTCTGATACCTCTTGGTCTGTAACTGTGTGAATGCCTTCAGCAAAGATGTGAGAGCAGAGAAAAACAAACAAACAAAAAAACAAAAAAACAAAACAAAAGAAAGATGGCGACAGGTTACTGGCAAAATCAGGAAATTATTCCACTTGAAACACTGAGGTGGAAAACTGTTTGATTTCCTGACCACTGCGGGGAGGGGGATATATATATATATATATATATATATATATATATATATATATATATATATATATATATATATGTATCGAGAGAGAGAGAGAGAGAGAGAGAGAGACTCGACGGTGTCTTTGTCATTTCGGTAAAAAAATTATTGACGGGTCGTCCCCAACTTTACAACACCTCTCTGTCTGTAGAGATGTAAATGTGTTGGTTTTTTTATGCATTAGAAGATTTCATTCAATAGGCCGTCAGCTGTTGTCTGATGTGTAAATATGCGGGGGAGCTGGGGGGGGGGGTCATTTTGTTGAAAGGACAGTTAGAGCGACCAGAGACAGAGAGAGAGAGAGACAGAGAGAGAGAATGAATGAATGAATGAATGAATTAATTAATCTTTATTTTCCAACGGTGGAGGTATTAGCACACTGAGAGAGAGAGGGGGGGGGGGGGGAGACAGACAGACAGACAAACGGACAGACAGAGAGTCAGACAGACAGAGTCATTCAGTACACAAATAATCTTTACATGTGTCCCCCACAGGATTTACTGAAAAAAACACGTCTTGTCTTGTCTTGTCTTGTCTCATTATTCGAGCCGTACATGGTATGTCCATATTTATTGAATGTTGGGGGAGTGCTTAACATAGCATGGTATGTTTTGTTAACACCATGAAGAGCCTGGGAATCTGGTTCTGTTGTCCCACAGTAATTCATCGTGAACGGGAACACTGAGCTCGTCTTGTTTTTAAGGGTGGTTCTGTGTTTTACTTTCTTTTCACACAGCAATGATTTCTTCAGTTTATATGGATTCCAGGCCTGTTCTTAGGGATTGATTATGAAAAAGATGGTTCTACCTGGGTTGAACTCCTGGGTAGAGGGGGTGCAGGGTAAGGTGTGTGTGTGTGTTGGGGCTGATGTACGTTTATGTGTATTTGACTGTGCTTTCATATATGTGAAACTGCATGTTTGGTGCATATCTGTTATGCATATGTGTGTGCATGTGTGAATGTGTGTCTGCCTTTTTTTCCTTTTTTTAACATTTATTTGCTTATTTATCATCATTGTTGTCTTATTTATTAATTTTTTTTTTCATTATTATTTTTATTATTATTATGCATTTATTATATTATTATTATTTAGTTAGTTAGGCGTTTTGGTTTTTTTTCTCAAGGCCTGACAAAGCGCGTTGGGTTACGCTGCTGGTCAGGCATCTGCTTGGCAGATGTGGTGTAGCGTATATGGATTCAACCGAACGCAGTGACGCCTCCTTGAGCTACTGAAACTGAAACTGAACTCCTGCCTGAAAAGGATTGTGATCAAGTCGAGATGTATTGCTAATCTTTGAAGTTTTCCCAATATTTGTTTCGGTCCATTTACATATGTCTGTACCTGAGTAGCTTCTGCCCATCTGAGAAACCCAAACACGTCCAGTGAATAGCATGTTTTTTGACAGAGTTTTGAATACTGATGGAGTCTGGAGGGTTTCGTCAGTAATCTATCTATCAAGCAGCAACAAGCTTACTCCCTTTTCCTCGTTTTATTGCGTATTTGTTTTGATGTATGACAATAGCAGCAGAGGTTGCTGACATGTTGCTGCCCTGTTATGCCCATCATTTCAGTGGTATGTCCCCACACCCTCATCCCACGCCCGCACACACGGCCTACATCAGGCTTCGTTTGCCACAGTCCTGCAGTCAGCAGTCAACAGGGGTCTATCGATGTTAGGTCACAAGGACACCAGGACACAACTCACCGCAGGAGACCCTGCACTTCTGCCGAACCACTTGGATGAACTTCAGTAGTACCTGGTCTGATTCACCTAACGCGGATTACCACACACACGAAGCCCCCTTCTGACCACAAAAATCGCTTAGTCCTGGAGCAAGATTGATTAAGTATCACCTAAGTAAGGTCTACCACCTCTCTAAACGACAGTCACTCATGACTCCGTAGTCACTAAAGGTTTTGACAGGATCTCTCACATTCATGGAACTAGAGGGGGATCTGAGCTGCAGTCACCTTGAGAACAAGGCATGGAAGGCCACAGAAATTGGGAGGTTCATTTTTCCATATGTTTCATGATGATTTTTTTAAAATAAATTATTATTTATTTATGTACGCTTATTGTTGACTTCATCAAGTTTTTGCGCCTTATACATATTATTAGTAGTAGTAGTAGTCCTTTTTTTATGTATTTATCTATTGTTTATTCACCTTTTTTTCTTTTCTTTTTTTCTCAAGCCTGACTAAGCGCGTTGGGTTACGCTGCTGGTCAGGCATCTGCTTGGCAGATGTGGTGTAGCGTATATGGATTTGTCCGAACGCAGTGACGCCTCCTTGAGCTACTGAAACTGAAACTGAAACTCATGATGAATGAAGATGGGGGTATTGCCGCTATGCAGGTCCAGTTACTTTTGGGACTGCGTGAAAATGTCGTACCTTACGCTTCCTTTGATCAGATAATTTCATGGCAAGAACTAAACCCAGGAGATACGAACATCTGCAATGTTGTCAAGAAATTTGAACGAAACTCTGGAAAGACATCCACGATTAGCCACAGGTCACCTGTGAAGGGACTGAAACCAACGAGGCAAGGTAGTTCTGAGAAATAAGCTAACAGTGGAGTGTGAGGGAATCATCCCAGGACAGATCTGGACACTTCATGGTCTTGAGAGAATGATAACTCATTACTTCTTTTGAGATTTGAAAAATCATGATCATTGTCCAGTAATGTGACAGGAGTAGAATCTTTTACGCGCTTTGTCTTGATGGTGACAGTTCGCCGATAGCTGTACTTTATCGGGCTCAGCAACAGATCTACTCCTTATTTAACCCTTACACCTCCATGCTCGCATTTATGCACAGGCGTGGTAGAGGACCCATGTCACTGAAAGGTGACCATTCATTGGTCTGTTATCCATGACCTTACTGCTCTTAATGTTCGGTGGTAGGCTAGGCCATATTTTCTATACATCGGAAGAGGAATCCCCAGCTATTCTTAGCCACTGTCTTTTCTGTGTTTATACCACAAGGGAATTTTGTTCTCTAAATTGACTGGCGGAGAAAGGGTTAACTGAAATCACCTGGATATGGCAATAGTCCAGTTTGTCAGTCCTGACATTGATACTCTGACATGAAAAGTGCAGGTTCTCAAGGACTGATCAACACGTTGGGTTTATGCCAAGTTTAGACGCCTGCTCCTTTGTCGATGTTGTTTTAAGTAGATGTCGTTGAGCTTATATGGATCAATCTGCACGCTTTGACATCTGCGTAAAACTTACATCGATCGGCTAAGATGTGCCGTCAGACAGGCAGACAGACAGAATGAAACTCATTCACTTCAAATGAAGAGAGAAATGCAAAACACAGTCCCACTTTGTCAGGCCTTTGCTACATGTAGTTCTGTTGAGTGGCAAAACAAACTGCTGTGTTTTTATCGGTTTCGTGTTTTAATTTAATTCAGCGTAAGATTCAATTCACATTTTAGTTCAACATTTGTCATGTTCGTATGAAAACTGGACTCGACTGAGAGACTGTGTGGTGTGAGTGACGAGCCCGCCCCTGAGTGCACACGTCATTTCCAATCGGATTAATGAAAATGTCGTGTAGTGCAGTGTAGTGTAGTGTAGTGTATCCGTATCGTATCGCATGGCATCGCATCGTATTGTACTGTATTGTATTGCATTGTATTGTGTTGTATTGTATTATAATTGTATGGTATTGTATTGTATTGCATTATATCGTGTTGTGTTGTATTGTATTGTACTGTACTGTATGGTATTGCATTGTACTGTATTGTACTGTACTGTATGGTATTGCATTGTTCTGTTGTACTGTATCGTATTGTGTTGTACTGTATTGCATAGCATTGTATTATACTGTACTGTACTATATTGTATTGTACTGTACTGTATTGTAGTGTACTGTATTGTATTGCATTGTACTGTATGTATTGTATTGTACTGTGTTGTACTATTATCGTACTGTATGTATTGTACTATATTGTACTGATTGTTTTGTATTGTATTGTATTGTACTGATTATATTGTATTGTATTGTACGGCCCGGTATGAAGTGACAGGAGGAGGGTGAAGCACGGAGACCAGCAGTGCAAGTGGTGCTGTCCTGTGGCGCTGTCCTAACTGGCCCCTCTCCCTGGAATCGGATTGTGTCAAGATGGCTGTTAGCTGTGACGTCGTCAGACCTCGTTAGCGTCACGTGACGTCTGACGGACAGAGCTCTGGGATGATGGTGGGGGTGGACCTCGTGAGAAAACCTAGGCGTACCTCCTGATCGAACTACGTGTATTTAATGGCGTTACATTTTCGTTAACACCACGTTCAGTAGCACTAAGTGTCGATAGCGTTATAATCATTATTATTTTTGTTTGTTGTCGTTGTCGTTGTTGTTATCATCATTATCATTATTATCATCATTTTATTTGTTTCAATAACTATTTTGCCAATCTATTGTTCATTATCACTACGTGTCGACAGAGCTACGTTTCAATAGCACTATTGTTGCCGACCTTCCAGATACTTATCACTACATACCACTGGTGTAACACTACGAAATCACGGCTATGGAACAGACACACACACACTGACAGCGTTGTCATTAATCGAGCAGCGCTACTGATAAGAAGCGTCACTGACAAGTACCATAAATTAAAAACAGTAGTACTGTCGACTCGTAGCGCTGTTGAACGTAGTGGTAATGGCACTAACGAACGTAATGATAATAGCATACAGCGCCAAAGAACATAGTGATAATGGTACGAAGTGTTCTTGACGCATAATGTTAATGAATCTAATGATATAAATAATGGTAGAAAGTGTTCTTGGTGCATAGGACTAATGGACGTAGTGGCAGTGGTACGAAGCCTTGTTGACACGTACAGCTAATGACACGTAGAGCTAATGACACGTAGAGCTAATGACACGTAGAGCTATCGACACGTAGAGCTAATGACACGTAGAGCTATCGACACGTAGAGCTAATGACACGTAGAGCTATCGACACGTAGAGCTATCGACACGTAGTGCTAATGACACGTAGAGCTATCGACACGTAGAGCTAAT
>NC_134897.1:27309674-27312174 GCF_041734735.1 Babylonia areolata | reverse complement strand
TGTTTTTATTGTTATTATCGTCGTCGTCGTCGTCCTCCTCCTCCTTCTACTTCTTCTTATTATCATTATTATTCGTTATATAACATCCGGTTCCGAAAGAAGCGGAAGAAGAGCAGCAGTCGAGAGAGAGAGAGGTGAAGTCCCCTTGAGCACGTGCACGTCGCCCCAGTCCACCAGACACTGTCACGATCAGCGTCCTCATCCAGCCTCACACGCCCTCACCCTCCGATCACCCCCTCCCCGCCCCAACCCCCGACACCCGCCCCCCCCCCCCCCCCCCCCCCTCCCCCCTCCGCTCCCCCGTTCCCCCTCAGTCAGACAAGACTTTAGAGTGGACAGCAGCTGTAAATTCTGGTGTGACCTTTTCTATCTTATCATTTAATTCCATCGAAAATGTCCACCTTCAAATGTGAAAGAAATAAAACCATAACCAATGATTTCAATTTTAGCTAATCGAGAAAAAAAAGTACAATATATGTTTGCAACAGTGCATTGCTGAGATCAATTCAAATTACCACGTATTCAGGAAACATTGGGTTTATTACAAAGAAATATGTTTATATGTGTTTATCATGGAAAACAGCACTGCTTACTGTCTTCTATGTCAGAGCACCGTGTTTTGTTTAAACTAGTTATGCATGCAGGTGTAACCGACGTTATTAATGAAGTATGTTATGTGTAAGTGGTTTGCGTATGCATGTGCAAATATGACATTCAACAAACTGAATGTTCGGCTTGCATAAGAAAAAGTCTGTGTGTGTGTGTGTGTGTGTGTAGTGTAGTGTAGTGTAGTGTAGTGTGGGGATTGGGCCAATTTACGTGTTATTCTTTGTTTGTTGTTTTTTTGCTAATCGATTTTGTTCGTGTTGGTCGGATTTTCTTCCAATCTTTCTTTTTTTTTCTCTCTCTCTCTTTATTTGTATTTTTCTAATGATCGTGTCTGAAAATTATTTTTCAGAAAAACAAGATTTTAAGAGGACAGTGGACTGGCAGCAGTTATCAGTGTGTGTGTGTGTTTGTGTGCGCGCGCGCGCGCGCGCGCTCGCGTGCGTGCGTGCGTGCGTGCGTGTGTGTGAGTGTGTGTGTGTGTGTGCGTGCGTGAGTGCGTGCGTGTGTGTGTGTGTGTGTGCGTGTGTGTGTGTGTGTGTGTGTGTGTGTGTGTGAGCCATGCAGGGTCCAAACAGACAGAAGCGAAGAGGTGTGGAAAGTGTCAGGACGGATTTTGGTGAGAGACCAGTCACACCATTCTGGGGAAAGGAGAAGAGGCGACAGAGGAGGAAGGAGATGAGAAGCAGGATGGGGAGGGGCATGGGGAGGGGGGGGGGTGCAGACGCAGAGAGGTGGGGGGTGGGGAGGGGTGGGGGAGGTACCATGGAAGAAAGAAGGATACGGATACGGATGTTTTATTCAATATAGGCCATAAAGAAGAAAGAAGGACAGGCACAGAGAGAGGGACTCGTGAGTCACAAACTATTGGGAAGAGACAGAGACAGTCAGAGAGACAGAGACAAAGCTCATGTACCCCCCCAAGCCGTTGAAGAGAGGTTGAGGCAGGCGGAGAGGGCAGAGGCTCTCGTTGTATTACATGCCATTAGAGAGAGAAAGACAGAGACAGGCAGAGAGACAGAGAGGGGACTTCTGCAACACATGCATTTAGAGAGATAGAGACAGACAGAGGTACCATGTACCCCATGCCACTGGGAAGCGAGACAGACTGACAGACTGACAGACAGACAGAGACGCGTGTACCCAGTCCATTGGACAGAGACAGGCACAGAGACAGACAGAGGTTCATATATCTCATGTCATCACAGAGAGAGAGAGGTTCATATATCTCATGTCATCACAGAGAGAGAGAGGTTCATATATCTCATGTCATCACAGAGAGACAGAGGTTCATATATCTCATGTCATCACAGAGAGACAGACAGAGGTTCATATATCCCATGTCATCAACGAGAGAGAGAGACAGAGGTTCATATATCCCATGTCATCACAGAGAGACAGAGACAGGCAGAGAGAGAGACAGAGGTTCATATATCCCATGTCATTTCAGAGAGACAGAGACAGGCAGAGAGACTGACAGAGGTTCATATATCCCATGTCATTTCAGAGAGACAGACAGAGGTTCATATATCCCATGTCATCACAGAGAGACAGAGGTTCATATATCCCATGTCATTACAGAGAGACAGACAGAGGTTCATATATCCCATGTCATCACAGAGAGACAGACAGAGGTTCATATATCCCATGTCATCACAGAGAGACAGAGACAGGCAGAGAGACTGACAGAGGTTCATATGTCCCATGTCATTTCAGAGAGCCAGACAGAGGTTCATATATCCCATGTCATTACAGAGAGACAGAGACAGGCAGAGAGACTGACAGAGTTCATATACACCTAGCTATTACAGAGAGACACAAAGTGGGTTCATGTATCCCAAGTCTTTGGAAAGACACAGAGAGACGGACAGACAGAGGTCTTATATATCACAGA
>NC_134897.1:27299674-27307174 GCF_041734735.1 Babylonia areolata | reverse complement strand
CTGAAGCAGATGTCATTTGGCGAGAAGGGTCGCAACATGTGAAGAAGCTCATATGTTCACAGAGAGAGAGAGGGAGAGAGAGAGAGAGAGAGCTGAGGACACTGTCAGGAGGCAAAATGTATTGCATCGCCAATCATGTTGCCAGAAAGTCCAGGCTGAAGTTAAGTGATAAAACTTCACCTAGTCTCAACAAAATGTGAGGAACTCGACGGGGTGATGAAAAATAAATGCAAAGCAATACAGCACCTTTTAGTGAAACATCAATATTTTCACTTTTGTGTAATGGATATGTTGACTGAAGTAAAACTTGACTGAGCAGTTGTTGTTGTTGTTGTTTTTTTGTTTTTTTTTAATATGTTTAAAAAAGCAAACAAAACAAACCTCAAGCCAAGGAAAACAAGTGATGGAAAGAGCAAACACTCCCCTGGAACACTCATCCTCTGCTGGTTCGTTGCCAACGTTTGCAGACACAACAAACAGATAAACCGATACAGGATATGTTCCCAGGACCCTCTTCATGTTTCAGAAGCACGTGCATCGCGTGAGATCCGTCTTGCTCCCCCCCCCTCTCCCTCCCCCCTCCATGCCCACGTGGTGTGTGTGAGAGTGGTGACGTGGTCCCTCATGTCCAGTGTTTCTCATGGTCTTGGTGAACCATGATGACAGGCACTCAGTCTTGGCACGGTGGTGTGAGCCAGTCCCAGTCCTCTGTCTTTTGCTTCTGCTGCCGTGTGTGTGTGTGTGTGTGTGTGTGCGTGTGTGTGTGTGTGTGTGTGTGTTTGTGCATTTTATAGAGCAAACAAATATTTATGAGCAGGCTCAGAAAGCTTTTCTTTTTGTTAGTTTAGTGAGCCAGAAATCAAGAATTGCCTTTACATCTTGACATTTACCAGTATATGCTAGTTCTTTTTGCTGTTGTTGTTATTGTTATTGTATGGTGTAGAAATATAGGGCTAAGAAAATGTAAATATACTTGAAAAATTAGAACTGAAAAATTTCAAACGTTTGTCTGGATTGAATTGGAATACCTTGACCCAAATGGTTTATGGAGAAACTGGTATTTTTCCAATTAGTGCATTTGTAAATACGAGATTGGTTCCATTTTCGATTAGCTTAGTTTTATCAACAACAACAACAACAAAGAATTCTGGAATAATCTACTTGATATTATTTGATTTATACAGAAATGTTATTTGTTCATCAAAATGGAATATCTGGAAAAATATAGCAGACGAAGTGTAATAGAAACAGGATATGACTGTTTGGAATGATCAATACTCCTCAGGGACTCTTTCTGTAAGAACGTCAAAATAGCGTTGAAGATAATTTTCATAATTCGTGGAGACAGGCTCTAGAAGCGAGTAATAAATGTTTGTTATGTCGAAATTTCAAAAGTTGTTTTGGGAGAGAAAGAAGAGAAAAATACATGTAAAATGCCTGACAAATGACGTTATCAGCTTCTTCAAATTCCGAATGTTATCATAAGTTGAAAACAGAAATAGGGACACCCAGTGGCATACCACGAGAGTTGCGGCCATGTCAGGTTTGTATCATGTCTGTGACTGAGGATGAGTTCAATTTTAAAACGGATTGTCCTAAGTTCGATCAGTTGCGAAAAAGTATGTGCCTAAAAATACTTGTTTCCGAAATCGGTTTTTAATTTTTGCAATGTGCTTAAAGGAGGCAAAAGGTTACCTGAGGTGCAAGTTTATCAAATTTGCAAATGTTGTCTAGATACTCTTCAGGGGTTAAAAGACGTTTGTGTTTTCTCCGCTACTGTGTGCATTTGGAAATGTCTATTCCGGGAGTGAAAGGATAATCAAAATTTGAAACTTATAGTAGGCCTTGGATAATAATCAAAAATTGAAACTTGTGTATGCACACACACACGTGTGTGTGTGTGTGTGTGTGTATGTGTGTGAGGGGATTCTGTGGAATATTCAAACGAATGAAAGCGTGTTAGCAATTGTCCAGCAGAAGTGATCTTGATACTTATATACGTCGCAGAATTCATCAGCTGGCGTTAGAAGTTATGGCGTGTATTGGTGTGAAAATAAAACCAGTACTGAAGAGAAAAAAATCAGTCAAAAGTCTGGTTTGGATTTCCGAACGGGCAGCACTCAGCTCTAAGAGGCAGCAGTGCTGAACACCAACGAAATGTCTAGGCGGTTGAGTGATTGTCCTCTGGCGACAGACCTTGCGGCGACGTAAGTTGATAAACCCCTCCTCCCTTCTCTCCCCGCCAGAAACCACCCCCTCTTCCCCCTTAGTGTGTGCGGGGACCACGAGAAGAATGGATGTGAGTGAAGCAGTGTGTGGAGGAACCTGCTGAACATCGCTAATGACACTGGCTGGAGATGGAACATAGGGTACACACACACACACACACACACACACACACACACACACACACACACACACATTCATTTTCTGTCTGTCTGTCTGTCTGTCTGTCTGTCTGTCTCTCTCTCTCTCTCTCTCTCTCTCTCTCTCTCTCTCACCTGACATCATAGCATCATCCATGTATACAGGCCTTAATCGTGAATACAATAATTATGTTCTGTTTCTCTGTGTAAAGTTGTGTGTGTTTGTGCGTGTTTGTGTGTGTGTGTTTTGGGGCTCGTGTGCTTTTGTGTACAGTGTTTGGCCTGTGAACATGTGTGTGTGTGTGTGTGTGCTTTTATATCTGTGAGACTGCACATTTGTCGCATGTCTATTCATTCACTTTTGTATCTTCTTTTCCTTCCTTTCTTTCTCTTGTCCCCCAAGGCCTGACTTGGTGCGTTGGGTTGTGCTGCTGTCCAGGCATCTGCTTAGCATATGTGGTGTAGCGTAAACGGGTTTTTCCGAACACAGTGACGCCTCCTTGAGTGACTGAACTGAAAGATGTACACCTGCACTGCGGGAGACTGATGAGGTGAGAAAGGAACACCACATGATGTGGTCGTCATGCTGTGTCAGTGGCTTGGTGAGGTGAGAAAGGAACACCACATGATGTGGTCGTCATGCTGTGTCAGTGGCTTGGTGAGGTGAGAAAGGAACACCACATGATGTGGTCAGTGGCTTGGTGAGGTGAGAAAGGAACACCACATGATGTGGTCCACATGCTGTGTCAGTGGCTTGGTGAGGTGAGAAAGGAACACCACATGATGTGGTCCACATGCTGTGTCAGTGGCTTGGTGAGGTGAGAAAGGAACACCACATGATGTGGTCATCATGCTGTGTCAGTGGCTTGGTGAGGTGAGAAAGGAACACCACATGATGTGGTCGTCATGCTGTGTCAGTAGCTTGGTGAGGTGAGAAAGGAACACCACATGCTGTGTCAGTAGCTTGGTGAGGTGAGAAAGGAACACCACATGATGTGGACCACATGCTGTGTCAGTGGCTTGGTGAGGTGAGAAAGGAACACCACATGCTGTGTCAGTGGCTTGGTGAGGTGAGAAAGGAACACCACATGATGTGGTCCACATGCTGTGTCAGTGGCTTGGTGAGGTGAGAAAGGAACACCACATGATGTGTCAGTGGCTTGGTGAGGTGAGAAAGGAACACCACATGATGTGGACCACATGCGGTGTCAGTGGCTTGGTGAGGTGAGAAAGGAACACCACATGATGTGGTCCACATGCTGTGTCAGTGGCTTGGTGAGGTGAGAAAGGAACACCACATGATGTGGTCGTCATGCTGTGTCAGTGGCTTGGTGAGGTGAGAAAGGAACACCACATGATGTGGTCATCATGCTGTGTCAGTGGCTCCAAGGCAGGAGGCTGGGGAGGTGAACTATGGAAATCTTGATCATAGTTCATTCTCTGTACAGCGCATTGTTACATGCAGAAGCAAGATCAAAGCGCTTTACATATCCACGACTTAAGATGAACCGAGAAAGCACGTACGTTTATACTTAAACATATAAAAGATCATAAAACGACAATCTCTAGTGTTATGAAAGCAGATTTTTTTCAAATCCACACAGTTACAAACTATTCATGATAAATGTTACTTTGAATAACACATATACACAAAAACCTTTGTAAACAGCTAATATGAGGGAACCCACAGTTAAACTTTACACAAATATAATTTACAAAGGACAGTTCTAATTTGCACAGCTGAATTCTATACATGGATAAAGGAGAACAGTTATAATTTGCATGAAGGGGAAACCACAGTAGAATTCTATATATATATACATGTATTAAGGAGGACAGTTATAATTTACATATTTTGGGGGGGGTTTCCATATCGGGGGAAAATGCTACAAGGGGTGTCTCATTGGATCATGAGCGCTGTTGACATTCATGTCCATTTTCTGTCTGCACGCCTGTCTACTTACCTCCGGCGAGCATTGGCTTTGTGGGGTCGTAGTTTTCTTTCGTTTCGTTTCAGTTTTTTTATTCAGTTGTGAGTAATGGAGACAGTATCCTTTGTGCACAGGTTCTTACGATAGTCGGTGATTTCGAATGAACCACAAAAAAAAGTAGAATGAATCACAGTTGTTCTCTTCCTCTTTCTTCTTCTTCTTCTTCTTCTTGCTCAGTCTCTGACTTCATAAATCGTCCTCCACTTCCCATTTATCACATTGTATCAGACGTGTTTACTGTGTGCATCTACGATAAATGTCAGGTAGGTTTTAGGCCGTGAAACGGTACCTACCCAAGGACATCACAAGTAATATTATTCCTGTCTGTCTGTCTGTCTGTCTGTCACACACACACACACACACACACACACACACACACACACACACTGCAATAATGTCAGTTACAGAGAGAGTCAATTGATTGCACAGTCTGCGTGTTTGAAGGACCAAGTGATAACATGAGTGTTGATGACTGGAGAACCGTACGGAGCACCAGAGGGAGATATATTGTTGCTGACTGCCTAGGTATTGTGAAGGATGGGGGAGGAAGAACTGTTGTATAGTATGCGGATAGTAAAATAGTTGCCCTCTCTCTCTCTCTCTGTGAAGAATTTGTATATATTAGCGCGTGTATGCATGCGTGCGAAAGCTGGTGCGTGTGTGTGTGTGTGTGTGTGTGTGTGTGTGTGTGTGTGTGACTGAGTTACATTCCATGTCATTTGATGTTTTGCGTTAAACGTTTTTTTTTCCTTTTCTTTTTACTGTCTACCGTGTCCGTACCGATTTTTCTTTCTTTTTTATTTCTTTTGTGCGTGCGCGCGCGCGTGTTTGTGTGCGTGTGCGTGTGTGTGTGTGTGTGAGGGCATGGTGTAAAGAAGCTTTCAGATTTTCCAGTTTACCCTCAATAAAAAATTTGATTTGATTCTCTCTCTCTCTCTCTCTCTCTCTCTCTCTCTCTCTCTCTCTCTCTCTCTCTCTCTCGTCTCTCTCTCTCAAAGTTGCTTGATATGTAACATTGTACATCTTCTATTCACTCTGACATAGAGACGAATATTTTACTGCCGGTCTGTACACTTCTGTTATTTACTTTACAAGCCATTTGTAAACATGCACATAACAGAAAATCTTGTGAATTACCTCTCTGTCTTTTGTCTGGCTATTGGCTCAAGAGGGGGAAACAGCCAGTATAGTGATCCCGAATCGGTTCGCTGTGTCCGTATGCATGCACGCATGTCTGTGTGTGTGTGTGTGTGTGTGTGTGTGTGTGTGTCCGTGTAGAACGTTAACAAATTCATTTTATCCGGAAATACTATGCCACTACCGGATTTAGTTCAAATATAGATCACAAGAACAGTTCCACCCGTAGCAATTATAAGTCGTAAGTCTTCCGAGTTGAACCGTATTTCCGGATCGTGAATGTTTTATTTCAGCCAGTCTGGGGTTTATTTCGTTTTGTCTCCGCATTTGCTTGGGTCGTTCCTTCTTCGTTGCCGGATAAGGTTTGTGTTAATTAATTCTGAACAAAAGACACCGACATTTTTGTTGCTTACGGATAATTTATAAAAGGTACTATATAGAATGAACATGCTAATAACGCTTGATGGCGGATTTCTTGGTCAACCGTCTTGCCGGAAAAGTCCGTCACTGTAGGAATCGTTTTGCATACGTTAGCTACTTTTGTTATTCAGTATCTGAGCAGCAAAGTTATAGAACAGGCTGGAGCAGGTTGACGGATCGACAGATACGAACGTTTTCCTGTGAGTTGTTTGGATTCTGGAGAATTTCGGAACGGACCCTGTTGTGTGTGAGTGCGAGTGTGTGTGGATTATGACAGCTATGTGCAAGTGTACTCGCCGAAATGCATGCATGTTTCCAGTAGCGTGTGTGTGTGTGTGTGTGTGTGTGTGTGTGTGTGTAACTGACGTATATCTATCGACATATCAGTCTCTCAATCTCTGTCTGTGTCTCTCTGTCTGCCTGTCTGCCTGTCTGTCTGTCTGTCTGTCTGTCTCTCTCTCTCTCTCTCTCTCTCTCTCTTAGTCTCTATCTCTCACCATATACATATTTTTTGTACGTGTATGTATATAGATAGATACATAGATAGAGACACTATGTCTGTGTGCGTGTGCATGTGAATTTGTAGCCATCGGTGTGCTTTTATGTGTAGGGTGCGGCATGGGCATATTGGTTTGTGTGTTGAGAGAGGGACCTTCGTGTCTGTCAAACTGAATTGTTGCATGAGCGTTGCACTGATATCTATCTGAGAGTACTTCACGATTTGTCATAGCTGACCCTCCACTCTTGTTGAACCAGGCACTGATATCTATCTGGGGGTATTAGTGTCCATGAGTTGAATATTATTCACCTCCCGTTCCCCCCCCCCCCCCCCCCCCCCCCCCCCCCCCCCCCCCCCCCCCCCCCCCGCGACCCCCTCCCCACTGATAAAGGAGTCATTCTGGGCTCGTCTTAAATGACTCCCTCACCCCACCCAGCCCCCGGGTAAATTTAGCCTTGCTAGAAGTGACGCCCTCTCCCGCTCAGTTGACATTACGATCTGCCAGTGAAGCGGGAATCGAACCCCATCCTCTTCCTTTGTGCGGCTGTTCCGCCCCTGGTCAGAATAATGATAATGATAACAATAATCATAATAGTAATGATGATAATCATTAGCATCATCATCATCGTTAGTATTTATACAGCGGCGAACCTTGTGCGGAGACAAACCAAAGCGCTTACACTCCAGTCATTCACACGCTTCCATAACTCTATTTAAAGAAAAAACAACTATAAAGCTGGGGAAACCGAAAACAAGGAAGGGGCGGGGGGGGGGGGGGGGGGCAGCGCTATTTGGAAAGAGGGTGGTTTTAAGGCGCTGAAGGGAGTGAATGGATGAAGCAGGCAATGCAGACAGAAAGAAGTGGAGGCGAGAGAGACAATGAGAGAAGCGAAGTCTAGATGTTTCGTCGGTGGACAGATAACTCGGAACGGAACTGGTGTGCCGTCATTGACGGCAGCGTGAGCGTGAAGATGGCCAGGGACTGTGTCCTGTTTCAGGTCGTCCATGAGGCGTCGTGTCTCTCTTCACGTCTGGAACATCTTCCCTCTTCTTCCTCAGTCTTTCCTTTTGGAATCAATTGCACTGA
>NC_134897.1:27264674-27297174 GCF_041734735.1 Babylonia areolata | reverse complement strand
CGTGGATGGGTTTTTTTTTTCACCTGATGGGAAGCCAGTGAAGGGAATGACAGTGGAGAAAAAAAAACCCACACACACCATGATTAGAATGTTTCACGGGAACAAGGCAGGCAGCACAAATTTGAAGCACTGAACAGGGGATTCACGCGCGCACACAGAAACACACACACACACACACACACACACACACACACACACACACGCACACACACACACACACACACACACCGACACACACACACACACACACACACACACACACACACAAACACACCACTTATGCAACCAATACGCCCCCTCCCTTCCACCACCAATACAAGAAACATTAAACATATATCACGCTGTATTTCTTGACAAAAATCTTTGTCACAGCAAAACAAAAACAAAAAGTACAAAGTGATCTCTGCATTTTGCATGGATCATTCCATAATGATCCCCTTATGCGGTAAAAAAAGGAACTCCTCGCTTCGAGCCCCTGAGAAATGAATCAATAAACATCAGGGGTAGTTAGGGAAGAAACACACATTCCATGGAAGTCCTGACAGTGCAATCTTCACCTTCTTGTCTGAACAAGCTCACCGACCTTTAAACAGCAAAGACTTTTTTTTAATTCTCTGGCAGCACAGAGACATTGCTTCAACACACACAGTCTTGAAAGAAAAAAAGAATTAGTAATTGCAAATACTTCTTGGAGGCGCTGTGGCAGAATTGGTGGACCTCTGGTCCAGTGAGAAAATTGGACCCTGCCTTGCACACACACACACACACACACACACACGAGAGAGAGAGAGAGAGAGAGAGAGAGACAGAGAGAGAGAGAGAAAGGGAGAATAAATAAGACACTGGCTCACATGCATGCTTGTTCACTGATCAACTACCAAAAGAGAAGACATCCGCAGCGAAAAGACAGAGGACTGGACCTGGCTCACACCGCCGTGTCAAGACTGAGTGCCTGTCATCATGGTTCACCAAGACCATGAGAAACACTGGACATGAGGGACCACGTCACCACTATCACACACACCATGTGGGCATGGAGGGGGGAGGGAGAGGGGGAGCAAGATGGATCTCACGCGATGCACGAACTCTGGAAATATGAAGAGGATCCTGGGAACATATCCTGTGTTGGTTTGTCTGTTTGTCTGTCGTTCCTGCAAAGTTTGGAAACAAGCCAGTGGGGGGGCACAGTGTTCCCAGGAGAGTTTCCGCTCTTACGTCGTTTATCTTCCTTTGCTTGAGTTTTGTCTTTGTTCACTTTGTTATTGATATTGATGGGCTTTTTTAACTGTTCAGTCACGTATCACTGAAGTCCCTCTCTTCCCAGCACACAAAGGCGCAAACATTGATGTCCATCGAAAAGGCGTTGTATTCTGTTGCATTATGTTTCATTGTCCTGTCAACTTCTTCACAGTTTGTTGTTGAGGCTGGACGAAGTGCAATTGGTTAACCTCAGTCAGGGTATTTTGTATTTTGTATTTCTTTTTATCACAACAGATTTCTCTGTGAGAAATTCGGGCTGCTCTCCCCAGGGAGAGCGCGTCGCTATACTAAAGCGCCACCCTTTTTTTTCTTTTTTTTTTTGTATTTTTCCTGCGTGCAGTTTTATTTGTTTTTCCTATTGACGTGGATTTTTCTACAGAATTTTGCCAGGAACAACCCTTTTGTTGCCGTGGGTTCTTTTACGTGCGCTAAGTGCGTGGTGCACACGGGACCTCGGTTTATCGTCTCATCCGAATGACTAGCGTCCAGACCACCACTTAAGGTCTAGTGGAGGGGGAGAAAATATCGGCGGCTGAGCCGTGATTCGAACCAGCGCGCTCAGATTCTCTCGCTTCCTAGGCGGACGCGTTACCTCTAGGCCATCACTCCACTGCTTGTGTTTTATTGTGATGAACCTGAGGTTGGCTCTCACGGTCTGACCATCACGTTGGTTTTGGTGTCAGGCAAGTCCAGTGGTACGAAAAGCCACCACGACTGGAGACTTCCCTGGCTGCAGTGGGTGGCCGTGGTGTCTTGGGTACCTGGTCACGCCCTGAGCTCTCCACTGAGCCCTGCAGCACTGCCTTTCTACCCGTTGGTTCTCACTCTGGATCTCGTCCGCCCAGTCCGAAAGAACCGTCTTTGCATATCCCTAACTCACCGAGGGTTGTCAGGCAGTTGTTCCTTTTCTTGAAGCGGATGTGGTGTAGCGTCATTGGATCAGTCCACACTCTTCGGCACCTCCTTGAAACTGGAACTGTCCTGTTCCACATGATGCTGGGGGAAGCTGGCAGAATGGTTAAGGCGCTTATTTGCCAGTACACGGATTCCGTGAGGGTCTGGGTTCAAATCCCGCTCTCACCCTTTCTCCCAGGTTTGACTGGGAAATCAAACTGAGCGTTTAGTCATTCGAATGAGATGATGAACATAGGTCCCGTGTGCAGCACGCACTTTGCGCACTGAAAAAGAACCCATGGCAACGAGAGTGTTGTTCTCTGGCAAAATTGTATAGAAGAAATTCACTGATAGGTACGCAAATACATATGTATGCACTCAAGGCCTGACTAAGCGCGTTGAGTTATGCTGCTGGTCAGCCACCTGCCTAGCAGATGCGGTGTAGCGTATATGGATTTTCCCGAACACAGTGACGCCTCCTTGAGAAACTGAAACTGAAACTAAGCAGATGTGGTGTGGCGTCATTGGATCAGCTCTCCCGCTTTGCCACCTCCTTGAAACTGGAACTGTCCAGTTCCACAGAATGAGGGCTCAGGGGGATTGACTCGCAAGTTTGTTTTTTGTTTTTGTTTTTTTACCGCAAGCTGATCGGTATGGGGAAAACAAGGTTTGGATTTCCCTCTGCTCTTGCGAAGTGAACACGTCTAGACTGAGGACTGCCTCTTCCCTCTCCCTCCTCTCTTCCCACTCCCTCCTCTCTCTTCCCTCTCCCTCCTCTCTTCCCTCTCCCTCCTCTCTCTTCCCTCTCCCTCCTCTTTCCCTCTCCTCTTCCATCTCCCTCCTCTCTCTTCCCTCTCCCTCCTCTCTTCCCACTCCCTCCTCTCTCTTCCCTCTCCCTCCTCTCTTCCCACTCCCTCCTCTCTCTTCCCAATTTTCTATCCTCCGAGGGTTCTTGTGGCATCGAACTTGACAACGGCTGCAGTGTGAGTGAGTGAGTGTGTGTGTGTGTGTGTGTGTGTGTGTGTGTGTGTGTGTGTGTGTGTGTGTGTGTGTGTGTGTGTTGTGTGTGTGTGTGTGTGTGTGTGTGTGTGTGTGTGTGTGTGTGAAGCCTTTACCTTCAACAGAGTGCCTGAAGTAAAAGGAAGCACGATGCATGGCATCCTAAACCCTTGGCTGCTGTCTTCTCTTGACAAGCTTGATCCCGCTCATGTTCAGCAGTATTAGCAGAAGTCGTAGCAGGAGTAGCACAGTAGTAGTGGCAGGAACAGGGGTGAAGGTGTGGGGGGCGGGGGTAGGGGGGGGGGGCAATAGTAGCAGTAGTGGTAGTAGTACTATTAGTTGCAGTAGCAGCAGAAGTATTTGTGTGATGCTACCCTACCTCCTCTCTTCTTTCCAACCAGCCCACCATGGACACTGTGTAGCTGTCTGGCACCATGTAATCCAAACACTCAGTACAACGTCGTTATGCCAACAAGTAGTTGTAGCAGCAGCAGCAGCAGCAGCAGCAGAAGCAGCAGTAGTAGCAGAAGCAGCAGCAGCAGCAGCAGCAGAAGCAGAAGCAGTAGTAGCAGCAGTAGTAGTAGTATTGAGCGCATGAGTGATGGTCATACTACAAGCTACGAAGGAAGAAAACACTTCGCTGAATATTCGTTGGCGCACATTTTTATCTTCATTTTGATTTCCGTTTTACCTTCCTGTGAGCTGCTGCTGCTGCTGCTGCTGTTGATGATGATGATGATGATGATGATGATGATTGCTATCATTAGGAGGAGTAGTAGTAGTAGTAGTAGTAGTAGTAGTAGTAGTAGTAGTGATGATGATGATAGCTATTATTATTATTATTATTATTAGAAGTATTAGCCGCAGTACTAGTTGTTGCTGTAGTTCACACTTAGGTTGTTGTATACAGTCAATTAACTTGCATTAGTTTTTTTCCAAGTTCTGTTGAAACGCTGTGATCCACACAGCACAATGTGTAAGTGACACACTCCTCTCAACCCAACCTCCACCCCCCACCCCCACCCCCAGGCTTTGGATTGGCCCCCCCCTCGCTCCATTGACCAATTGGAATTCATTCCGGTCCAACGGGAACGGATGCAGTTTTCTCCTTCACAAACTTCCCCCACGTGGTGGTGGCTCCACCGAGTTCTGCTCAGTGGCTCAGTCATGGGTTTCTTCCTTTCTTCCTTCCTGCCCCCTCAACCCCCCCCCCCCCCCCCCACCCCCCCACCCTCCACCCCACGCCCTTATTTCTAACTCCGTTCTTTCTCCATGTGTCGTTCTCTGTGGAACAGAGGTCAGAGGAACGTACGGACGGTGCGTCGGCAGGATTTCTTTGACTCTCACACAGTGCATGACCTGTTGGCCTCCTCAGTGAATTAAGCATCGTCTCCGCCGGTGTGATGGCACAAGAATGACCGCCCCTCCCCCCCACCCCAACCCCCCTATCCCCTCCCCAACCCCCCTATCCCCTCCCCCTCTCTCCCCACCACCTCCCTCCCACCAGGTTAACACCACATAATCATTCTGGGAAAGGCTTGAAATGACTCCTACCCATGCCCTGAAAGTTTTCATAATTTAGAGTTTACCAAAGCATCTAGAAATCAAATATCAGTATTATTGTTACTGGTGAGCAGAAACAGGTTAGAGCTAACATGAAGCAGCCTTGAAGCACACTCAAGTCCACGTCTCAAACCCACTCCATGATGGGTCAGTGTGGACTGCTGTCTGTTCCATGATGGGTCAGTGTGGACTGCTGTCTGTTCCATGATGGGTCATTGTGGACTGCTGTCTGCTCCATGATGGGTCAGTGTGGACTGCTGTCTGGTCCATGATGGGTCAGTGTGGACTGCTGTCTGCTCCATGATGGGTCAGTGTGGACTGCTGTCTGTCTGTTCCATGATGGGTCAGTGTGGACTGCTGTCTGCTCCATGATGGGTCAGTGTGGACTGCTGTCTGCTCCATGATGGGTCAGTGTGGACTGCTGTCTGTTCCATGATGGGTCAGTGTGGACTGCTGTCTGCTCCATGATGGGTCAGTGTGGACTGCTGTCTGCTCCATGATGGGTCAGTGTGGACTGCTGTCTGGTCCACTCTGAGAGTCAAGGGCTGTGCCAGATTAACTACACACGAACACAAGCGGAATGTATTCAGGGCCGGCCTAGAATGAACTGCATGTGGAGACTATTATGGGACATCACTTCAGTTTTAGTTTCTCAAGGAGGCGTCACAGTGTTCAGACATTTCCACATACGCTACACCACATCTGCAAGGCAGATGCCTGACCAGCAGCATAACCCAACGCGCTTGGTCATTCCTTGACTGCATTTTTTTTTGCTTGTGTGTGTGTGTGTGTGCGCGCGTGCGTGCGTGTGTGTGTGTGTGTGTGTGTGTGTGTGTGCCTATCATAGTGGACATCTTATACAGAATTTTGCTAGCGGACAACACTCTCGTTGCCATGGGTTCTTTCTCTGTGCGCCAAGTGTGTGCTGCACACGGGTCCTCGGTTTATGGTCTCATCCGAATGACTAGACTGCTCGGTAAGAACTTCTAGTGAAACTTGAGAGAAAGGGCGAGAGGAACAAACTACCAACCCCAAAATAAACCCCTTTTTTGTGATCTGCAGTCATTGTAGTTTTACACTAAACTGAGCCCCTCGTGATTTGTGCCGACGTGTTTAAAAACAAAAAAACAAAAAATAAAACAAAAAACACTCGAATGTTATAAAACGCGTTTGTGGAGAGAGAAAAAAAAATACGAAGAGGAGAAGGGGATAGACTTAATATGCAGCATTGAATTGAGCAGGAAAAAAAATTGATCTAAAGTAATTCCTAATGGGGGAGATTTCTGGCACTCCCCCCACCCCCTCCACGCCCCCAACTCCAGTAGAATCAGAACGGTGTGTAGAGTGGAAATGAAGCAACAAGGGAGGCTGGAAGTGTCATTTTCCAGGCAGGCGCTGCCTCGGCCTCACGTGGAGTTTTTGTCGTTATTGGTGTTTTTGTTGACCTGCACCGTTGCAGTTGCTGTGTGGTTGGTATGGTGGCGTGAGGGAATTGTACTGCATGCGGTATTGATGCCAGGCAGAAACAGTGTGTCGCCAAGCTGGGCTGGTTGGAAGAAAGGAAGAGGTGAGGTGGGGTAGCAGCATACAACAACAACAGCTACTACTACTACTACTACTACTACTACTACTACTACAGGATGATGATGAGAAGAAGAAGAAGATATTGATGTTGATGATGATGATGATGAAGAAGAAGATGATGACGAAGAAGAAGAAGAAGAAGGAGGAGGAGGAGGAGGAGGAGTATAGTTGCGGTTGCAGTTCATCTATACAGCTCATTCAAACGCCTCAGAGTGCTTTACAACACGCCAGTCACTCTCTCTCTCTCTCTCTCTCTCTCTCTCTCTCTCTCTCTCTCTCTCTCTCTCTCTATCTATCTATCTATCTATCTATCTCTCTCTCTCTCTCACGACGTGTGGTTGCCACACATGAGTGAACGTGGGAATCGCAGCCGTAGAACGTTACTGGTAGCAGTAGCAGTAGTCATATTATTCAAAGTGAGGGTGTGTTGTTTTTTTTTCTCTCGCATGTGGCGTGCTATGTTTAAAGATGAAGAGAGGAGGAGAAAAAAACAAACGACACACAACAAAAAAAAAACCGAATGGTTTCACTGGTACTCCATCCACGTCCAACCAGAAAGTCTGGGGTGAAGTTGGTGGTGTCGGTATGCACAGCGCGACTGATCTGCCCCCTGTAAATCCCGCTCTCTGTCTTCCTCTCTCAGGTTCTCTAACCCTCCCCCCCTCCCCACCCCCCGCCCCCCCTCCATCCACACCCTCACCCCCGGATCCCCGACGTGTCTCTCATCGAGTTTCTATCTGTATCTGTCTGTCTGTGTTTCTCTGTCCTTGCCATTCCCTGTTCGTGTCTGTCCCAGCGTCTGTCTGCAATCTTCTCTGTTTCCGAATGTCTTTCTACATGTGTGTGTGTGTGTGTGTAAGAGAGAGAGTGTGTGTGTGAGAGAGAGTGTGCGTGTGTGTGTGTGTAAGAGAGAGAGAGTGTGTGTGTGTAAGAGAGAGAGAGAGAGTGTGTGAGTGTGTGTGTTTGTGTGTGTGTGTGTGATTACGTGAATGTCTGTCTTTGTGTCTGCCTGTTTATCCTATGATACGGTGTGCGTACGTGAAAAACTACGAATTAAAACACGGGAACTACCCTTCAAACATTTAGAGAGAATAGATTACCGCTGATTGTTAGACAATGCTTCAAAATGACAACATATATCAACAGATATCATGATTGAACATCAACGATGTTACTACTCATATCCTCTTTCTCGAATAATCATTGATGGACTAAGCACCACTGGCCCATGTTTTGTGTTTTGACGGTGGCGTGTCCTCATAACGTCAGTCCCACACATTCTGTTCACACCACTGCCCAGCTTTTCTTCTGTCAGCACCAACAGCCCTCAGGATTTTGTCAGTGTGGGGATCGCCGCGAAGGCACTATGCCACGGAGACCCTGCGTTGATGCTGAGTCACTTTGGTAAGGTTCATCGGTTCATGGATTTCAACATGTGCAAACACGACCTTTCATAAGATCAAGATCAGACGGGCTTTCCAAGCCATCCTTCAGGGAAAGGTGTTTGGGGACGAGGCCGACAGCGAAAGGAGTGAACAGACAGACATCATCACTGAGTGGACAGAGAGGAAATTTTGCTGGAACTCAGACCCTATCCCACGACCTCCAGAAACGGGGAATTCTGGTGCTGTGTTCAGCAGTGCAGCGTCTCCCACGACCACACCAGGTTTCGGGACCAGTGACAGTGACATGACACTGACTGTAACAGCGATAATGACAGTGACTGTGACAATGAGTGTGACTGTAACAGCGACAATGACAGTGACTGTAACAGTGACAGTGACATGACACTGACTGTAACAGCGACAATGACAGTGACTGTAACAGTGACATGACACTGACTGTAACAGCGATAATGACAGTGACTGTGACTGTGACAATGAGAGTGACTGTAACAGCGACAATGACAGTGACTGTAACAGTGACAGTGACATGACACTGACTGCAACAGCGACAACGACAGTGACTGTGACAATGACTGACTGTAACAGCGACAATGACAGTGGCTGTAACAGCGACAGTGACAGTGACATAACACTGACTGTATCAGCGACAATGACTGTGACAATGACTGTGACAGTGACAGTGACAGTGGCCTGTCTTAAGCCGACGTTCTGTTTCACGTACACGTACGCACGCACTCACACACAAACACACACACACACACACACACACACACACGGATGAATGTATCTCTCTTTGTTTTTACTCTCAGATTTTTAAGTACCCTGCGACAACGGTTTTGGCGAACGTTACTTTTATCTGCACACGACCCGGTAAAAGTGCGTCTTCTGCACTCCAGCTAAAAAATAGAGACAAAAGAGAGGCGTTCCGCTAAGTGAAAGACAAATGGGAACGATAACTTTCCTGAAAAAATCTGCTGGTAACTGGAATAGCTGGCGGTGTTGTTGATGTTGTTGTTGTTTTCTTCTTTCTTCTTTTTTTTTCTTTCTATTGTTCTTCCTTTTCTTCTCTCTCTTTCTCTTTTTTTTCTCTTTCTTTATTTCAAAATGAAATCTAGCAGGAGTGAGACCGAAAACAGCACCACACAAAGAACTTTTCTCAAAACGCTTGCCGCAAAACACCCTTGGGCAACATCTGTGCCAGACGATAGGTAATGTGTCTGTGTCTGTGTCTGTGTGTCTGTGTGTGCACTTTTTGTAAAGCTTAAAAAAAATTGATTCATGGTCAGGCTCAGAGAGCCGTTTTCGTTACTTCAGTTTTGTTATATATGGTGCAGAAATAGAAATCATGTGTGTAAAAAAAAGATTGATAAGATAATGAAGGGAAACAAAATTAATTACTTGTGGCAAAGAATGAAAGGCCTTAATGATAATGTAAGGTGAGGGGAAAAACTTACTTTGAAAAATTAATTGCCCCACTTAAAGAAGTAGGGAAAAAAATAGGATGGAGAGCGCACTTTAAAAACATGGGAAAAACAGGAGACTGGAGACCCCACAAAAGATTTTTTTTTAAAGAATGATTAAAACGCTTGAAAGAGAAGACTGATTAACTGACGCTGGTGACATTTTTAGTTCAGAGATGTTGTTCCGCCATATGCGCTCTGTTCGCTGTCACGACACTGTTTTGCGCGCTGTATTGCAACAGTGTGTGTGTGTGTCTAGCAGCAGCATTCTTCCCAACGTACCGCATTCATCCTGCACTTTAGAATGGATTGTCTCCCCTTTCCACCACCACCACCACCTCCCCTCTTCCCTTCATCCGTCCCTTCAGGGCTAACCTTGCCCCCCCCCCCCCCCCCCCACACACACACCCTTCCCCTTCACCCACGTTTAACGGCAGTATGGGCAGTTCTGTCCCTGGAAGTAATAATGATGTGTTTTTGCCCCCCTTCACAAAATTCTCTGACGTCGAGCACTCTCTGCAGATTTCTGCCTTGTCAATTCAGTGATGGGTTCTCCAACATATCCCACCCCCTCCACACACACACACACACACACACACACACACACACACACACACACACTAGCATCCACCCTCCTCCCCTGCACTCTCTGTAAGAGATCGCAGAAGCGTTGGCACTTTTTTTCTCTTTTTTTTTATCATGGAAGTTGTGGACAAGTTGTTGGCAGGGATTCCTGTACTTGCAGAGAGGATACACAGAGTGCGAGAACCACGAATAACTTCAGTGATGTACATGCCGTCCCCACACGTTTGACACACGTATGTAAACAAAGTGAGTCTATGCCATGACCCTGTGTGTGTGTGTGTGTGTCTGCGTGTCCGCACTGAACTGTAATATCAGCATTTTCTCGACATGTACGTATGGCATTGGACACAAACTTGGAAGGGTGGTAGGCATTAAATAAGACCTCTGAACCCCCTCCCATTATGATGATATGGCAAGTAGGGTGAAAGGTCAAAGGTCAAGGTAATTATTATTTGCCAAAATAGCTAAAAGGCTTGATAAAAATCATGTCTAACATCCGATTAGGTTTGAACTAGGTATTATGACTCAGCATGGGTACAATATTACCCCTGACCGATTTAAAAATCATGGGTTGAAGGTCAAGGTCGCAACATGACATATAATATTGATCAGAACAGTATCTACAAACAAGAGGCAAGCCTTCTTTTATGTTATATCCATCAAACATGGTGCAGGGATTGGTCGTTGTTAAAACAAAATCGGTGTAAAGAGGGACAGTCAGATGTCAAAGGTCAGTGTCTCAACATGGCGTATTGGGGAAACGCAAAATAATAATAGCACTTGGGGAGGGGGGTAAGTCTAGCAGGAAAAGACGGTTCAATAGAAATGAAGACTAAAGTAATAAACTCGTAAAAATATTGTGAATGAGCTTCGCAACGAAAATGAGTATTGGTATTGCTTTGTCTGAAACATTCAGAGCAGGGAAAGACGTTCAATGAAGGACGTTTAAGTTCCAAATTCGTGTAAATGTTAGGAATGATCTTTGCAACGAAAATGAGTATTGGTATTGCTTTGTCTGAAACATTCAGAGCAGGGAAAGACGTTCAATGAAGGACGTTTAAGTTCCAAATTCGTGTAAATGTTAGGAATGATCTTTGCAACAAAAAATGAGTATTGGTATTGCTCTGTGTCTCAACATGGCGTATTGGGGAAACGCAAAAGAATAATAGCACTTGGAGGTCTCATCCCATTTTCATTAATCGGTGTATGCAACACAGTTGTTTGCTTTGGATTCGTAAATTTAGAGGTCAGCTCAAGGTCTCTTTTCTTCTTCTTCTTCTTTTTCTTTTTTTCCTTTTGGGTGAGGTTTGTAGCAGTGTTGGTTAGGAGATCTGGTGACGTTTTTGTCAGTGTAGGTTAGGATATTTGTTGAGGTTTGTGTCAGTGTAGGTCAGGAGACTTATTGATGTTTGTGTCAGTGTAGGTCAAGAGATTTGATGAGGTTTCTGTCAGTGCAGGTCAGGAGATTTTTTTTAGGGTTGTGTCAGTGTAGGTCAGGAGATGTGTTGAGGTTTGTGTCAGTGTAGGTCAGGAGATGTGTTGAGGTTTGTGACAGTGAATGTCAGGAGATGTGTTGAGGTTTGTGTCCGTGAAGGTCAGGAGTCTTTTATTGTTCCACAATCATCAGTATGTTTTATAGGTGGGTACGTCATACTCTTTCCCATGCTCTTATTCATGTGTATGTGCGTGCGTGCATGTTTGCGCGCACTTGTGTGTGTGTGTGTGTGTGAGTGAGTGAGTGGTGCACGCGTGAAAACATGCGCGCACACGTGCCTGTATTGTGTAGTATTGTTGTTGTTGGTGTGTGTGTGTGTGTGTGTGCGTGTGTGTGTGTGTGTGTGCATGCAATTACTTTTTGCGCGGTGAGAGAGAGAGATAGAAGATGACGTTTTATATTAAGCAAAATACACTGCTGATCACTTTAGGCTTTTTCATTTTCCGAAATCATTTGAATTATATCGGAAATGTGTGCATACCATAAGAATTAATTCAGGTTTGCAGCTGAATTTCGCCAGCTAATTTTACATTTGAATGAAGTTGCAGCAGAAATGTGATTGAAAATTTTGTGGAACAATCTCTCTCTCTCTCTCTCTCTCTCTCTCTCTCTCTCTCTGTCCAGCTCTGCCTCTCCTCTGTCTGTCTGTCTGTCTGCCTGTCTGTCTCTCTGTTCTTATTCGGTGATGTGATTTTGTTGTCTGATTCGGTTACTGGGCGACGAAATAAACTCAATTGTGTCAAAAGGGAATCTAGACTTTTGTTAACTTCGAAAGGACAACTGGAATGTGGGAGTGGGGGGTGGGGGGGGGGGATGGGGCGTTCTCAGAAAGGAAGTTGTGATGAGGGGGGGAGGGGGGTAAGTCTAGCAGGAAAAGACGGTTCAATAGAAATGAACACTAAAGAAATAAACTCGTAAAAATATTGTGAATGATCTTTGCAACAAAAATGAGTATTGGTATTGCTCTGTCTGAAACATTCAGAGCAGGGAAAGACGTTCAATGAAGGACGTTCAAGTTCCAAATTCGCGTAAATGTTAGGAATGATCTTTGCAACGAAAATGAGTATTGGTATTGCTCTGTCTGAAATATTCAGAGCAGGGAAAGACGTTCAATGAAGGACGTTCAAGTTCCAAATTCGCGTAAATGTTAGGAATGATCTTTGCAACGAAAATGAGTATTGGTATTGCTCTGTCTGAAATATTCAGAGCAGGGAAAGACGTTCAATGAAGGACGTTTAAGTTCCAAATTCGTGTAAATGTTAGGAATGATCTTTGCAACAAAAATGAATATTGGTATTGCTTTCTCTGAATCACCCAGAAAGGGGAGTAAACATGAATTAACAAAGCCTCTCGAAAAGCATGGAACAACACATCCGTGATTGTTTTTGAAACTTATTCCCGAACTGAACCCATCACGACATACGTAGTTGAAGTGTGGGTCTTGGAAGAAATATATGAACGAATTGAAGTCATTTATTCGTCTACCATGAAATTATTTTGAAATGTCCTCTTGCATGCTTCAAACAAACAGCCACATGGGGAAACGGAAAGATACCCATTGCATATCAGACCAGCAGTAAGATGTATCAGATATTGGTAGAAACTTGTTACACTTCTTATAACACTTATAAAACAAAAAAAAACTATTTTGCTATTGTTGGACTGAGCAAGGTAGACATCGGATGCGATTTAAGTTTTATCGCTGGATGTAAAGACAGACTTTTATCAGAGTGAAGCCAAAGGTGGCATTCCGGACAATGGTCTTTATCTGATAATAAAGGTAAAACCTCTCTCTCTCTCTCTCTCTCTCTCTCTCTCTCTCATCCCATTGTGAACCCAAAACCCTTTTTACGTAAGTAGAAGAACTGTTTCCTTAAAAGATTTGTTATTGCCATTCCCTCTCTTTCGCATATTCTGTGTTCTATGAGACAGGTAGGCGGTAAAAAAAAAAAAAAAAAAAAAGCCATGTGTTCTGTTTTATTTTATCTTGAAGAATGATGAAGTCGATTATTTTCATATCTCAATATCTTTATCTTCAAACAGACTGTTTGCACGTGGTGTGCTTTATGCCGTCTTGTTGTGGACTTGGTAGTGATGACTCCAGTCCTGCAGAATGGTCAGACACAAAATGGCTAAACTCTGGTGCCCTTGTGTCATTCTGCCATGTTCGTGTCTCCTCTCTCACTTCCCCCTGTCACCCTGACAGGTCCACTATCCGTGGTTTATCTCAATTTCATCTTCGGGTTGTTGTTGTTTTGTTTTGTTGTTTTCTCCAGTATATGTCAGTACCGACTTAAGGCCATGGTAGTGTCTGTGGGGTGCTTTTATTTCTGTGCCGGGGAGTTGAGTCTGGTTCTCTGCCATGCTGGATTGTTGTACTGTGTCTGGGAGGTGAGAGTCTGGCTCTCTGTCATGCTGGATTGTTGTACTGTGTCTGGGAGGTGACAGTCTGGCTCTGTGTCATGCTGGATTGTTGTACTGTGTCTGGGAGGTGACAGTCTGGCTCTCTGTCATGCTGGATTGTTGTACTGTGTCTGGGAGGTGAGAGTCTGGCTCTCTGTCATGCTGGATTGTTGTACTGTGTCTGGGAGGTGACAGTCTGGCTCAATGCCATGCTGGATTGTTGTACTGTGTCTGGGAGGTGACAGTCTGGCTCTATGTCATGCTGGATTGTTGTACTGTGTCTGGGAGGTGACAGTCTGGCTCAATGCCATGCTGGATTGTTGTACTGTGTCTGGGAGGTGACAGTCTGGCTCTGTCATGCTGGATTGTTGTACTGTGTCTGGGAGGTGACAGTCTGGCTCTATGTCATGCTGGATTGTTGTACTGTGTCTGGGAGGTGACAGTCTGGCTCTGTGTCATGCTGGATTGTTGTACTGTGTCTGGGAGGTGACAGTCTGGCTCTGTGTCATGCTGGATTGTTGTACTGTGTCTGGGAGGTGACAGTCTGGCTCTATGTCATGCTGGATTGTTGTACTGTGTCTGGGAGGTGACAGTCTGGCTCTATGTCATGCTGGATTGTTGTACTGTGTCTGGGAGGTGACAGTCTGGCTCAATGCCATGCTGGATTGTTGTTAGCGGGGTCCTTGATGTCTCTGTCTGTCTGGCCGGATAATGGATTGTGCCTGTTAGTGCGTAGATTGAAACACTGCCTTCCTGCTCACCATTGTCTCCACTAGTTATGGCCCTTTTCCCTCCTTCTTCTTTGCATTTTAACTCACTCAGTACGGCCAGTCCTCTGTTCTCCTCTACACAGACCCCTCGGATGTCCAGTGGGTGTCTGAATGACCCAACCTTTAGCTTCCGTCGTCAGAATTGTGGTATTCTTTGTCAACATTCACGTCTTCAGTATAAGAGCCTTCCGCTTGCAATATTTTGATGACGGTAATTGGGGTGAAACGCTGTTAACGTCGTCTCTTTCGCCGTTCGTATGGAGAGAGTTAACTCTTTGGGGAGGTACAGTAACCGTGTTCAGACGTTATGACGATCACTGAGACCGAGGTGAGACAGACAGACAGGGACCTTGTCCACAGCCTTTAACACTCATCCAATGTGAGCGTGCTGTCGAACTGACCTCATTTGTCAAGGGTAGTCTCCTCACGTGAGCTTCCCAGTAAGGTTTTACAGTAAATGATAAAGGATGTATTTCTGTAGGTCTGGTTGGTCAGGGTTCCAGGCCCCGTTTCGGCATGGTGTTGTGTCCTTGGGACAGTCACAGTTCGCTGATTTTCCTCACTCCACGCAGGTGTGAATGGGTACCTGACTGTCGTTGGGTAAAAGTTGAAGAGGCGGAAGGGGAGGATTGGGCCCCGCCTTCCCACGCCGAGCCCTGGACACAGCGGATATGAATTCACTACCCCAGTGGCCGTAAAAGGTATCCTTTGGCTTTTAACTCTTTCCATACGAACGGCGAAAGAGACGACGTTAACAGCGTTTCACCCCAATTACCATCATCAAAATATTGCAAGCGGAAGGCTCTTATACTGAAGACGTGAATGTTGACAAAAAATACCACAATTCTGACGACAGAAGCTAAAGGTTGGGTCATTCAGACACCCACTGGACATCCGAGGGGTCTGTGTAGAGAAGAAGAGAGGACTGGCCGTACTGAGTGAGTTAAAAGCTCTGAATTTTGTGCAGAGACAAACCAGAGCGCTATCACTGTTGACTTTTCACACGCTTTGCATGAATCTGAACAAAGCGATGGAAGGGAAAAACCTATAAATAGGATAGACATGCAGACAGAAGACTGAAGACACTACAGACGGGAAAGTGAAGGGGGTGGGGGGCTAGTCTGGAAAGAAGAAGGTTTTAAGGCCAGACGTAGATTGTAAATATTTAAGACAGAAGGTAGATTGTAAGGATTTATATTCAGGGGTAGTTTTTCAGACTAGACCTATATTTTGAAGTTTTAAGATGAAAGATGGATTCTAAGCTTTAGGTTTCCAGACCAGAGGTAGATTTTGAAGTTTTAGTACTATAAGTAAGGGTAGATTTTAAGGTTTTAAGACCATGTCTAGGTTCTCAGGGCAGGGGTAGATTTCGAAAATTTAGGACCAGTGGTTTTAAGGCCAGGAGTAGGTTTAAAGGTCAGATATAGATTTATAACTTTTAACACCAAAGGTAACGGCTTTAAGGCCATGGCCAGGTTTTCAGACGGGATGTAGATTTTTAACTTTTAAGACCATAGATAAAGGTTTTAAGGTCATGGGTAGGTTTTCATGCCAGAGGTGGATTTTAAAGTTTTAAGACCAAAGGTAGGGGTTTTAAGGCCATGGGTAGTATTTTCATTCCAGATATGGATTTTGAAGTTTTAAGGCCAAAGGTACATTCTAAAGTTACAAAGCCAGTGGTAGGTTTGAAGGTCAGAGGTGGATTTGGAAGATTTAAGACCAAGAGTAGATTTTAAGGCTATAGGACCAGTGGCAGATTTTGATGCCAGAGATAAATTTTGAAGTTTTAAGACCAAACGCAGATTTTCAGGGTTATAAGGCCAGCGGTGGGTTTTGATGTCAGAGGTAGATTTAACAGTTTTAAGACGAAAGGTAGAGGATTAAAGGCCGGGGGACGGGGGGGGGGGGGGGGGGGGCGTTGTTAGAGGACCAGAGGCAGATTTGGAAGTTTTAAGACGACAGGTAAATAGTAAGGTGTTTTAAGGCCATGGGTAGGTTTGAAGGCAGGCCAGAGGTAACTTGGCCAAAAGGTAGAGGTTGTAAGACAGAGGAAGCTTTGAAGGCCAGAGGTAACTTGGCCAAAAGATAGAGGGAGGTTGTAAGACAGAGGAAGGTTTGAAGTCTAGGGGTAACTTGGCCAAAAGAGGGGGATTGTGAGATAGGGGGAGGTTTGAAGGCCAGAGATAACTTGGCCAAAAAGTAGAGGTTGTAAGACAGAGGAAGCTTTGAAGGCCAGAGGTAACTTGGCCAAAAAGTAGAGGTTGTAAGACAGAGGAAGCTTTGAAGGCCAGAGGTAACTTGGCCAAAAGATTGGGGGAGGTTGTAAGACACAGGGGATAGTTTGAAGGTCAGAGGTGAGGTTTTGGGGCCAGACTCGAGAGAGCTGAGTGCAGGGTATGTATTGATCAGGGACACAGTTCTTAGAGGCCAGAGGTAACTTGACCAAAGGTAGCGATTGTAAATAAGGCAGGGAGAGGTTTGAAGGTCAGGGGTGAGGTTTTGAGGCCAGACCTGAGAGAGCGAAGTGCAGAGTGTGTATTGATCAGGGACACGGTTCACACGGCGTGGTCCCACACCTCCCTGCTGCCTGCACAGAGCGCGTTGTGTTGTCACCGTCACTGCTGCTGTAAGTCACAGTCTGCCGTCACTGGAATCTGTTGGCACTGCGGGATTGGGAGGACGTGTGTGTGTATGTGTGGATATAATGCGCTGGCCTGTTGTAAGTATGCACCACACGTGTGTGTGTGTGTGTGTGTGTGTGTGTGTGTGTGTGTGTGTGTGTCCCATTTTTTCGTATAATATTTCAACCATTTCCCTACAGCTACGTATGTTTCGTTTTTATCATTTGTCAATGAGTTTACATATTTGTTGATTTGTTTCTTCGCTTTATGCTAACGTGCTATACAAATCGAGGATAGGTCCTCAAGGCCTGACCAGAGTACTGGGTTTACAGGAAGACAGGCATTTTCTCCAGGGTATTTTGAAGCAGTTGTAGTGTTGCGTGTGTGAATAAAACCGCATGCATTGATATCTCCCTGAAACTAGAACACCGTGTTGTGAGCACGTGCATGTTTAGGGGGACTGTCTTAGGATGAAGAAACTGTTACAGTTTATTGTGAAAGTTTGCCTTATGATTTATATTTCGACTTACAGCGGAGATATCTATGTGCACTTTCTTGTTTGAAAAAGTAAATGAATAAACGAATTAACAATAATAATAATAATAATAATGATTTTTTTTAAATATAAAGTTTAACATAGAAAACAATACCGTTGACTTACTTTTATGCATGAACATTTTATTCAGAACAAATGAAGTATGTATACAAGTGAAAACAGCACTGTGAACCTGCTTTAGTGAATAATGTTTTGTCAGTATGTTTTTATGTATGATTTATTTTGTGCAAACTTGACATTCGACAAACCCGAATTTTAGGCATGCACAACTTTCTGTGTAGAGAGGTGGGGGGGGGGGGGGGAGGGGGCGAATGCTGAATTGGCTTAAAACAGATTTTGTTCGTATTTTTCGGATTTTTATTATGTGCGGTGTGTGTGTGGATATATATATATATATATGTACATAAATATATATATATATATATTATTGTTATTCTATCTATTGTTTTGCATTTTGAAATGAATGAAACTGTTTTGAAAACAAACAGAAAGACGAGGTTTTACTAAATAAGTCAGTGAGCAAAGATACAAGTTTGTGACGAGTGAGCCGCAAGATAAACACGTAAATGTCACGACATATTTTGCCGTCTAGATTTCCGGTACAGTGGAAGGAAGCCGGTGTCTGGAGAATTGGGTTGTTTGGGGTTTGTTTTTTTTAAAGACAAACATTAATGTGAAATGTGATAAACTGTTTTTTTTCTTCAAATAACTGCTGTAGCGTATATGGATCAACCCGCATCCTGGAAACAGGCTGGCAACGAGCCGTTGTTGTTTCTGTTGTTGACATGACCCAAGGGGGTGGCTGGGCTTTGTTGCTGTGTCAGTGCAGGTATCTTCACAGTCACACATGCAGCCTGCCGCGTTGACAGCCAAGGAAAGCTTCCAGGCTTTTTACAGCAGAGACAGACAAACAGGCAGGGGGTGGGGAAGGCAGTTCAGAAAGTAAAGGGACACTCCTAGTCCTCGTCCATCGTGGACGTGGGAATGGGGGGCACTTACTTTAGTTTTCTTGAAAGGAATCGCGAGCACAACTGACACCACCACCACGACCACAGTTCGCTTCGTCATTAGTTTCGTCACGGGTCGTTCAACCACGTGAGCTGTAAATAGTCCTGATTGTCTCTCCTTCTCCACAAGAACTGAATGGCAGATGCGATCATTTCTCGTTCTCTGTAAGGAGTCAAGGAGTGGGGGGAGGGGGGAGGGATTTGGGTGGCGGTGGTGGGAAGGGGCTGGGGGGGCGGGGGGTGAGTTATGTCTCGGTTTCTGGTTTCAAGGTGGCGTCCAAGCGTACGGACTGATCCATAAACGCTACACAACACCTGCTGTGAAAACAAAGGAGCAGATAACCCGACTTACGTCGCATAAACCCACCGCGCAGGATAGGTCTAGAAAGCTTACCCTAGGTTTTGTATTTAAACACTGCACACACACACAAAATGAATAAAAGAGAAACAAACAATAAAATACATCATTTGTGTCTTATTTCAGTTAATCACAAATAACCTACTTAAAAAGACTATAAAACAAATAGAAAAGGCATAACCGTTTGAATGTCACGACCAGGAAATTTGACGCCATCGCAGTTAAAAGTCGCGAGCTCGTCTGCAAAACACGCAAGCCACTTCCAACTCTGATACAATAATTACCACTGTTTCCGACTATGGCACTGGCGTTCAGATAGGTGTGAGGCGACAGAGTGCTGAAGTTATTCATCGATTGACATCTTCGTGGATGTCTCTCGTTTATTTGCTCATTGTGTGTGTGTGTGTGTGTGTGTGTGTGTGTGTGTGTGTGTGTGCGTGTGTGTGTGTGTGTGTGTGTGCGTGTGTGTGTGTGTGTGTGTGTGTGCGTGTGTGTGTGTGTGTGTGTGCGTGCGTGCGTGCGTGCATGCGTGTGTGTGTGTTCGCACGCGCGCAAGTTCAAATCGGTTGCTTCGTTTCTAGATGATATCACACGTAATGCGTTCATAAAAGAAAACGTCGTGACAATGACATCATTTGATCTGAAGCTCATGACATTTGCTTGACTCCTACCATTTCCTGGCACCTTGTCTGTCTTCCTGCCCCCTCTCATCATTTTAACTCTCTCCATACGAACAGCGAAAGAGACGACGTTAACAGCGTTTCATCCCAATTACCATCATCAAAATATTGCAAGCGGAACGCTCTCAAACTGAAGAGGTGAATGTTGACAAAGAATACCACAGTTCTGACGACGGAAGCTAAAGGTTGGGTCATTCGGACACCCGCTGGACATCCGAGGGGTCTGTGTAGAGGAGAAGAGGGGACTGGCCGTACTGAGTGAGTTAACATCAAGCTGAATGGCACGTCGTCTGGCAGCAGGAATGAAAGCAGCCACAGCGACTGCCGTTCTGCCGTCAGGGCCTGGAGGTTTCATTCTGTTTGAACACAGGACAGAGGAGGCTGGGTGTAGACTCAGCAGGGCTGGTTGGACTGGGGTCATTCTGCTGTGCCCCCTTCGTTGCGGGGTTGTCAGGGTTTTCGACTGTTTGTTTCTTTGTTTTGTTTTTTTGTTTGTTGTTTGTTTGGTTGGTTGTTTTTGTTTGTTTTTGTTTTTTTTGGGGTGGTTATGATATTTTGTGATTAATTCAATCTAAATATTCTGTATATTTTGTGTTCAAGTTCAATTAAGTAATGACATATATACATATATAATGGACCGCTTCTCCCAGGCCTGCAAAGATTTCGGTCTGACCATCAGTCTCAAGAAGACAAACGTTCTAGGCCAAGATACGCCATCTCCACCAGCCATCACCATTGATGACTACGAGCTTGAAGTCATCCATCAATTCACTTACCTTGGGTCCACCATCACCGACAACCTCTCCCTTGACACTGAGATCGACAAGAGGATCGGGAAGGCAGCCACAACGCTAGCCCGCCTCACACAAAGAGTGTGGACAAATCCCAAGCTGACCACGAAGACAAAGACGGCTGTATACAACGCCTGCGTCCTCAGCACCTGGTTGTATGGCAGTGAGGCGTGGACCACACATGCTCGTCAGGAGAAAAGGCTCAATACCTTCCACCTGGGAAGCCTACGGCGCATACTCGGCATCTCCTGGCAAGACAAGGTGACAAACACCGAAGTCCTGACTCGCGCTGGCCTCCCCCCCATGTATATCATGCTGAGACAGCGTCGGCTGCGCTGGCTGGGCCACGTTCGCCGCATGGAAGATTGTCGCATCCTAAAAGACATCCTTTATGGAGAGCTTGCCACAGGGCAGAGAAGCATCGGCCGCGCACAGCTGAGATACAAAGACGTTTGCAAACGTGACATGAAGGCGCTTGAGATCAACACTGAGTCCTGGGAGGACCTTGCAGATGACCGCAACAGAAGGAGAAGCACTCTGAAGAGTCAGCTACGGATTGGTGAGGACAAACTGTCAGCTGCTGCAGCAGAAAAGCGAGCTCGCAGAAAAGGGACGGCAACCAACAGACCAGCATCAGCTTACACATGTGACCGCTGCGACAGACTGTCTCTCTCGCATCGGTCTCTACAGTCACAGGCGACGCTGCTTGGTCCAAGCAGACAGCCCAATTAGACATCAAGTCGGATATACTCTATCCATGGTCAGCCATGACCGAAGGAGGCCTATATATATATATATATATATATATATATATATATATATATATATATATATATCAGAAACATGAAAATCGCGCGCGTGTGTGTGTGTGTGTATGTGCAACAATATGTTGATGGTGTATGCCTTTGAATGATAGAAACGGACAACATTTCGAAAAAGAATGCATCATTTGAGTATGCACCACTTTGGCTGCAGAATAGAGCACATTATATATAACTCAGATATTAGCACCCACAAAATGAATCATGGCAAAGGTAGATCTTTATTGTTCCTGCCATTTTAGGATCTCAACAGATTTCTCTGTGTGACCTTCGGGCTGCTCTCCCCGGGGAGAGCGTCGCTACAGTGTACTGCTACCCACTGGTTTAAATTTCTGTCTGCGAATGTTTTGTTTCACTTTCACCCATTGTTTCACTTTCACCCATGGTTTCACTTTCACCCATTTTCACCCATTATTTCACTTTCACCCATTGTTTCACTTTCACCCACTGTTTCACTTTCACCCATTGTTTCACCCATTGTTTCATTTTCACCCATTGTTTCACTTTCACCCGTTGTTTCACCCATTATTTCACTTTCACCCATTAATTCACTTTCACCCATTGTTTCACTTTCACCATTATTTCACTTTCACCCACTGTTTCACTTTCACCCATTGTTTCACCCATTGTTTCACTTTCACCCATGGTTTCACTTTCACCCATTTTCACCCATTATTTCACTTTCACCCATTGTTTCACTTTCACCCACTGTTTCACTTTCACCCATTGTTTCACTTTCACCATTGTTTCACTTTCACCCATTGTTTCACTTTCACCCGTTTCACCCATTGTTTCACTTTCACCCACTGTTTCACTTTCACCCACTGTTTCACTTTTACCCATTGTTTCACCCATTGTTTCACTTTCACCCATTGTTTCACTTTCACACATTGTTTAACTTTCACCCACTGTTTCACTTTCACCCATTGTTTCACTTTCACCCATTGTTTCACTTTCACCCACTGTTTCACTTTCACCCATTGTTTCACCCATTGTTTCACTTTCACCCATTGTTTCACTTTCACCCATTGTTTCACTTTCACCCATTGTTTCACTTTCACCCATTGTTTCACTTTCACCCACTGTTTCACTTTCACCCATTGAATAAGTATTTTCATGGACAACTCTATTTTGTTGTAGTGGGCTTTGACGTGTGCAAAGTGCATGCTGCACACGGGACCTCGGTTTATCATCCCATTCTATTAACTAGCGGAAGAGAGAGTAAAGGGTCAGGGGCCGGCCTTCATGAGACCATCTTTGCAGCGTTAAGTTTGCTTTTGAGTTAAGAATGTTCTTAAGTATAAGAAATTTACCGTGGACTTAGGAACATTCATAACTCTAAGCAAACTTAGCGCTCACACAGATGGCCTCACGCAGACCGGCCCTGGTCATTAGGTGGGAATAAAACCACAGGAGTGTCGTTTCATAGACGGTCACAGTGTACAACGAAATCACCGCTCTACCTCGTTGCTTCATGGTAAACCTGTGTGTCCCCAGTACCGTGTTTTACCGTCCTTTGTTTGTGCGCTTTGTTTCAGAACGTCCACAGTCACACAGACCCGGCAGGAGTGCCGCAGGAGGTGGATGGTCTTCACTGGCACTGCTGACGTCACACCGGTCACAGCTGACGTCACTCGGCCACTGTAGCATCCCCGAGGCGTCGGACCGGTGTGATGTCCTGCCTTTTGACTGCTGTGACCAGTCAGACAGCAGTGTGATCAGACAGACAGCAGTGTGGTGAGATAGACAGCAGTATGGTGAGACAGACAGCGGTGTGGTGAGACAGACAGCAGTGTGGTGAGACAGACAGCAGTGTGGTGAGACAGACAGCAGTGTGATGAGACAGACAGCAGTGTGGTGAGACAGACAGCGGTGTGGTGAGACAGACAGCAGTGTGGTGAGACAGCAGTGTGGTGAGACAGACAGCAGTGTGATCAGACAGACAGCAGTGTGGTGAGACAGCAGTGTGGTGAGACAGACAGCAGTGTGGTGAGACAGACAGCAGTGTGATCAGACAGACAGCAGTGTGGTGAGACAGACAGCAGTGTGGTGAGACAGACAGCAGTGTGGTGAGACAGACAGCAGTGTGATGAGACAGACAGCAGTGTGGTGAGACAGACAGCAGTGTGGTGAGACAGCAGTGTGGTGAGACAGACAGCAGTGTGATGAGACAGACAGCAGTGTGGTGAGACAGACAGCAGTGTGGTGAGACAGACAGCAGTGTGATCAGACAGACAGCAGTGTGGTGAGACAGACAGCAGTGTGGTGAGACAGACAGCAGTGTGGTGAGACAGACAGCAGTGTGGTGAGACAGACAGCAGTGTGGTGTGGTGAGACAGACAGCAGTGTGTGATCAGACAGACAGCAGTGTGGTGAGACAGACAGCAGTGTGGTGAGACAGACAGCAGTGTGATCAGACAGACAGCAGTGTGGTGAGACAGACAGCAGTGTGGTGAGACAGACAGCAGTGTGGTGAGACAGACAGCAATGTGATCAGACAGACAGCAGTGTGGTGAGACAGACAGCAGTGTGATGAGACAGACAGCAGTGTGGTGAGACAGACAGCAGTGTGGTGAGACAGACAGCAGTGTGGTGAGACAGACAGCGGTGTGGTGAGACAGACAGCAGTGTGGTGTGGTGAGACAGACAGCAGTGTGGTGAGGCAGACAGACAGCAGTGTGATCAGACAGACAGCAGTGTGGTGAGGCAGACAGCAGTGTGGTGAGACAGACAGCAGTGTGGTGTGATGAGACAGACAGCAGTGTGGTGAGACAGACAGACAGCAGTGTGGTGAGGCAGACAGCAGTGTGGTGAGACAGACAGCAGTGTGGTGAGACAGACAGACAGCAGTGTGGTGAGACAGACAGCAGTATGGTGACACAGACAGCAGTGTGGTGAGACAGACAGACAGCAGTGTGATCAGACAGACAGCAGTGTGGTGAGACAGACAGCGGTACGATGAGACAGACAGCAGTGTGAGTGTGGTGAGACAGACAGCAGTGTGGTGTGGTGAGACATACAGCAGTGTGGTGTGGTGAGACATACAGCAGTGTGAGTGTGGTGAGACAGACAGCAGTGTGGTGTGGTGACACAGACAGCAGTGTGAGTGTGGTGAGACAGACAGCAGTGTGATCAGACACACAGACAGCAGTGTGATGAGACAGACAGCAGTGTGGTTAGGCTTTTGATGAGACAGACAGCAGTGTGGTAAGACTTGTGATGAGACAGACAGCAGTGTGGTGAGACAGACAGCAATGTGATCAGACAGACAGCAGTGTGGTGAGACAGACAGCAATGTGATCAGACAGACAGCAGTGTGGTGAGACAGACAGCAGTGTGGTGAGACAGACAGCAATGTGATCAGACAGAGAGCAGTGTGGTGAGATAGACAGCAGTGTGGTGTGGTGAGACAGACAGCAGTGTGGTGAGACAGACAGACAGCAGTGTGATCAGACAGACAGCAGTGTGGTGAGACAGACAGCAGTGTGATGAGACAGACAGCAGTGTGGTGTGATGAGACAGACAGCAGTGTGGTGAGACAGACAGACAGCAGTGTGGTGAGGCAGACAGCAGTGTGGTGAGACAGACAGCAGTGTAGTGAGACAGACAGACAGCAGTGTGGTGAGACAGACAGCAGTATGGTGACACAGACAGCAGTGTGGTGAGACAGACAGACAGCAGTGTGATCAGACAGACAGCACTGTGAGTGTGGTGAGACAGACAGCAGTGTGATGAGACAGACAGCAGTGTGAGTGTGGTGAGACAGACAGCAGTGTGGTGTGGTGAGACAGACAGCAGTGTGGTGTGGTGAGACATACAGCAGTGTGAGTGTGGTGAGACAGACAGCAGTGTGGTGTGGTGAGACAGACAGCAGTGTGAGTGTGGTGAGACAGACAGCAGTGTGGTGTGGTGAGACAGACAGCAGTGTGGTGTGGTGAGACAGACAGCAGTGTGGTGTGGTGAGACAGACAGCAGTGTGGTGTGGTGAGACAGACAGCAGTGTGGTGTGGTGAGACAGACAGCAGTGTGGTGTGGTGAGACAGACAGACAGCAGTGTGATCAGACAGACAGACAGCAGTGTGATCAGACAGACAGCAGTGTGGTGAGACAGACAGCAGTGTGGTTAGGCTTTTGATGAGACAGACAGCAGTGTGGTAAGACTTGTGATGAGACAGACAGCAGTGTGGTGAGACAGCAGTATGATGAGACAGCAGTGTATACACCTGTAGCATCAGTTACAGTGGATGTCATCAGTTTCACCTCACCAGTACACCTGTGTGCAGTGGAAACGTGCCATCTGCCTGAGGAGTAAACAGCATGGTGCCAAGACTGCGTGTTTGAGAAGTGGTCTCGTGTCTGATCGAGTTTGTTGTTGTTGTTGTTGTTTTGTTTAATCTCTTTGACGTGTTTGCACCTGATTTGTGATCGATTTTCCGTTTCCGCAGAATATTTTTGATCGGAGTCACACGTTTCGCATAACCTTAAATCTCTGTGGCCTTTGTGATTGTAGGATGAACAAAGAAAGGAATCATCAGTCACTTCATACCGTATCTTACATTTTTTAAATTCTGATTTCCGAGATAATTCAAAGAACTGGTTGTGGTTTTGCAAGCGATATATATTTGGTCAGCCGCAAAGATTTCCACGCGTCTTCGGAACAGGTTCGCGCGGCTTGCTTATCACGTAAATGATCTTAGATTAGCCCTCCAGTATATGTGTGAACAGACTGGTGTTCTGTTCCAATTTCAGCAGGTTCTGTACATTGCTCAACAGTGGTTTGGCCCTCTGTTTGGTTAAACGACAGACGTGTGTGAAGTGTCATAAAAAGAACATTGTAATGTGTCTTCGTAGGTTCGTAAATTTTGCAAAGCAGTCACCTATTTCCATACCAAACCGGTGAAAAGTGGTCTTCTGACATAACTGAATCCTTTAGTAATACGGTGGTGTTCTGACCTCAGAAACGTCGTGTGTGTCAGCCTCAGACCGTCGCTAACCATGCATCGTGCAAACAACATTAATTTCAGTATCATTCCTGACCGGAAACTATGTTTTCCTGAAACAGATTGATGTAATTTCCTGAGGATTTTGTTTCCTTCCATCTTTTACCACATGATCCCGCCGTCTGACGTGTTCTGGTTGGTATGAAGTGATGTAAAGATGACTGTGTGGACCACATTTACATTCAGCCATGTGTACGTTGATTGTGCGCTCCTGTAACAACAACTTGGAGAATCAGAATCAGAATAAGTTTATTACCTCAGTAATAGAGGTAATAGAAGTGTGGTGAGGTCTGTGATACATACATCTCACGTGTCACCGAGTGCTCACCACAGCGGCTGCCCCTCGTGAAGTATCGAACAAGCAGGATACATTTCTGGCTTTCAGCACACCGAGAAGTTTAACTCAACAGGCCGGAGCCCACACAGGCAATCTCAGCATCCCGTAGGATATACAGAGCAGAAAAATATGAGTAACTGACAGTGAGCAGCCACAGAAGACGCAGAAGAAGCACGTGGTCATCAGAGCGGTGGCACGGCCACACGGAGTCTTCAGTGACGGCATGGATTCCATGAAGGAGCTGAAGGACTGGTTGGTCACCAAGTGCCGCCTGCCGGGTTTCCAGCAGACCCTGAAGCCCCCAGACAACCCGGAGTCCAAGTACACCACCAACATCGTCACGCCCCAGTCCATCCCGGAGTTCGTCATCCCGGGGTCGGGCGAGTCGTCCCGCAACCCCAGCATCTGCTCCAGCGACGACCTGCGGAGCCACTCCAGCGGCATGAGTGTCACGTGCTCCCCCAGCAACAGCCCCGCCCCCTCCCCGCGCAACTCCCTCGTGGGGCTGGCCGTGCCCGACAAGTCGCCGGTCAAAGTGCGCTCCGCCCCGGTCTCCCCGCGCCGCGACTCGCACGGCTTCCTCAGGGACTTTGGCGTTCGGTCCATGTGCAACCTGCAGCCCGCCTTTCCTCGCGTCGACGGCGGAAACGGCGGCGGGAACAGCGGCGGCGGTGTGGAGGTGCCCTACCTGAGGTCCAGGCACAGTCTGGGCGTGCTGACCATCAAGGAGAGCCCCCAACACCGGCGGAAGAGCTCCTTCCAGAACCTCCGCTCCGACGGCTCGGACCAGCAACGTTACAACCAGAGCTTCGCGCGGCGTCCCTTCCGCTCGCAGGAGTCGCTGTCGCTGCAGGACGGGGCTGGGGCGGCCTGTGCTCCGCTGGAGCAGAGCTGTCTGTCGGCACACACCTCCACGCGACGCTGCTCTCCGGTGTTCACGGACCAGAACGACTACCTCCCGCTCCGCGAGTCCTTCCGCCGCTCACAGCGCTACTACCGGCGGCGGTCGTCGCTGGCCCAGGTGGAGATGACGGCGGCGCTGTGGCGGCAGGACTCGGACGCGGGGGGCTCCACCAGCGAGAGCCCCGCCCCCGCACGCCGCCTGCCCGTGCACACGCTCTCCGCCCCCCACCACCCCGCCCACGCCCAGAAGCGTCACTCGGCGCCCTCGGCCACCTGCTCCATCTCCATCAGTCTGCACGACCACGACCAGCACGAGGCATGCAGCAGCGGACACACGCCGGCCCCGTCCTTGTCGTCGTCGTCGCGCGGCGAGGATCGCGGGAACGGTGGGGGTGGTGGGGGAGAGCGGAACGGGGCGGAGGGAGGCCGCACGGTGCTGACGGAGCGGGGCGACATCAAGTTTTCCTTCCAGTACTTCCCGGCCACGCGGCGCCTCAAGCTGCTGCTGATCCGGGCGGAGAACCTGCACTTCCCCGAGAGGCCCGACGTAATCCTGAACCCCTTCTTCAAGGTGAGGACCTGGGCTGTATGAGGTCCTGTGTGCTGTGTGTGGTCCTGTGTGCTGTGTGGGGTCCTGTGTGTTGTGTGGGGTCCTGTGCTGTGTGGGGTCCTGTGTGCTGTGTGGGGACCTGTGCTGTGTGGGGTCCTGTGCTGTGTGGGGTCCTGTGTGCTGTGTGGGGTCCTGTGTGCTGTGTGGGGTCCTGTGTGTTGTGTGGGGTCCTGTGCTGTGTGGGGTCCTGTGTGCTGTGTGGGGTCCTGTGTGTTGTGTGGGGTCCTGTGTGCTGTGTGGGGTCCTGTGTGCTGTGTGGGGTCCTGTGTGCTGTGCGGGGTCCTGTGTGCTGTGTGGGGTCCTGTGTGCTGTGCGGTGTCCTGTGTGCTGTGCTGGGTCCTGTGTGCTGTGTGGGGTCCTGTGTGCTGTGTGGGGTCCTGTGTGCTGTGTGGGGTCCTGTGTGTTGTGTGGGGTCCTGTGTGCTGTGTGGGGTCCTGTGTGTTGTGTGGGGTCCTGGGCTGTGTGGGGTCCTGTGTGCTGTGTGGGGTCCTGTGTGTTGTGTGGGGTCCTGGGCTGTGCGGGGTCCTGTGTGCTGTGTGGGGTCCTGTGTGCTGTGCGGGGTCCTGTGTGCTGTGTCCGTCTGTCTTTCTCTTCTCCTGTCCCTCCTCTCTGTGCTGTTCCTGTGTCTTTTCTCTCTGTTCTTTTATCCTGTCTGCCTGTCTTTGTTCTGTTCTCGTGCCTGTATGTCTCTCTGTTCTCTTCTGTCTTTCCTCTTTGTTCTCATCGGGTGTTTGTCTCGTCCCTCTTCTCTGTTCTCTTCTCCTGTCTGTCCACCTGTCTTCTCTGTTCTCTTCTCCTGTCTGTCCACCAGTCTTCACTGTTCTCTTCTCCTGTCTGTCCACCTGTTTTCTCTGTTCTCTTCTCCTGTCTGTCCACCTGTCTTCACTGTTCTCTTCTCCTGTCTGTCCACCTGTTTTCTCTGTTCTCTTCTCCTGTCTGTCCACCTGTTTTCTCTGTTCTCTTCTCCTGTCTGTCCACCTGTCTTCTCTGTTCTCTTCTCCTGTCTGTCCACCTGTTCTCTTCTCCTGTCTGTCCACCTGTCTTCTCTGTTCTCTTCTCCTGTCTGTCCACCTGTTCTATTCTCCTGTCTGTCCACCTGTCTTCTCTGTTCTCTTCTCCTGTCTGTCCACCTGTCTTCTCTGTTCTCTTCTCCTGTCTGTCCACCTGTTTTCTCTGTTCTCTTCCCCTGTCTGTCCACTTGTTCTCTTCTCCTGTCTGTCCACCTGTTTTCTCTGTTCTCTTCTCCTGTCTGTCCACCTGTCTTCTCTGTTCTCTTCTCCTGTCTGTCCACCTGTTTTCTCTGTTCTCTTCTCCTGTCTGTCCACCTGTCTTCTCTGTTCTCTTCTCCTGTCTGTCCACCTGTCTTCACTGTTCTCTTCTCCTGTCTGTCCACCTGTCTTATCTGTTCTCTTCTCCTGTCTGTCCACCTGTCTTCTCTGTTCTCTTCTCCTGTCTGTCCACCTGTCTTCACTCTCACTGTCCTTTCTCTGATTCCATCGTTTCTGTTTCCTTTGTATTTTCTACCTGTTTTCCTTTGGCGTTTCCTCTGTGCTTCTGTCTTTTGTCTGTCTGTTGTTGTTGTTTTTTGTTGTTGTTGTTGTTTTTACTCTACCAGACCTGGGGCAGCGTGTATGGATCAGTCCGCACGCTTTGACACTTCCTTGAACTTTTGAGTTTGTTAACCCGTACTTGCCAAACAGAACATGAGATCTCTTGATTCCTCCCAGCTAACTACTCCCCGATACCTCCTTAACTCCTGTGGAAAGAAGTCATTTTCCGTCTTCGGCCCAACAACTTGGAATTCTCTGCCTATTGCTCTCAGACAAACAACTCATCCATCTACCTTTAAAGCAAATCTTAAAACTTATCTCTTTAAAAAGTACTTGTCGTAACTCAAATAGTGCTGTTGTCCCAGGCCCATGGCAATGTGAGTGTGTGTGACTGGAGAGTAGAGAGAATGGGAGTTGGTAGATGGATGGTGGTGGTGTGGTTCGAAAGGGAGGATGACCCGATTTTTACCCCTTTTTACCTTTTCTATCAAAAATTTTATTTTACAATTTTTACAAAGTCTGTGGCATGCAGATTACAATTATGTTCCTTTTTACATGTATGTATTTCAAGTGAAAATTACTGTCATCTCAACCGTTTAATCATGTGTGTGTCTGTGCGTGGGTGTTAGTGTGAGTGTTGGAGTGTAACAGTTGTAGTATTGATAGTATGTTACATTGTGAGTTTTATGCATTGTGTTTTTTATAATACTAATGATTCTGTTTTTATGTTTCTACTAATTTTATATATGCTTTCTTGTTTCACTTTAGCTACTGCATTGTAAAGCGCTTAGAGCTTGCGTATGCTTGTACTATAGCGCTATATAAAAATAAAATATTATTATTATTATTATTATTATTATTATTATTATTATTATTATAAACTGCCTGTCTTTCCTCTGTATCCCTGTCTGTCATTGTCACCATCTCTGTTCCTCTGTTGTGTGTCGGTCTTCCTGTCGTTTCTGGTCCTGTTGTCAGTGCAATGTCATGTCTGTTTTCATCATCGTTCCTGTCTGCTGTCTATCTGCCCGCTTTCTCTGCTTAGGTCTTTTGTCTGTGTGCCATCTCTGTTCCTGTCTGTGTGCCATCTCTGTTCCTGTCTGTGTGCCGTCTCTGTTCCTGTCTGTGTACCATCTCTGTTCCTGTCTGTGTGCCATCTCTGTTCCTATCTGTGTACTATCTCGGTATCTGTCTGTGTGCCATCTCCTTATCTGTCTGTGTGCCCTCTCTGTATCTGTCTGTGTGTCATCTCTGTTTCTGTCTGTGTATCGTCTCTGTATCTGTTTGTGTGCCATTTCTGTTCCTATCTGTGTACCATCTCTGTTTATGTCTGTGTGCCGTCTCTGTTCCTGTCTGTGTGCCATCTCTGTTCCTGTATGTGTACCATCTCTGTATCTGTGTGCCATCTCTGTTCGTATATGTGTACCATCTCTGTTTCTGTCTGTGTGCCATCTCTGTATCTGTCTGTGTGCCATCTCTGTATCTGTCTGTGTGCCGTCTCTGTATCTGTCTGTGTGCCATCTCTGTATCTGTCTGTGTGCCGTCTCTGTATCTGTCTGTGTACCATCTGTGTGTCTGTCTGTGTGCCATCTCTGTATCTGTCTGTGTGCCGTCTCTGTATCTGTCTGTGTGCCATCTCTGTATCTGTCTGTGTACCATCTCTGTGTCTGTCTGTGTACCATCTCTGTATCTATCTGTGTGCCATCGTTGTTCCTATCTGTGTACCATCTCTGTTTATGTCTGTGTGCCGTCTCTGTCCCTGTCTGTGTGTCATCTCTGTTCCTGTCTGTGTGTCATCTCTTGTCTATCTGTGTGCCATCACTGTTCCTGTCTGTGTGTCATCTCTTGTCTATCTGTGTGCCATCTCTGTTCCTGTCTGTGTGTCATCTCTTGTCTATCTGTGTGCCATCACTGTTCCTGTCTGCGTGTCATCTCTTGTCTATCTGTGTCATCTCTGTTCCTGGCTGTGTGTCATCTCTTGTCTGTGTACCATCTCTGTTCCTGTCTGTATCTCTTGTCTATCTGTGTGCCATCATTGTTCCTGTGTGTGTGTCATCTCTTGTCTATCTGTGTGCCATCTCTGTTCCTGTCTATGTGTTATCTCTGTTCCTGTCTGTGTGCCATCTCTGTTTCTGTCTGTATGCCGTCTCTGTATTTGTCTGTATACCGTCTCTGTTCCTGTCTGTGTGCCATCTCTGTATCTGTCTGTGTGCCATCTCTGTATCAGTCTGTGTGCCATCTCTGTATCTGTATGCCGTCTCTGTTCCTGTCTGTGTGCCATCTCTGTATGTGTCTGTGTACCGTCTCTGTATCTGTCTGTGTACCGTCTCAGTTTATGTGCCATCTCTGTATTTGTCTCTGTGCCGTCTGTATATCTGTCTGTGTGCCGTCTCTGTTCGTGTGCCATCTCTGTACCTGTCTGTGTGCCATCTCTGTTTCTGTCTGTATGCCGTCTCTGTATCTGTCTGTATACCGTCTCTGTTCCTGTTTGTGTGCCATCTCTGCATCTGTCTGTGTGCCATCTCTGTATCTGTCTGTATGCCGTCTCTGTTCCTGTCTGTGTGCCGTCTCTGTATCTTTTTGTGTGCCATCTCTGTATCCGTCTCTCTGCCGTCTCTGTATGTGTCTGTGTGCCGTCTCTGTTTGCCATCTCTGTTTCTGTCTCTGTGCCATCTCTGTATCTGTGTGCCGTCTCTGTTTGTGTGCCATCTCTGTTCCTGTCTGTGTGCCGTCTCTGTAGCTGTCTGTGTTCCGTCTCTGTATCTGTCTGTGTACCGTCTCTGTTTGTGCGCCATCTCTCTATCTGTCTGTGTGTCATCTCTGTTTCTGTCTGTGTGCCATCTCTGT
>NC_134897.1:27227174-27259674 GCF_041734735.1 Babylonia areolata | reverse complement strand
ATCATGGGATTGCGAGAAATCATGGGCATACAACCCTTTCTCGGTTACACTTGGAATGATCTCCCTCTTTCGCTTCGTCAAGCGTCTGCATCCGGCTCTTTCAAGTCCGGCCATGAAACCTGTATGTCCATCGTTGCCTGACCTTTAGGTGGTCATGTCGTTCATGAAACTGGCAGAAGAAAGCACGTCCGTGTGGTCTTGAACATTATACTGCGGTTATCTGATTTATTGATCGATGTTCTGTACACTGTGTGCACATAAATGAAAAGGCTTCTGAAAAATTAACAGATGAAGAAAGTAGAAAATCTTCACTCTGTCTTGTTGCTTGGTCCCTTACTCAAGTATGCAACGTATTCATAGATATTTAGTAGATATGAACACATGCAATAGAAAAAAAAAGAGGATGGCAAGTGGCTTAATAAATCGATTGGGACAGAAACAGGTGCATTGTCTGTTACTGTAAGAAGAACCACATGAAAGAAAGTCACTTTCTGTCCATTCTGTCCTGACACACACAAAAAAAAGCGGTGTGACAGATTATTTAGAGCCGGGAAAGTCATTCATGGAAGGCATGAAAACAATCACAAGCTCATCAAAGAAGAGAAATCAGAGTGGGATGGATGGTTTGGGGGGGAGGGGGGGGGGGGGCTGTACTCCACTGGCTTGACATGAGGACAGGTTGTTCCATGTGAAAGAAAAAAAAATATATAATCTGTGCTCGTTTTGGAGCAACTCGTTCAGACAACTTCCCACTCCCCGATGTCGTCGTGTCATGACAATTGATCCGGACTGCGTGCTGTGCTGAAATATCACCCCTGTCTGCAATAGCTGACATTTTATTCCCTGTATATATAAAAAAAAAAATTCAAATGTTAAACGTTCCCATCTCATGGTTTTGAAAAGACACAGTGTGGTAATTGCAGGCTGACACTGTGCGGCAAATTGATATAACCACCCTCATTTTCCGCGATTACATCCTTGATTTTTGTTTCCCGTGTTGTTGTGTTTTTTGACATTGGTGCAACAAAATCTCCTTGTCCCTTTTTGTCTTATTTTCATTGATTTTTTTTTAATAGTCAGTTCATTTCAGATGATGAAATTAGACTGGTTTTCATTTTCATTGAAGACGTCCAGCCCTGGTAACCTTTATGACGTCTGCCTGTGCCTCGTGACGCTTCTGGAACCGTGACTGTGTGGGTTGCATGACAATATGCGGAGGTTGCATGACATATGCGAAGGTTGCATGACAATATGCGGAGGTTGCATGACAATATGCGGAGGTTGCATGACATATACGTAGGTTGCACGACAATATGCGGGGGCTCCATGACAATATGCGACGGTTTCATTGCAGTATGCGGATGTTGAATGACAATATGCGGAGGTTGCATGACAATACATGGAGGTTGCATGACAATATGCGGAGGTTGCATAACCATAAATCGTTTCTTTACTCATGCGCTGTGTTTATCATACAGGAAGAATAGTTTGAAATTGTTGGAGCCAAACATGATACACACCTGTCAGTAATCTGTTGCGCAATGCACGCCTGTCAGTTATCTGTTGCATAATGCACACCTGTCAGTTATCTGTTGCATAATGCACACCTGTCAGTTATCTGTTGCATAATGCACACCTGTCAGTTATCTGTTGCATAATGCACGCCCGTCAGTTATCTGTTGCTTAATGCACGCCCGTCATTTATCTGTTGTACAATTCACGCCTGTCAGTTATATGTTGCTTAATGCAGGCCTGTCAGTTATCTGTTGCATAATGCACGCCTGTCAATTATATGTTGCATAATGCACGCCTGTCAGTTATCTGTTGCATAATGCACGCTGTCAGTTATCTGTTGCTTAATGCACGCCTGTCAATTATTTGTTGCATAATACACGCCTGTCAGTTATCTGTTGCTTAATGCACGCCTGTCAATTATCTGTTGCATAATGCACGCCTGTCAGTTATCTGTTGCATAATGCACGCCTGTCAGTTATCTGTTGCATAACACACGCCTGTCAGTTATATGTTGCATAATGCACGACGGTCAGTTATCTGTTGCTTAATGCACGCCTGTCAATTATCTGTTGCATAATGCACACCTGTCAGTTATCTGTTGCATAATGCACGCCTGTCAGTTATCTGTTGCACAGTGTACATCTGTACGGCTGATAAACGCATGGTCAGTTTATGAACAAGGGAAATCAGATTCTAGGTTGTCAACGTGTGTGGTTTTGTTGTTGTTGTTTTACACACTACGCTGTTTATCTTAGGTGACAACACACCTTTCACTGACAGTGAGGAAGGTCACAGCATTCTGCAATAGCTTTCCGTGATGTTTTAGTCTTTATTCTTCCAACCTCTCTCTCTCTCTCTCTCTCTCTCTCTCTCTCTCTCTCTCTCTCTCTCTCACTCACTCTCTCTCACTCTCTTTGTCTGTCTGCCTCTCTCTCTCTCTCTCTCCTCTCTCTGTTTCTCTGCCTCTGTCTCTCTCTTCTCTGCCTCTGTCTCAGTCTCTCTCTCTCTCTCTCTCTCTCTATATATATATATATATATATATATCTCTCTATCTCTCTCTCTTTCTCTCTCCCTCCCCCCCCCCCTCTCTCTCTCTCTCTCTCTCTCTCTCTCAGCCATCAATACCGCTGTTATTACCGGTGCTATAACCGCTTTTAAAAAAAAATATTTCTAGGGCTGCGTCTTTCAGATTCAGACCTCATTACCGAGCCCACAGTCCGTCATTCCTTGGGTCAGATCGATAGGAAACCACTTACACAATGCCACAAAACATGACAATAGTCGCCATCTTTTTGTTGGTGGTGGTGGTGGTTGGTGGTGGTTGGTGGGGTTTTTTTGTGTGTGTTTTTTTTCTGGGCAAATAATTATTTTTTGATGGCACAGTGCTGGCCATATTAAGTTCAGCAGAACGCTGCCTGGCAAACTTTCAGCCATGACAAATTCTTTCCCCCTCTGCTCTGTTTAGCAATCTCCTTCCTTTTCACCGCACAAATGTCGCCAAGATCTTTTGTGGCCAAAGTTTTCAATGCGGGAAATGGAAAGGGATGGTTTTTTAGATGCCTTCCCTGCGCTAATCAAATGTCAAACAACAACAACAGAAAAGAAAGCGGACTTGCTCTGTGCTTGCTGTTCTTCAAGCCAGTGGTATTTTCTGAGAAGCATTGATTCCACGAAATGCTACACTATAAAGTTTTTGAGGACGAAGAAAAGCATTGTCTCTTTTTCGCTTCTCCCTATGGTCACACCGAATTTATGTTTGCTGTTCACCTGACCTGAACAGTATTGCTGGTTCAGACGCAGCTCTCTGACCTTCACAAGTCTTGAAAGAGGCCCGAAAGAAAGATCGCCACATTGTGAAAACACGTGAAAAACTCATTCGTCGCCATGCACTTTCCAGGCTGTCAGAGGTGGAAATGCTCGGTGCTGATTGTGTGTGTTGGTCAATTCACGAAGAAAAGCCCCGTGCAAAATCAATCTTTGAAGGAAACGCTTGTGTAAAAACCTTGATCTCTTTTACCATGGGAGTGGTGGCTTGCTGGTTAGAGCGGCGTCTGCCCTAGGAAGCGAGAGAATCTGAGCAACCCCCCCCCCCTCCCCCTCCCTCCACCATCCTTGAGTTGTAGCGTGGTGTTAGTCAATCGGATGCGACGACAAAACTAGGTCCCGTGTGTAACACATACTTAGCGCACTTAAAAGAACCAAGGGCACCTAAAGGGTTGTCCCTACCAAAATCATGCGGGGAAAATAGACTTTGATAGGAAAATGAATATGCTTTCAGACAGAAAAAAAGGAAATAAAAAAAATGGGTGGCACTGCATTGTACAAACCCGCTCTCTCTGCGGGGAGCAGCCTGGATTTAAGACAGAGATCTGGTGTGACACAGTAATACAATACCATACCATACAATACAATACAATACGGCAAAATACTAAAATACTCGAACAAAACATAACAAACTAGCATTGTGATTTCCAGACCTAGACTGTTTAGAAAATGAAGCACAATGAATGTCATTCCTTTCTATTCATATTGATTGAACCATAACTTCTTTCATCCTTACAGTGACATGTATATTCAGATAATTCTACACATGAATATACAGGGGAAAAGACAATAAAGGACGCAACATTCAGGAATACATGAATCAAAACTATTCTCAGAATATGTGGTTCTGGTACCTGGTTGTTTTTAAAGCTTTATTGTAGTACTCTTTTTTGTCAGAACAGATTTCTCTGTGTGAAATTCGGGCTGCTCTCTCGAGGGAGAGCGCGTCGCTACATTGAGAGCGCCACCCATTGTTTCCTATTTTTTCCTGCATGCAGTTGTTGGTGTGTGTGTGTGTGTGTGTGTGTGTGTTTTCCTATCAAAGTGGATTTTTCCACAGATTTTGTCAGGGACAACCCTTTTGTTGTCGTGGGTTCTTTTACGTGCTCAAAGTGCATGCTACACACGGGACCTCGGTTTATCGTCTCATCCGACTGACTAGCGTCCAGACCACCATTCAGAGTCTAGTGGAGGGGGGGGGGGATATTGGCGACTCTGTCGGGATTCGAACCAGTGCGGTCAGATTCTCTCGCTTCCTAGGCAGACGCGTTACCTCTAGGCCATCGCTCCACATTCATGTTCCTGATAATGTCGGTTTTTGATTAACATGCACCGGTTTTCTGCCGTTGATCTGGGTCCGCGTTCTGTGGGATGAAATGTACAAGTGTGGTGCTAGGTATCGTTGAAGAAGTTAGTAACACTTCGCAACGAAGACCGGATGAATTTCTTGTTTCACCACACAGCCGCAACTCGGTGTCACACGTGAGATATTTGAGAGGAAACAATTGATATACAACACGCATACAAGCACGCACAGACGCTCAGCCACACACACACACACACACACACACACACACACACACACACACACACACACACACGTGCATTCACACGATAATTTTCCTCCTATAACACCTCGGTTATTACACACCATCATCTCTTTAAACTTTTTAAATTTCTTGTGATAGACTATTCATTTTTTCGGTCCCTCTAAAACATACACGAGCACCTTCCAACACTAATATTCACATGCGTTCCCTCTCTTTCACCCACTTCTTTCCGTCTAATAACACTTCCAGTGAATAGACGTTAAACTGAAGATCACACACACACACACACACACACACACTCTCTCTCTCTCTCTCTCTCTCTCTCTCTCTCTCTCTCTCAAATGCACGCACATTAGAGAGTCGGCATTTTTTATTCATGCTTTTAAACGTGACGTTTATTCCACAAAGTTTTTAGCATTCTGATCGGTATGATCGGTGGTTTTTGCTGCTGTCAGCGAAAAGCAGCGATAAATGGCATCTGTCTGAATTCCCCTATGTATATTCATGACACAGAGGAAAGTCATCATGAGAAAGGTTCCTGAAAGTATTGAATGTCATGAAGACACCAGACGCTGTTAACAGTGGGGGAGGGGGGGGTGTGATTTGTGTTTCTGGGGAGGAGGGGGGAGGGGAGATTTGGGGGCATTTAAAATACACTCGGTGTGTGTGTGCATGTGTGTGTGTGTGTGTGTGTGTGTGTGTGTGTGTGTGTGTGTGTGTGTGCGATTGTGTTTATTTGGACATTATTATTATTATTGTTACATTGATATCGTTATTGTTGTTGTTGTCATAAGGGCAGATTGGGAGACCAGGCAATGACTAAAATCTTTATTCTTGAGTAATATTGTTCCTCTCTCTCTCTCTCTCTCTCTCTCTCTCTCTCTCTCTCTCTCTCTCTTCTCTCTCTCTCTCTGTCCTCTCATTCATTCAGTGTTCAGGGACGCAGCGCATTGTGCTGAAGAAGCACTCTCTGAAATCGATGTCAAACCCGTAGCTGTAATCGACGAGCATAATTGGAATTCCCACTTTGCATGCGGCGTGAAACCTCGTTGTGGCTGTGGGTCCCCCAAGGCTCAGAGGATAGCTGGGCCCTTCACTGTGTGTCTGGCCAGCTGACCTCAGACCCGAAGTGCCAGCGATCATTTGTAATTGTTCAGGTCGTCATCATTGATTATGGCTTCCCCTTCGCCCTGTCTGATCTACTTTTCTCTGTCTCTGTCTGTCTGTCTGTCTGTCTGTCTGTCTGTCTGTCTGTCTCTCTCTCTCTCTCTCTCTCTCTCTCTTCCTCTCTATTTCTCTCTCTCCCCCTCTCTCTCTATCTCCCCCTCTCTCTCCCCCCCTCTCTCTCCCCCCCTCTCTCTCTCCCCCTCCCTCTCTCTATCTCTCCCTCTCTCCCCCCTCTCTCTCCCCTCTCTCTCCCCCCTCTCTATCACCTCTATCTCTTTCGCCTCTCTTTCTATCTCTCCTCTCTCCCTCTCTCCCTCTGTCTTTCCCTCTCTCTCTCTCTCCCTCTCTCTCCCCCTCTCCCTCTCTCTTCCCCCCTCTCTCCCTCTCTCTCTCCCCTCTCTCTTCCTCTCTCCCTCTCTCTCCCCCCTCTCTCTCTCCCTCTGTCTTCCCGCTCTCTCTCTCCCCCTCTCCCTCTCTCTTCCCCCCTCTCTCCCTCTCTCTCTCCCTCTCTCTCCCCTCTCTCTTCCTCTCTCCCTCTCTCTCTCCCCTCTCTCTCTCCCTCTGTCTTCCCGCTCTCTCTCCCCTCACTGTTCACAGGGGGAAGAGAGGAGAAAGGCTGTGACAAACGGGAAGGCGACCCCCTCACTGTTCACAGGTGAAGAGAGGAGAAAGGCTGGGACAAACGGGAAGGCGACCCCCTCACTGTTCACAGGGGGAAGAGAGGAGAAAGGCTGTGACAAACTGGAAGGCGACCCCCTCACTGTTCACAGGGGGAAGAGAGGAGAAAGGCTGGGACAAACGGGAAGGCGACCCCCTCACTGTTCACAGGGGGAAGAGAGGAGAAAGGCTGTGACAAACGGGAAGGCGACCCCCTCACTGTTCACAGTCACAGGGTGAAGAGAGGAGAAAGGCTGTGACAAACGGGAAGGCGACCCCCTCACTGTTCACAGGGGAAGAGAGGAGAAAGGCTGTGACAAACGGGAAGGCGACCCCCTCACTGTTCACAGTCACAGGGTGAAGAGAGGAGAAAGGCTGTGACAAACGGGAAGGTGACCCCCTCACTGTTCACAGGGTGAAGACAGGAGAAAGGCTGTGACAAACGGGAAGGTGACCCCCTCACTGTTCACAGGGTGAAGACAGGAGAAAGGCTGTGACAAACAGGAAGGTGACCCCTCACTGTTTTAGTCGCAGGAGGAAGAGAAGAGAAAGGCTGGGGCATGTTGACAAAAGGCCATTATCTCCCCCTCCTCTTCTGTGGGAGCAGGGCGGAAGGTGGCAGAATGGTCAAGACGCTTATCTGCCAATAGTGTCCGTGAGGGTCTGGGTTCGAATCCCGCTCTCGCCCTTTCTCCCACATTTGACTGGAAAATCGAACTGAGCGTCTAGTTATTCCGATGAGACGATAAACCTTGGTCCCGTGTGCAGCACGCACTTGGCGCACTGAAAAAGAATCCATGGCAACGAGAGTGTTGTTCTCTGGCAACATTTTGTAGCAGAAATTCTCTCTGACAGATACACAAATACATACATACACATGCTCTCAAGGCCTGACTAAACGCGTTAGGTCATGTTTCTGGTCAAGCATCCGCCTAGCAGATGTAGTGTAGCGTATATGGATTTGTCCGAAGGCAGTGACGCCTCCTTGAGAAACTGAAACTGAAACAGAAACTGTGGGCTCAGGATCGGGGGACATACGGGCATAATGTCCACAAGTCCTCTCCTCAAGTATGAGCTTAGTAATCAGAGGAGGGGAGGGGAGGGGGGAATGCGAATGCGAATGTTTTATTCATAATAGGCCATAGCCCCTCATGAAGGGGGTGTCGTGAAAACATTGAATCAATCGTACATCACAGTTAACACTGAATTCAACGAACAGAATTACAATACGCGTTACTCACTACAGATAGAACAAATCTGAAACGCCTTATACAAATATATTACAAAATGTTTGACAACATTCTCATTCACAGATGCTAATAGCAGTGCAAGTTTGAAAACAGAAGGTTGTCTGTAAAACTTTTTAGGAATTAATTGTTCTCTGAGATCATCCAAGGCAGAACAGCAAAATGCAAAATGAACTTCACTTTCCCGTGCATCATTACATAATGGACACACAAGTTCACTTCCATTATGTGTTCTATAACGAAAACGATGAACAGTTATGTCAGATACCCCAAATCTAAATCTTGTCATAATAATCTTTAAGTGCTTATCCATTTTCATTAACATATATGTCGGCATGCAGTGCAGTGAGTTGAAATGTCGATACAAATCAAACCTGTTACTGTCCGAGGGGAGGGGGGAGTTAATTAGTGTGGTCAGGACACGCCCTCTCCCCTTCACCTGTAAATTGCCTGGGTGTGATTGTGGAGTGAACAAGTGTCGTGAGGTTTTAGCTTGTTAGAGGATTGGATGGTCGGAGTTGGGGGGGGGGGGCAATAGAATGGCAAATGAATAAGTAAATTACTATGTGATCGATCACACAGGGGGTGGGAAAGGATACAACATTGGCAATGTCCCCCCCCCCCCCACCCCCCAACCTTTTGCTTGGACGTTTTCACCAATCTCCGTTGTCTTCTTTTGGCGAAGAACTGTTTCAGTCGTGAAATCTTACGTCGTGGCCAGTCGGGATGTGGTTTTTTTTTTTTTTCTGAAGTGCACGTGAGCCTGTGTGTGGTCTGTTGATAACAATTCACCTGCTCTCTCCTTCGACATTTGAGGTGCGGGTTGTCAGCTGCACGAACGTGGAACGAAAGAAGAGCACACGTCAAGTTGTCAGTTCACAAAGTGATTCAACAGATTCATCTGACGCTGTGTGGAAACTTCAAGAAAGAGACAAATGTGGTTTTATTTCATGAAACGGGGGGAACTACCGATATGTTCCATATGTGGGAATCAAGTTGTTTTCTTGTTTGTACGGAAAAAAGACATAAATTGTTTGTTGTTGGGTGGTTGTTGTTTTTAATGAAGTGGCAAAGGCAAAACAAAGTGATTTTATTGAAGTGACAAAAAGAAGCTATAGTGATTTTCTTTTCTTTTTTTTTCTTTTTTTTTGAGTGACAAGAACAAAATACCGAAATGATTTTTTTAAGTAATAAGAAGACACAGACACCAAGGTGGGATTGTATTGAAGTGATCAGCCGAGTGATTGTATTGAAGTGACAAGAAGACAGCCCAGTGATTGTAATGAAGTGACAAGAAGACAGCCCAGTGATTGTATTGAAGTGACAAGAAGACAGCCCAGTGATTGTAGTGAAGTGACAAGAAGACAGCCCAGTGATTGTATTGAAGTGACAAGAAGACAGCCCAGTGATTGTAATGAAGTGACAAGAAGACAGCCCAGCGATTGTAATGAAGTGACAAGAAGACAGCCCAGTGATTGTAGTGAAGTGACAAGAAGACAGCCCAGTGATTGTATTGAAGTGACAAGAAGACAGCCCAGGTGAAGGCACACCGCAGCATGGAGGATAGACAGGACCCCCTGGCCACAGTCCACGCCTGGCTGATGTCGGCCATCCTGCGCGAGAACGTGCAGCTCGTGGAGTACATCCTGAGTGACATCACCAGAACGATGGGCCCGGCTGCTCTGGACCATGTGCTGACGGTCAGACGGAGCCTGGTGCTGCTGATGTTCAAAGCCAACAACCAGGCCTTGCTGTATGTACTGAGGACTCTGCTGGAGGACCACATGCCCGAACTCAGCCACTTCCACTTCCGCAACCCCACGCTGATGCTGAACGCCCACGCGCAGGCCTACCACGGACTGCCCATCCACGTGGCTGTGGCCTTGAGGAACAGAAAAATCGTCACTGCCCTGCTTCGCTCCCACGAGAAAAACGGCTTTGACGATAAAAACCAGGTGAAGGTGAAGGATGTGTGTCATAACACGGCCCTCAGTCTGGCCATCCGGATGCAGGACGAGGATGTGTACAGCATGATCATGTACACGCTGGGCGAGGCCCCCACCCTGTCCAGTCAGTTCGTCGTGCATCATGCCGTGATCCGGAACACGCCCCAGCTCATTTATTCTCTGGAGGGCGGCTTCCAAGAGTTCTTCTCGTGGGTTCACAAAGAACTGTGCGTTCTTAACTATGCAGACTACTCGCATAAGTTTCTCTTGAATGACGTTCACAAGAGAAACAGTTGGCAAGTTGAATCAATTCTCGAAACAGAAAACGTGCACAAGTGTGCCTTGCACGAACCTAATCCCTTCCATTTTGCTGTTGCGGTGCACAGCGTTGAAGTGCCGAACCTACCCGAAATTCTACAACGCCTGCATTCAGAAACCGACAGGAATGGCTGGCTGGAACCAAACGACATCAGCACCGTGAAAATCGGATCGAAGACCCACTTGAACGGAACAGCGGCCCATTTCGCGGTCCTGAACTATCGGCCAACACATCTTGTGCAGATGCACCCGGGGTACGTCAGCGGGGACCGGCTGGATACCGTCAATAATACAGATTATATAGATTATTATGAAGAGGATATATTTGATATATTTACTATACTTGATTACCTTCCCAGTGAAATGTCTGAGATGCTGAGGCGTCTTCATCACTCTCACAACGTGGACCTTTTCAAGCCGAACCACGAGCAGAAAACGCCGCTGGACTGTCTGCCCGCTGATGCTGATCCCCGGCTGGTTGACACCTTGATTGATGCCCGCATGCGCAGACAGCAGACAGCTGCAGCCATTGACATTGATGCCCACAGACAACAGACAGCTGTAGCCAACACAGACATTGATTGATGCCCACAGACAACATCAGACATTGATTGATGTCCACAGACAACAGACAGCTGTAACCAACACAGACATTGATTGATGTCCACAGACAACAACAGACATTGATTGATGTCCACTGACAACAGACAGCTGTAGCCAACACAGACATTGATTGATGTCAACAGACAGCTGTAGCCAACACATATTGATTGATGTCCACAGACAACAGACAGCTGTAGCCAACACACATTGATTGATGTCCACAGACAACAGACAGCTGTAGCCAACACAGATATTGATTGATGTCCACAGACAACAGACAACTGTAGCCAACACAGATATTGATTGATGTCCACAGACAACAGACAACTGTAGCCAACACAGATATTGATTGATGTCCACAGACAACAGACAACTGTAGCCAACACAGACATTGATTGATGTCCACAGACAACAGACAACTGTAGCCAACACAGACATTGATTGATGTCCACAGACAACTGTAGCCAACACAGACATTGATTGATGTCCACAGACAACAGACAACTGTAGCCAACACAGACATTGATTGATGTCCACAGACAACTGTAGCCAACACAGACATTGATTGATGTCCACAGACAACAGACAACTGTAGCCAACACAGACATTGATTGATGTCCACAGACAACTGTAGCCAACACAGACATTGATTGATGTCCACAGACAACAGACAACTGTAGCCAACACAGACATTGATTGATGTCCACAGACAACTGTAGCCAACACAGACATTGATTGATGTCCACAGACAACAGACAACTGTAGCCAACAAAGACATTGATTGATGTCCACAGACAGATGTAACCAACACAGACATTGACGTCCACAGACAACAGACGGCTGTAGCCAACACAGACATTGATTGATGTCCACAGACAACAGACAGCTGTAGCCAACACAGACATTGATTGATGTCCACAGACAACAGACGGCTGTAGCCAACACAGATATTGATTGATGTCCACAGACAACAGACAACTGTAGCCAACACAGATATTGATTGATGTCCACAGACAACAGACAACTGTAGCCAACACAGATATTGATTGATGTCCACAGACAACAGACAACTGTAGCCAACACAGACATTGATTGATGTCCACAGACAACAGACAACTGTAGCCAACACAGACATTGATTGATGTCCACAGACAACTGTAGCCAACACAGACATTGATTGATGTCCACAGACAACAGACAACTGTAGCCAACAAAGACATTGATTGATGTCCACAGACAGATGTAACCAACACAGACATTGACGTCCACAGACAACAGACGGCTGTAGCCAACACAGACATTGATTGATGTCCACAGACAACAGACAACTGTAGCCAACACAGACATTGATTGATGTCCACAGACAACAGACGGCTGTAGCCAACACAGACATTGATTGACGTCCACAGACAACAGACGGCTGTAGCCAACACAGACATTGATTGATGTCCACAGACAACTGTAGCCAACACAGACATTGATTGATGTCCACAGACAACAGACAACTGTAGCCAACACAGACATTGATTGATGTCCACAGACAACAGACAACTGTAACCAACACAGACATTGATTGATGTCAACAGACAGCTGTAGCCAACACAGACATTGATTGATGTCCACAGACAACAGACAACTGTACCCAACACAGACATTGATTGATGTCCACAGACAACAGACAACTGTAGCCAACACAGACATTGATTGATGTCCACAGACAACAGACAACTGTAGCCAACACAGACATTGATTGATGTCCACAGACAACTGTAGCCAACACAGACATTGATTGATGTCCACAGACAACAGACAACTGTAGCCAACACAGACGTTGATTGATGTCCACAGACAACTGTAACGAACACAGACATTGATTGATGTCCACAGACAACTGTAACCAACACAGACATTGATTGATGTCCACAGACAACAGACAGCTGTAGCCAACACAGACATTGATTGATGTCCACAGACAACAGACAACTGTAGCCAACACAGACATTGATTGATGTCCACAGACAACAGACAGCTGTAGCCAACACAGACATTGATTGATGTCCACAGACAACAGACAACTGTAGCCAACACAGACATTGATTGATGTCCACAGACAACTGTAGCCAACACAGACATTGATTGATGTCCACAGACAACAGACAACTGTAGCCAACACAGACATTGATTGATGTCCACAGACAACAGACAACTGTAGCCAACACAGATATTGATTGATGTCCACAGACAACAGACAACTGTAGCCAACACAGATATTGATTGATGTCCACAGACAACAGACAACTGTAGCCAACACAGATATTGATTGGATCATTATGAGACAGTTACTTCTTTTTGTGTTTCGTATACGATGGAGTCGTCGATTCTGGATGAGCAAAAAGAATACAATCCAAGAAGAAAAAATCCAAACTTAATGAATGAATGACTGATATCCTCACTTCGAACTTCATTTTTTTGCTTTGTTTTGTGTGTGTGTGTGTTTTTTAGCAGCAGTCATAAGGATACTGTGGAATTAACGGTGACTGTAAAAAAAAATGGCATGAACCAAATATCAGTATTGAAACCAGAGTGTGGCATGTGCCTGGGATTAATGACGAATCTGGAGTGTTTCATTTGTCACGTTTTGTGCCGCATGGCGATTGTTATCAGGGGTGTGCGTGCGTGCGTGCGTGTGTGTGTGCGTGTGTGTGTGTGTGTTGAGCAGGGTTGTTTTCGAGATGGTCAATGCAGATGTGTTCCATCATATCCGTACCTTTTACACTCATGAAGGCTTTTACTTTACTACATGTTTTAACTATCTTTTCGTAACCATAGCCCTATTGTGTTGTTTCCCTTGGAAGTTTGGTATGTGTGTGTATGTGTGCGTGCGTGTGTGCGTCTGCGTGCGTGCGTGTGTGTGTGTGTGTGTATTGGTTATTAAGGAAGTGTGCGTGTATGTGAGTATATGTCAATGGATTCACGTTTGTGTGTGGTTATAACTTGGGGGTCAGTATCGTACTTGTGATCCCCCACCAGTGCCTAACCACATCAACATGTGCAGCGGGTAAAAATGTGCACTGCGTGGAACTAGCTTTGTAGTTACTTTAAGAGTTGAAAATTGAAAGGAGGAGATATATGGAAACAGAGAGTCAGGCTGAGGGAAAGAGAAAGCGAGATGTTTTGAAAGAGGAGCTGGGACAGATAGACAGACAGACAGACAGGCACAGAGAGAGGGGAGATATTCAAAATCCACAAATTTTAATGTTTGGGCCTCCAAACTTTTAACACAGGTGTACGTAAGCAAGTGGCTTGAAGAAAAATAACAGGAAAGTGAAAACTGGTAGTGAATTGTTATGTGCTTCAATGAATGAAAAATACCTATTGCTACATGTCTGACAGCACGTATGGCTTCGTTGAAAAATGGAGAGAGAGGGCTTGATAGATCTGTTTTTACATTTGATTTTTTACTAACCCTATATTGGCTGGAATTTGTACACTCCGATCATGTCATGAAATGTCCGCTGAGGAAGATGCCGAAATATTGGGAAAACCTTTTGGACTTGTCTCCTCTTCTTTGTGTGATGGTGATAAACGAGTGTGTGTGTGTGAGAGAGAGAGAGAGTGTGTGTGTGTGTGTGTTCAATTCTTATCTTTTATCATTAATTCAAATTTCCTGCCATTTGTCTTGCCTTGTGTGTATCTTTCCCTTCACTGTATCTGATTTCATTGTACTGATTTCATTGTCCAGTTTGCATCGTCATTCTGTTCCATTTCATGTACATGTCCACACAAACCCAAGGCACACCCTCAAGACCTGAGTGGCGCGTGGGATCAGCGCATTGACGGGCACAACAGCCAAGTGGTTAAAGCGTTAGACTTTCAATCTGATTGTCCCGTGTTCGAATCTCCTCGGTAACGGCGCCTGACAGGTGCACACCTGCTCGTGCCTGAACCCCCTTCGTGTGAGTTCATACCTAACCGTTTCTTTTATAAGTTCGATAGCGTGAAGAACTGATTTTGAATCGACACAGAATAGAATCTGAAATATAGTTTTCGGAAAGGATATCATGAAATTTAACTCCGTTAGAATTGCTATGACTTCAGCTGTGAAGATGGACTTATTCTCTCCCAGATGAAATGAGTTTTGAAAGTTAAGGTCTGGAATAACGAAAGCAGCACCACCTATATCATTTACAACAGAGCCGTCTGTAAATATCTTTAGATGATTAAGGTATTTCTCTTCCAAATGGATTGTGTGGTGAGTGGGTGTGTGTGGGTGTATGTGTGTTTCTGTATGTGGTTCTGTATGTGTCCGTGTCCCTGTCTCTGAATGTGTGTGTGTGTGTGTGTTTCTGTGTGCGTCTCTCTCTCTCTCTCTCTCTCTCTCTCTCTCTCTGTATGTGTGTGTGTTTCTGTGTGTGTGTGTCTGTCTCTGTCTCTCTCTCTCTCTCTGTCTCTGTGTGTGTGTGTGTGTGCGGTGTGTGTGTGTGTGTTTTCTGTGTGTTTCTGTGTGTGTATGTTTGCGCGAACGCGCGCGCGCATTTCCAACAATCATGCCGGAATCCCATGCTCACCGCTGCTGCTGACAGTGTGATTTGCTTCCAGCGGGGGGAGAGGGATGATATTTGCCGGCAAAACTCCAATCCTGTTTCTGGCTGTGTCCCCGAGGGGGGGGGGGGGGTTGTGCGGATCTTGGGTGTCCTCTCCGCCATCCTGCTCTCTGTGTGCTGCCCACGGGGACTGGACTGGCTGGCAATGCTGCAGCTGACCTAAGGGATGTGTCAGGGTATGGAGACAGACGGCACGTGAAATATGGGATTCTATATTTTGAGAAAAAAAATTACCATGGAATTTTGTTGTTGTTGTTGAAATATTAGCATTCTACTCGGCTTTTTTTTCCGCGTTGGGTTAGTTATTGTTAGTTCAGTTTGTATAATTTGAAATTAGATGCTTTTGTGTTCAGAGAGTATCTCTAAACGCAGCATTATTTCATTAAGTAGTAGTTACAAGTTCGTTATGGGCTGGGTTACCTTGCCACATACATTGCGGCCATGTATTCCTTGCCTTTCGTCCATTCTGTTTGGGTTTTTTGAGGGGGTTTTGTGGGGGGTGGGGTGGGGGGTTCATGGGCCCCCATGTGGACTTTCTGGCATAAATCTTGACGACCTTTCGTGAAACCATGACGAGACTGAGACGTCAAGAACACCCCGGTTCCTGACAGGAGACAGACAGACGGAAACAGAGGGAGAGGACATTGATGCGTTCAATGAAGATTCCAGGCTGAAGAGAGATTTAGAGACACCGAGAGAAATGGATTACAGTTTCCTTTTCTCTGTGTTTTGTATTGTTTTTCTTCTTCTTGTTTGTTACCATTCTTTCCGTTGAAATCGGCAGAAATGATCAGCGTGTCTTCAGCGGGTTTTTTTGTTTGTTTGTTTGTTTTTTTTCTGCTGGAACTGAAGAGAAACAATTGGAACATGCTTTCGCTTCCTTGCGAAATACTTCCTCAGCTGTCTTAAGAGAGAAATCTTATTAATCAAAGATATCGATTGGAATAAAAAAAGACATGGATGTCGACTCCGTCGTTTGTTACAAGGACAGAAATATAAAGGGAAATGTATCAAAGAGAAGAAAAACTGTACTTTCTGTTTCCTCATTGGACACACATGAGGCAGGTCTACCCGATCAATTATGAATTAAAGAATTAGAAAGACATTCGTCGAAAAAAAATTTATTTTTTTTTAATGGGATTCGGGGCGAGAATGGTCCGATTCCATCTGCTCGATAAGTGAAGAAGTTTTGCACAGAGCACCGCAAAAAGTGTTCTTTTTTTTTTTGCTGGAAACAAATTTAGGCATTCTTGTTACTTCTTTGAAGATTATTGACTTGCATAATTGCATAAACACTAAAGAAGAAATGTGTAATGTTATTCACAAAACGTCCTCTATCTGGTGTCTGAAGAAGGCAGTTCACTCTCCAGCTCTCACAGTGGTCGCCGTTACAACCGACCGGTCAGGCGTTGAACTGCTGAAGCCAGTTGCATTGCTCGGACAGAAGAGCCTAGTTTGGTCGTAACCCGCTACTAACTGTGTGTAGTATGGAACTGACCAATGGGGTAGTTCGGTCAACGTAGGCATCTAGTCACGTGTAACTGTCAAACAGTTAGAACCAAGCAATGCAGCTGGCACCTGGTCCTGTGTTCAGGGTTCGAGTCCACACATTGGCATGGTGTTGTTTTCTTGGGAAAGGCAGTTTGTAGTTGTTGTATTTCTTTTTATCACAGCAGATTTCTCTGTGTGAAAATCGGGCTGCTCTCCCCGGGGAGAGCGCGTCGCTCCACTACAGCGCCACCCATTTTTTTGTATTTTTTCCTGCGTGCAGTATTATTTGTTTTTCCTATCGCAATGGATTTTTCTACAGAATTTTGCCAGGAACAACCCTTTTGTTGCCGTGGGTTCTTTTACGTGCGCTAAGTGCATGCTGCACAGGGGACCTCGGTTTATCGTCTCATCCGAATGACTAGCGTCCAGACCACCACTCAAGGTCTTGTGGAGGGGGAGAAAATATCGGCGGCTGAGCCGTGATTCGAACCAGCGCGCTCAGATTCTCTCGCTTCCTAGCCGGTTTGCTCCATTCCCCTCACTCCGCCGTGATGTCACTGGGTGCCTGAGCGGGTGGGGAAGGTTGAAGCGGTGGGAGGAGTGGGTTGGGCCCCGCCTTCCTTTGCCGAGCCCTTGACACAGTGGGTTTGAACCCCCTGCCCTGATGGCGACAGTGGTCAGTGGACCTTTATGACGTCACAGTGGTCTTGGTGTTCCGAGCATCGAACTCCGATCCGTGTTGTGTCAAATCGTCATTCACATCTTCACTGACTGGCACTTTGTTCATGTTTTATTGATAAACACAGGTTATGCTGTGTTGTGGTTTTTTTGTGTTTTTTTAAGGTTTCGTTGAGATTGTATCGATGAGATGAATATAGCATTTTATCGTGACGCTGTGAGGATTGTATTTGTACAATTATCATCGTTTTTGTCAGATGTTTTTTATCGCTCATGTTACAGAAAGCGTGATTTCAGTATCATGTGCGGACTAAACTTAACAGATGGAAACTCGTGTCATCCCTGGCTGTTTCCACAGTGACTGATTTTTCTCTGACACTGAAGTTTACACATGCTTTGTTTCCCTACATTTTATCACAAGAGACCACACACGATGATGATTTTGTTTTCATTTGGACTTTTTTTTAAGAATACGAAGCTCATTAGTATGTATTGGTATTTGTATTTCATATTTTATGACTGTTTATCACAGCATATCTATCTGTGTGAAGTTCGGGTTGCTCTCCCAAGGGAGACCATGTTGCTTCATCCAACGCCACCTTTTCTTTTCTTCTCTAAGTGTTTGTTTTTCGATCAGAGTGCTTTTTTTCTTCATGCTTTTGCCAGGAAACAACCAGTTTGTTGCGGTTGGTTCTTTCACATGCGCTAAGTACATGCTACACTCGAGACCTCGGTTTATCGTTACATCCGAATGAGTAGCGTCTGGTGGAGGAGGGGAAATCGAGTGGGGTCGGATCTCAAACGGCCAGATTCCCTCGCTTCCTCGGCGGACGCGTTACCACTACGTCACCACTCCTCTACATGTGTTTTTGAGGAATGGACACAGCTGAGGTGTGTCCACCGTGTTCAGCCAGCAGCCCAGAGAACAGGATCGGATCGGACAGTGTGCAAGTCAACAGTATGCTATCCATTTATCAGTGTAACGGACCCACGCCATTCACTGTGAGCGCAAAGCCGCCAATACCTTCACTTTAATGATCATGTGTATTAAGAGGTGCTATGTCAGTACCCATATCAATCAATCAGTCAATCAAACAATCTATCAATTCTTATTTCGTTTCCACCAACTTTTACTCCTTTGTCAAATGAGGAATCGAACACACGCTCCCGTGTTGAATTTCTGTCACAAATAGAAATGTGATCGTCCTTCAAATAGAATGTATTCATGGAGTCATTATACGCATTGTACTGATGCACTGACCCTTGAGATTTTCAGTGTCCTTCAGCTTTTGTTTTCACTTGACAGTACTGACACGGGCTTTTTCTTTTCCTGGGCTCCTCCGAGTAATGGCTCACACGGATAGTCTGCGCGTTCTCGTGCTGGCATTCAGATAAACTGACTTGATGTTGTATTTTGACACTTTGCTGGTTGAGTTTGGTGTGTTTGGTGATTCTGCTTTGTTGTACAGTTTGCTTGTTCTTGCTGCAAATACTGCCCTCTCTGGCTCCTATGGAATAATAAACACTCTATGATATACTACTACATGATGATAATAGTAGTGTTCATTATCATATTTTTTTCCCGTTTGTTTATAATCTTGAATGTTAAAGTTTTCATGGTGTTCATTCTGGTGTGTGGCCCGACACACGGATATTGATTTTGTAGTCACCTCATTACAGGGACGGTGGGACTGTCCACAAAGGATGACGAATTGATCGCCTGGCCCAAGATTCAAACCCGAGACACAGACAGCACTGCTGATGGGTTCCGATCCCTGGCAGAGTGGACAGCTGACCAGACAGCGGGGGAGGGGGGGCGGGGGCAGTGTGGACAGCTGACCAGACAGCGGGGCAGGGGGGGGGGCAGTGTGGACAGCTGACCAGACAGCGGGGGAGGGGGGGGGCAGTGTGGACAGCTGACCAGACAGCGGGGGAGGGGGGGGGGGCAGTGTGGACAGCTGACCAGACAGCGGGGCAGGGGGGGGGGGCAGTGTGGACAGCTGACCAGACAGCGGGGCAGGGGGCGGGGGGGGGGGCAGAGTGGACAGCTGACCGGGGAGGGGGGGAGCAGTGTGGACAGAGGGGGCAGTGTGGACAGCTGACCAGACAGCGGGGGAGGGGGGGGCAGTGTGGACAGCTGACCAGACAGCGGGGCAGGGGGGGGGGGGGCAGAGTGGACAGCTGACCAGACAGCGGGGGAGGGGGGGGGCAGTGTGGACAGCTGACCAGACAGCGGGGGAGGGGGGGGCAGTGTGGACAGAGGGGGCAGTGTGGACAGCTGACCAGACAGCGGGGGAGGGGGGGGGCAGTGTGGACAGCTGACCAGACAGCGGGGCAGGGGGGGGGGGGCAGAGTGGACAGCTGACCAGACAGCGGGGGAGGGGGGGGGGCAGTGTGGACAGCTGACCAGACAGCGGGGGAGGGGGGGGCAGTGTGGACAGCTGACCAGACAGCGGGGGAGGGGGGGGGGGCAGAGTGGACAGCTGACCAGACAGCGGGGGAGGGGGGGGGGCAGTGTGGACAGAGGGGGCAGTGTGGACAGCTGACCAGACAGCGGGGCAGGGGGGGGGGCAGAGTGGACAGCTGACCAGACAGCGGGGGAGGGGGGGGCAGAGTGGACAGCTGACCAGACAGCGGGGCAGGGGGGGCAGTGTGGACAGCTGACCAGACAGCGGGGGAGGGGGGGAGCAGTGTGGACAGAGGGGGCAGTGTGGACAGAGGGGGCAGTGTGGACAGCTGACCAGACAGCGGGGGAGGGGGGAGCAGTGTGGACAGCTGACCAGACAGCGGGGCAGGGGGGGACAGAGTGGACAGCTGACCAGACAGCGGGGGAGGGGGGGGGGGCAGTGTGGACAGCTGACCAGACAGCGGGGGAGGGGGGGCCAGTGTGGACAGCTGACCAAACAGCGGGGGAGGGGGGGGCAGTGTGGACAGAGGGGGCAGTGTGGACAGCTGACCAGACAGCGGGGCAGGGGGGGACAGAGTGGACAGCTGACCAGACAGCGGGGGAGGGGGGGGCAGTGTGGACAGCTGACCAAACAGCGGGGGAGGGGGGGGGCAGTGTGGACAGAGGGGGCAGTGTGGACAGCTGACCAGACAGCTGACCAGACAGCGGGGCAGGGGGGGGGCAGTGTGGACAGCTGACCAGACAGCGGGGGAGGGAGGGGCAGAGTGGACAGCTGACCAGACAGCCGGGGGAGGGGGGGAGCAGTGTGGACAGAGGGGGCAGTGTGGACAGCTGACCAGACAGCGGGGCAGGGGGGGGGCAGAGTGGACAGCTGACCAGACAGCGGGGGAGGGGGGGGGGCAGTGTGGACAGAGGGGGCAGTGTGGACAGCTGACCAGACAGCGGGGCAGGGGGGGGGGGGCAGTGTGGACAGCTGACCAGACAGCGGGGGAGGGGGGGAGCAGAGGGGGCAGTGTGGACAGCTGACCAGACAGCGGGGCAGGGGGGGGGGCAGTGTGGACAGCTGACCAGACAGCGGGGGAGGGGGGGAGCAGTGTGGACAGAGGGGGCAGTGTGGACAGCTGACCAGACAGCGGGGCAGGGGGGAGCAGTGTGGACAGCTGACCAGACAGCGGGGCAGGGGGGGGCAGAGTGGACAGCTGACCAGACAGCGGGGGAGGGGGGAGCAGTGTGGACAGCTGACCAGACAGCGGGGCAGGGGGGGGGGGGCAGTGTGGACAGAGGGGGCAGTGTGGACAGCTGACCAGACAGCGGGGGAGGGGGGGGCAGTGTGGACAGGGGGGGGCAGTGTGGACAGAGGGGGCAGTGTGAGCAGAGGGGGGCAGTGTGGACAGAGGGGGGCAGTGTGGACAGTGCGGGTGGTCGCTGTTCCCACAAAGACAGCCCGTTGTGGGTCGCTGTTTGTGCCACACACCTCTCTGTGTGACCTGGTGCGCAATACCAATCAGTTACGTAAGGACAGTCTTCCATTATCCGTTGTGCAAAGTTAACCACCCATTTTCTGTTGCGCAATGCTAACCTGTCTATTATCTGTTGGGATTATTCACATCTGTCCATTGCCCGTTGCACGTTTCTAATCTGCCCAGCAACTGTTGCGTAACGTCGAGGTAAAGATGGCAGAATGGTTAAGATACCCATCTACCAATTGAATCCCGCTCTCACACTTTCTCCATAGTTTGACTGGAAAATCAAACTGAGCGTTTAACTATTCGGATTAGACGATAAACCGAGGTCCCGTGTGCAGCACGCATTAGCCGCACTGAAAAAGAACCCGTGTAAACAAGAGTGTTGTCCTCTGGCAAAATTATGAATCAGAAATCCACTCTGATAGGTACACCACTCTGATAGGTACACAAAGAAATCCACTCTGATAGGTACACAAAGAAATCCACTCTGATAGGTGCACAAAGAAATCCACTCTGATAGGTACACCACTCTGATCGGTACACAAAGAAATCCACTCTGATAGGTGCACCACTCTGATCGGTACACAAAGAAATCCACTCTGATAGGTACACAAAGAAATCCACTCTGATAGGTACACCACTCTGATAGGTACACAAAGAAATCCACTCTGATAGGTGCACAAAGAAATCTACTCTGATAGGTGCACAAAGAAATCCACTCTGATAGGTACACAAAGAAATCCACTCTGATAGGTGCACAAAGAAATCCACTCTGATAGGTGCACAAAGAAATCCACTCTGATAGGTACACCACTCTGATAGGTGCACAAAGAAATCCACTCTGATAGGTACACCACTCTGATAGGTACACAAAGAAATCCACTCTGATAGGTACACAAAGAAATCCACTCTGATAGGTACACCACTCTGATAGGTACACAAAGAAATCCACTCTGATAGGTACACAAAGAAATCCACTCTGATAGGTACACCACTCTGATAGGTACACAAAGAAATCCACTCTGATAGGTACACCACTCTGATAGGTACACAAAGAAATCCACTCTGATAGGTACACAAAGAAATCCACTCTGATAGGTACACAAAGAAATCCACTCTGATAGGTACACAAAGAAATCCACTCTGATAGGTACACAAAGAAATCCACTCTGATAGGTACACCACTCTGATAGGTACACAAAGAAATCCACTCTGATCGGTACACAAAGAAATCCACTCTGATAGGTACACAAAGAAATCCACTCTGATAGGTACACCACTCTGACAGGTACACAGAGAAGTCCACTCTGACAGGTACACAGAGAAGTCCACTCTGACAGGTACACAGAGAAGTCCACTCTGATAGGTACACAGAGAAGTCCACTCTGATAGGTACACAAATGCATGTGCATTGTCTATCATGGCCTGACTACGCGCGTTGGGTTATGCTGCTGTCAGGCATCTGACTAGCAGATGATTTGTCTGAGCGCAGTGACGCCTCCTTTAAAAAACAGAAACTGTGTGCTCAGTATCGGGGGGAGGGGTGGGGGCCGGGGGGGGGGGGGCATGGGTATTATCGGGCATTTTGTCCAGAACTGCACCCTTCCTCGTGTGTGAGCTTAGTATTCAGGGTAGGGGAGGGGCGAGAGTGAATGAGTGTGGTCAGAACGCCACAATCTCTTTCTCCGAAACTGAAACTGTCTTTTTTATCTGTTGCGCAATGTCCATCTGCCGATCAGATGTTGCGCAATGCCTGTCTGCCCCACGTCGGTTGCACAATGCACCCCTCGTACGCACGAGAAAGGCATGGACAGTTGATGAACAATGAACGTTCTGTTTCTGGGCTGTCTGATTGGTTTGACACTGCACCTGGCGCCTTCCATCACGTCGCTCCTTCCGTGACTCGGACACCCAGCGGGTCAGTTTGTTCGTTCCTTCTTCAGTTTAGCGTCTTTTCACTATCAGTGATATCAGACGATTAAAATGAAGAAAGAAACCAAAAAACAAACAAACAAACAAACAAAACCAGGGGATGGGGGGTGGGGGAGGGAAGAGGAAAACAGAAAAGGTAAAAAAAAAAATAAAAAAAACTTGCCAAAGAATGCATACCTAACATGCAATAACATTTAACAGTTAACAATTCAATAATGATTATCATAATCAGAAACCATTAACACAATTCTGAGAGGGTCAGTGTCACATTATTCGTGACAGGTTTTTATGTGCAAGTGGTGTTTCATGTCTTCCTGCACCACCCTCTCTTGGCTGTCCAGGTTACACTTTCCCCCATATTGCTCTCTCTGTGTGTGTGTGTGTGTGTGTGTGTGTGTGTGTCTGTGTGTCTGTCTGTCTGTCGTGCTCTGTGTGTGTGTGTGTGTGTTTGTCTGTCGCTGTCTCTGTCTCTCTCTCTCTCTCTTTTTTCTCTCTCTCTCTTTCCACCCCGTCTCCGTCTCTATTTGTCTGTTTCAGTCTTCTGTCTGTCTCTCTCTCTCTGTCTCTCTCTCTCTCTCTCTCTCTCTCTCTCTCTCTCTCTCTCTGTCTCTCTCTCTGTCTCTCTTCTTCATTCCCCCTCCCCTGTCTCTTTATCTGTGTGTGTGTGTGTGTGTGTGTGTGGTGTGTGTCCCTCGTGCTGCCACAAATACTACTGTTATTGCCGGGTTTGTTTCTTTTTTCTTTTTTTTGGTGTGTGTGTGGGTTTTTTCTCTCTCTCCTTCGTTTTCTTTTCTTCTTCTTCTTCTTCTTCTTCTTCTTCTTCTTCTTTTTATAGCTAAACCAGAGGAAGAGCTGCAGCTGCCGGTGTGTTGAAGACAGCGAGGCCTCATTACCCTTCCCACCGGCCTTCCTGTGCGCCAGATCAATGGCACACCAGCCGACGGTTTTTCGTTATTGTTGTTTGTTTGTTTGTTTGTTTTTGGTTTTTTGTCCCTGCTGTCAGTGGGCGATTGTACAGCGCTGACCTTGCTCATTAAGCACTGCACACACGTGCACGGCAAAACTTTCAGCCTTCTCAAGTCCTTAACCTTTCTGGTCTCAGTGTTGCAAAACGTGCAGGGCAAAACGTTGCGCCGTAACAAGTCCTTAACCTTTTCTGGTCTGCTAGGAAGTCCTCTCTCCCCTCCACGACAAAGCTTGCGGCCAGTTGCTGTTCCTTTTATGATCCAACTTTTTCGACGTGGAAACTAGTTTTTTTTTCTTCGTTTTTTTTTCTTCTTTCTGTTATATATATATATATATATATGTGTGTGTGTGTGTGTGTGTGTGTGTGTGTGTGTGTGTGTGTGGTTGTTGTTGTTGTTGTTGTTGTTGTCAAGCAACAGGAAAAAACAGATTGGCCTTTCTGTGAGTTTGTTACACAGCAAGCTTGTGTTGCATTTGTGTATGTGTCTTTCTGCCTGTCTGTCTGTTTTTCACATACACACACGTACATGCACACACACACACACACACACACACACACACACACACACACACACACACACACACACACACACACACACACACACACACACACACACACACACACACACACACACACACACACACACACACACACATGCGCGCGTAACCCGACTCTGTGATTGTCTGTGGTTCATTCACCTATTTCCACAGCATGATATTTTTGCCATGTGCAACGTTTACAGTGTTTGTCTGCCTTCCGTTCCGATACACTCTCCATGGAGAATCTGCCTTCCGTTCCGATACACTCTCCATGGAGAATCTGCCTTCCGTTCCGATACACTCTCCATGGAGAAAATGAACACGTCTATTGTTTATATCTATAATGATTATGTCAGGTCAGGGGCATAGCCCTTGCTGCTGGTACCATGTAACCCAGTACTACCTGCCGCATGTAAAGTCTCCCAACGACGGACCAGGCGGAGGAGGAAACCTTTCCCAACGGCTGTGAAGGCGGAAGAGGATGACCAAAGGGCAAGGGGAGCTCTTATCCTTGGCTGGAAGTCACCCTAGGAGACGGAGCTCCGAAGAAAAAACCTGCACCTGCCGAGGCCGTCCTACACGTGGCAGTATCTGCACCTGTGTTACTGTGAGCGTCGGTAGGCGAGAGAGTGGGGAAGGGACTGCCTAACTCCTCACTAAAAAATGTCACCTGTGCTGGTCAGGCAACCAGGTTTTCCCTTGCAACACCTGTGGGAAGTGCTGCGCATCCGGAATCGGCCTCTTCTCCCATATGAGGACACACACCGACAGATAAGCCTGCCTGCCTTCTCATCCGTCGGACCGACGGGAGACTCCATCATAATGATTATACCTATATCCTAACCGTCCCTAGCTAAGACAGACAGTGACTCTGAAAATAATAATATGTGTATATGACACAGGAACAAAACAAAAAGCCAAGCATTTTCAGAATACGTTACGTGTGGTTGGTAATATCAATGATCTTTATTTTCAAACACTGGAGTTACTGCGTTTTCTCATACGTACCAGTCCACTAGTGGGAAGAGGTTTTGCTGATAGGTGTGTGTTTGGAGTGGAGTGTGTGTATGGGAAGAGATGTATCTGAATAAAAGAAAACTATAGAACAAAAACTCTCCCACACACTCTCTAGTTATCTATCACTCCATCCTACTCATCTATTCATGGTTTGGGAACGCTGCAGACAGCGCTAAAGCCGCAGCCAACGAAACAGAAAATAGCGAGGCTTGAGATGTGCGATTCACGATCAGAAGTGGATTTCCCCCCATCTGCATGTCGCGGGAAATCTCGTTGTGATCCCTCGTCCCCCGAAGGCGCAGTGGATAGGATACTGGGGCCCTTCGCTGTGTCTTACCAGCCAGCTGCGAACCTCGAGGCCAACGATGATTTGTATCTATCTGTTGGGGTCGTCGTCACTGATTGATTGTTCCCATGCACCACTCACACCACCGCTCCATCCACCCTCCCGCTCTTTTTCTCTTGCACGCACGCACGCACATGCGTGAATACACACACACACGCACGCACACACGCGCGAATACACACACTCACACACACACGCGCGCGCGCACACACACACACACACGCGCGCGCGCACGCACACACACACACACACGCACGCACGCACGCACGCACGCACGCACGCACGCACACACACACACACACACTCACACACTCACTCACTCACTCACGCACACACACACACACACACACACACACACACACACACACACACACACACACACACACACACACACACACATTCATTCATTCATTTGCTTAGAATGTTTCGGAAATTTCAAACTGCAGTCCATTTTTGGGGTATCCTCCTTTAATATATTTTGATCCTTGTCGTTATTGATATTTACATTGTTGTAAGTTAATACTTGTTGATATGCATACACATATTCTCCTTCGTATGACACCTCATTCATAACACACCACGATCTCTTTAAGCTTTAAATTTCTTATAATTTTACGTTTCCTCTCATACAGAACATGAACACTTTCTGACACAAATATCATTTCACATACATTCACTTTCTTTCAGCCACTACTTCTCTTCTTTCCGCCTAATAACACTTAGAGTGAATAGACGTTAAAGTCAAGATCTAACACACACACACACACACACACACACACACACACACACACACACACACACACACACATACACACACACACACACACACACACACACACACACACACACACACACACACACACACACACACACACACACACACACACACACACACACACACACACACACACACACACACACACACACACACACACACTGTCTGAGAGCTGAATTAAAAAAAGAAACAAGAGACAGTCGTGCTCACTCCACTATCCTCGTAAAGTGAAAATTCGTTTCGTCTCTTTCGCTCCCCCCCCCCCCCCCCCCCCCCCCCCCCGCACCCCCCAACCCTCTCTCTCTCTCTCTTTCTCTCCCTCCCTCTCTCTCTTTCTCACTCTCTTTCTCCCCCCTCTCTCTCTCTCTCTTTGACTCTCTTTCTCCCCCTCTCTCTCTCTCCCCTTCACCTCCCCCCTCTCTCTCTCTAATCAGTCCATTTCTTTGCACGTGAACAACTTTTAAAAGCAAGTAAGAGAGAGACATCACAAAACACACACATTGTCAAAAGTGAAGTCGTCGGACCACACACAGAGAAAAATGGCCTGACTGGCGCAGTTTGCCGAAGAGAGAGAGAGAAAGGGGGTCTGTGCCAGTCACAGTCAGACACAGACAGCACAGAGAGCCAACAGAGAGGGGGGGGGGAGGGCCGGGGGTTTAAGGGAAAGGGAGGGCCACGTAATGAAATGCAAATATGGACTTGGTGACAGTGTCAGCTGCGGTCTGGAACTTGGAAAACCCGTTTTTCGTCTGCCCCACCTCCACTGACTCTATCTCATCCAGCTTGGTAAGTATGGGAGATGTGTTTTTTTTGTCGAGATATACAAACTGTTGAGCAAACGTCTGGCCAAGTAATGAGTGTCTTACATTGGAGATTGACACGGGGGGGCGGGGGTATCAAAATAGGTTTTCTTCGTGAAGACATTGGAAAAGCAATCTTCAGTGATACGCCACATGTTCTGAAAGCAACGAGGCTGTTTTAACAAGGCGGCGCAAGAACCTCATACTAACATCTCGCTGGAGTCGTTCTTTTCGGGGACATCAAGAGAAACAGTTGTCAGTGTTAGACTTTGGACAGGTTGGATATAACTGGTCAGATTATGATCCAAGTTACCAAGTACTGGAACAACGAAGTGAGGGGAAAACGTGTGTGTGTGTGGGGGGGGGGGGGGTATAGAGGAACATAAAGCTTCCATCTCTCCCTGCAGGCTCCTCTTGAAAAGAGCCAGGTTTAAAGTCACAAAATGTTCACAAAACAACTACATAGAACATGGACCACCCCCCACACACACACCCACACCCCACCCCCAACCTACCCTCCCAACACCTCCCCAAAAAATGAATAAAGAAATATGAAAATATCTGATAAACTGCAAAGGGAAAGAGCACTCAGTTTGCATCATCAGTGAGCCCTTTTTTTCTTTTTTTCTTCTGCTGCCCCATCATCTGCACCGTTTCAGTGGCATTACTCCCACGCCGCTCATTTAGATTCCCCCATACACGGCCAAACCCGGGTTCGTCCGTCGCAGTTCCAGCGTCAAACCCGGGTTCGTCCGTCGCAGTTCCAGCGTCGGCAGTCCACAGGGAGCCATCGATGTTAGGTCGCCAGGAGGCCACACACCAGAGGAGACCCTGCACTGCTGCTGAGTCACTTCGGTGGTGTTCAGTGGTGCCTGTTCTGATTTAACGTCAGTGAGCCCTATTTCGTTTCAGCATGATGGTGAGAGACATGAGGGTCAAGGTCAAATGTCTTTGGAGAGTTTTCCTGTGACTAAATGGTAATGGTAATGTAACTCGTGCACCAAGCAATGCAAAAACATTACCCCCCCCCCCAACTCCCTCCTGACCCCCCACCCCCACCCCCCGACAAAACAAAAAGAAAAAGAAAGAAAGAAAGAAAAATAACTAATTTTCAAGTTTTCAACTACTGCATCTTGAGCGGAGGTGGTTTTTTCACTGTTAAGTTTAACCTGTGTCATGTTGATAGGAACGTCAGACTCAACTACTAAACTGAGAGACTGTGTGGTGTGAGTGACGAGCCTTTGAATACACATGTCATTTCCAACCGGGTGAAGAAATATGTATTGCATTGCTTTGTGTAATATTGTATTGTATTGTATGCCCCCGTCTTTATGTGTAAATTTGTTAATTGATTTAATTAACTCACTCAGTACGGCCAGTCCTCTCTTCTCCTCTACACAGACCCCTCGGATGTCCAGTGAGTGTCTGAATGACCCAACCTTTAGCTTCCGTCGTCAGAATTGTGGTATTCTTTGTCAACATTCACCTCTTCAGTGTAAGAGCCTTCCGCTTGTAATATTTTGATGGTGGTAATTGGGGAGAAACGCTGTTAACGTCGTCTCTTTCGCCGTTCATATGGAAAGAGTTAACATGTTTCGATGAATATTGTCATAACGTCAGGGACTGAGAAAGCGGGTGCGAAGGAGAGACAATGACAGCATCTTTGTCTGTCAAGTGTTGGAACCCTTGCGGACATCGCCGTATGATGGCTCTGTGAACATACCTCAATGACCACTCCCCAACGTTACCCTCCTCCCCCCCCTGCTATGCCTCTCTCTGTCTCTCCACTGTCCTTTTTTTTTCCCACAACAAGCGTCTGCATTCACATTCAATAACTCAACAACACACACGCAGGCGCGCGCACATACACCCTCACACGCGCGCATCATTTCATACTAAACACCGTATGAAAAACGAATGGCTTCTGATGAATCACCAACTGTTTCTTCTCTCTATTTTGCATTGCCTGCGCAATGTACTTAGCTAGATCTTCGGCCGCGGGTTTATGATGACAAATAAGAATAGTCGTTTAAAGCGTGAAAGTAAGTAAATGAATAAATAAATAAATGAATAAGTGAATAAAAGGACAAGATGATGAAGAAGAAGAATGAAGTTGCTTTCAATTCTGATCGGTCAGGGATATGATCAGAGGATCACAGAATATTGCGATAAAACCTGACCACTAGTGAATCAGAAAAAACGACAAGGCACACTAGATATCCTCTCGCTCTGTGTGTGTGTGTGTGTGTGTGTGTGTGTGTGTGTGTGTGCGTGTGTGTGCGTGCGCGCGCGCGCGTATGTGTGTGTGCTTCTATCTTCTTCTTCTTTTTAAGTAGTTTATTAATTTCTTAGTCAACACAAACTCATGAGTTAACGATACGATGTCTTTCAAATGGGAGATTTGAAAATCTGAAGCCTGTCTCCATGGAGACCGGAGAGCAAAACCAGTACACCCTGAATGACAATCACAGCGTGTTTGTCTGTTCAGCAAGAACCTTGGGGAAAATGCTGTGTGTCACTCACATCCATCTTTTCCCATCCTCTCTATCCTCCTCTCTAATGTCATCCACCAACCTACACAACAAGCAAACTCTCGTGCATTCAAGCACTCCCACGCCCACACACACACACACACACTCACACTCACAGACACAGACATACACACACAAGCAGCCACGCCACATACGCACATACATTTGCGCACGTGTGCCGCAAGATATTGAAATGCTGAAATGATTTATAAATCAATTGCTTCTGACAAACCATTAGTATTCCTCTTTATTTTTCTAATTTGCATTGCCTGCGCGCTATATCCAGCCAGATTGTGGGCCGGGTATTTATCATGAAATATAAGAATAGTTGCCACAGAATCTGATGGGCCAGGGATATGATTGGACTATTCTGGAATGCTACAGTTTTTACAGATATGATTGATATCTTTATTAGCTGTGCAGACGAATATGAAGTTCATTCCGTTTCGTTTTCATAAAGCGTCCAGCGAAAGAGAGAGCGAGGTAACGCGAAAAAGAGAGAGAGAGAGAGAGACAGACAAACAGACAGACAGTCAAATATTTCTTTTCTGCCAACCACATATAATATGGACACCAGTAAGCTATAAAATGAATATGAATGCTTTGTGTTACTTATGTGCATGTGTCTTTTATATATATATATATATATATATATATATATATATATATATATATATATATATTAAACAGCAATCCATTGTCTTCCGTGTGGAATACATGGAAATCTTAAGTGTAGTCGGCAGTTAAGCAAAACCTCTCACGATCGTTGCAGTATACATGCAACAGAATAGAAGGAAAAAAAAAGGTGGCGCTGCGCTGTGGGCCACAGGAAAGGGAGGGAAAGTGGCAGCATACTTCAGACACTTATCTGCCAATACTTTATCAGTGAGGGTCTGGGTTCGAGTCCCGGTTTCGGCCAGTCTAACAGGAAAATCAAAGTGAGCGTCAAGTCATTCGGATGAGATGATAAACCGCGGTCCGTGTGCAGCACACACTTGGCGCACCGAAAAAAACAACACACATGGCAACTTAAATGTTGTCTTCTGGCAAAATTCTGCTAAAAAAAATATGTACATAGAAAACACAAGATATTGATAGCAATAAATCCTGGACTTGCTGGCACCACTCCATGCAAATCATTCCACGGGGGTAGATTCTCCAGAGAGAGAGAGAGAGAACAGCAAAAAAAAATAGTTGATAAACCCCAAAGAAAATACTTGTCCTCCTTTTTTTCTGCTCTCCAATTTTCGCCGATAGGGCTTCATCATTTATAGTATCTTAAGAAACAGTAAGAAATATCATTACCGAACAAGAAACATTAGTATAAATTCATCATTATAAATTCTAAATGCCAGTTCCTGTACTTGGTGCTTTGTATTCATGACAGCGGTCAACAAGATATGTTCTGACTGAGCACTGACATTACAAAAATCCATTAATTCCAGAGATAAAACCCAACTTCAAAAGAATCAATAGAAAGTCCATTCTGTTCCTTGACCCTTCTTCACAGCGATAGATCACAAGGATCCATTCCCGGGTAACCCCCCTTGGACGCTGTCCACACGTGGAGTGAAGTGTAGGAAGGGCATCAGTATGCACCTATCACGTGGCTTTGCCGGTCCTTCACGCGTGAATAGAAGATGTTGAAGGCTTCAAGCATGCACAATCATTCGGGTTTTGCCTCTGGTTTCCACACGTGGAGTGGAGTGTAGGAAGGGCATCAGTATGCACCTATCACGTGGCTTTGCCGCTGGTCTCCTCACGTGGAGTGGAGTGTAGGAAGGGCTTCAGCATGCACCATCACGTGGCTTTGCCTTGGTTTCCACACGTGGAGTGGAGTGTAGGAAGGGCATCAGTATGCACCATCACGTGGCTTTGCCGCTGGTCTCCACACGTGGAGTGGAGTGTAGGAAGGGCACCAGTATGCACCCATCACGTAGCTTTGCCGTTGGTCTCCACACGTGGAGTGGAGTGTAGGAAGGGCATCAGTATGCACCCATCACGTGGTTTTGCCTCTGGTTTCCACACGTGGAGTGGTTGTTTTGGAGGCTGCCAGTGACCAAGGCATTGTCATGACATGTACAGCTGTCTGCCAATGACCAAGACATTGTCATGACATG
>NC_134897.1:27217174-27222174 GCF_041734735.1 Babylonia areolata | reverse complement strand
ACTGCCTTCCTGTGCCGAGTTCTAGACACAATAGCTATGAATTCACTGCCTTCTTGTGCCGAGCTCAAGACACAGTGGCTATGAATTCACTGCCTTCCTGTGCCGAGCTCAAGACACATTGGCTATGAATTCACTGCCTTCCTGTGCCGAGCTCAACACACAATGGCTATGAATTCACTGCCTTCCTCAGCTGAACTCAAGCACAATGGCTATGAATTCACTTCCCGTGTGGCCATGAAATGCCATGGGAAGTTTAACCTTGACCTTTAAGTATCATTGACGGGATGGAGGAAGGTTTGTTTAGTGCATGTGGTGATGTAACTGCACCGGTCAGGAGGGGTGATATAACTGCACCAGTCAAGAGGAGTGATAACTGCACCGGTCAGGAGGGGTGATATAACTGCACCGGTCAAGAGGAGTGATAACTGCACCGGTCAGGAGGGGTGATATAACTGCACCGGTCAGGAGGGGTGGTGTAACTGCACCGGTCAGGAGGGGTGATGTAACTATACCGGTGATGTAACTGCACCGGTCAGAGGGGTGATATAACTGCACCAGTCAAGAGGAGTGATAACTGCACCGGTCAGGAGGGGTGATATAACTGCACCGGTCAAGAGGAGTGATAACTGCACCGGTCAGGAGGGGTGATATAACTGCACCGGTCAGGAGGGGTGATATAAACTGCACCGGTCAGGAGGGGTGATGTAACTATACCGGTGATGTAACTGCACCGGTCAGAGGGGTGATATAACTGCACCGGTCAAGAGTGGTGATATAACTGCACTGGTCAGGAGGGGTGATAACTGCACCGGTCAAGAGGGGTGATATAACTGCACCGGTCAGGAGGGGTGATATAACTGCACCGGTCAAGAGGGGTGGTGTAACTGCACCGGTCAAGAGGGGTGATATAACTGCACCGGTCAGGAGGGGTGATGTAACTGCACCGGTCAAGAGGGGTGATGTAACTGCACCGGTCAGGAGGGGTGATGTAACTGCACCGGTCAGGAGGGGTGATGTAACTGCACCGGTCAAGAGAGGTGATATAACTGTACCGGTGATGTAACTGCACCGGTCAAGAGGTTACCAGCTCCCACGTACAGCTCAGTGTGCTAGGGGTTAGAAGGGGGAAGACTGGAACCAGGTTGTCAAAGACTATCCACTTTACGGACACGCCACTCGGAGTCTTGCTCCAATGTCGTGAAGGAGGCACAATGGTAAAGACGTTCATCTGCCATTACAAAGTCTGTGAGGGTCTTGGTTCGAATCCCGCTCTCGCACTTTCTCCTGAGTTTGACTGGGAAATCGAACTGATCGTCTACTTCGGATGAGACGATAGACCGAGGTCCTGTGTGCAGCACGCTCTAAAAAAAATGGTAAAAAAAAAAAGTGTTGTCCTTTGGCAAAATGGTGTGGAAGAAAATCCACTCTGATTGGTCACAAATATAATGCAAGTACTCAAGGCCTGGCTAAGTGTGTTGGGTTATGCTGCTGGTCAGGCATCTGCATAGCAGACATGGTGTAGCGTGTATGGATTTGTCCGAATATCCTCCCTGGGAAAGTGAAACTAAAACCATGACCAACGGCGCTGGTCTCTGTACCTCAGAACCGTCATCATCATCGTCGTCCCTCATCTTTTTTTTTCTTTTCTTTTTTTTTTTAATTATTATTACTACTATTTTTTTTTTTTTAATAAAATTATTATTTATTTATTTATGTACGCTTATAGTTGACTTCATCAAGTTTTTGCGCCTTTTTCATATAGTAGTAGTAGTAGTAGTAGTTCTTTTTTATGTCCGAATATCCTCCCTTTTTATGTATTTATCTATTATTTATTCACCCTTTTTTTTCTTCTTTTTTTTTTCTCAAGGCCTGACTAAGCGCGTTGGGTTACGCTGCTGGTCAGGCATCTGCTTGGCAGATGTGGTGTAGCGTATATGGATTTGTCCGAACGCAGTGACGCCTCCTTGAGCTACTGAAACTGAAACTGAAACGTCCCTCATCCCGATTCATTAATACTGAAAAGAAAAAGTTCCAACTTGTGTGCCCTTTCTTGGTGACCTCAGTTTAGAATTATTATTTATCAATAAATCCCCCTTCAGTAAGGGGCTCTGGCCTTATCTGAATAAAACATTCGTTCGTTCGTTCGCTCGCTCAGTTTAGAACCCAGCCCCACTCCTACCCCCACCACTTCCCTGTTTGGGGTGAGTCCCTGCAATTCAGGTCTTCGGTCTCGGTAAACTCACAAGGGACTGTCGTCGAATACACGCAGTGTTGGTCTTCGCTCTGGAAAGGACGCTCACTCAGTTTGGCTCCGCGACCAAGCGTTTATTATCGCCAGTAGGGGGCTTAGTGTATGGTGTCCAACGTAAGTTGAATCAGGACAGGCACTACTGCACACCACCAAAGTGACTCGGCAGCAGTGCAGGGTCTCCTCTGGTGTATGGCCTCGTGGCGACAGTTGGCTGATACTGCGGCAGACGAACTCGGATATGGCTGTGTATGGTTGACTTGGAACGAAGGCATGGAGTGATGCCAATGAAACAAAAGGCTCGCATTTCACGATGGGCAGTCATGGTCAGCGTTTCCCTCAGCGAGCCAGGATAGATATAATTTGGCTGGAAATAAAGTCTACGTTTTCTTAAAGAGCCAGGAAAGCGTATTTCGCTATTTGGTAAGGATTAGTTTTCTAAGCTTGTCAGCGTGAAGTTATTTTGCTACTGGCAATCAGGTTTTAAACGTAGACAGAGATCAGAGTCTGTTGACTATTTTTGAACGGATACTGTGATTTCTCTGTGTGAAATTCGGGCTGCTCTCCCCAGGGAGAGCGCGTCGCTATAATTCAGCGCCACCCTTTTTTCTTTCTTTTTTTTTTTTTTTTTTTCCTGCGTGCAGTTTCATTTGTTTTCCCTGTCGAAGTGGATTTTTCTACAGAATTTTGCCAGGAACAACCCTCTTGTTGCCGTGGGTTCTTTTACGTGCGCTAAGTGCATGCTGCACACGGGACCTCGGTTTATCGCCTCATCCGAATGACTAGCGTCCAGACCACCACTCAAGGTCTAGTGGAGGGGGAGAAAATATCGGCGGCCGAGCCGTGATTCGAACCAGCGCGCTCAGATTTTCTCGCTTCCTAGGCGGACGCATTACCTCTTGGCCATTCCTACTCCTTACCCACTGGAGGGGGGGATCCTTCAACGAGTCCTCTTTTAACTACAGAGTAGTGGACATTTTAAACAATGATTGACGCTCCCTCCCCCACCCCCCACCCCCACCTCCCGCGCCCCCCCAAAAAAAATCTCTCTCTCTCTCTCTCTCTCTCTCTCTCTCTCCCCTCTCTCCCCTCTCTCTCTCCGTATCTCTCTCCCTCTCTCCACTCTCCCTCCCTCCCTTTCTCTCTCACTCTCTCTTCCCCTCTCCGTCTTTTTCTCTACCACCCTCTCTCTCTACCGCCCTCTCTCCCTCCCTCTCTCTCTCTCTCTCTCTCTCTCTCTCTCTCTCTCCCCTCTCTCTCTGTCTCTCTCCGTATCCCTCTCTCCACTCTCCCTCCCTCCCTTTCTCTCTCACTCTCTCTTCTTTTCGTCGCTCTCTGTCTCCACCTGTCTGTCTGTCTGTCTGTCTCTCTCTCTCTCTCTCTCTCTCTCTCTCTCTCTCTCTCCTCTCTCTCTCCTCTCTCTCTCTCCCTCCCCTCTCTCTCTCTCCGTATCTCTCTCCCTCTCTCCACTCTCCCTCCCTCCCTTTCTCTCTCACTCTCTCTTCCCCTCTCCGTCTTTTTCTCTACCCCCCTCTCTCCCCCCCCTCTCTCTCTCCGTATCCCTCTCCCTCTCTCCACTCTCCCCCCCTCCCTTTCTCTCTCACTCTCTCTTCCCCTCTCCGTCTTTTTTCTCTACCCCCTCTCTCTCTACCTCCCTCTCTCTCTCTCACCCTCTCTCTCCCCGTCACCCATCACCCATCATGTGTCTGGTCACGTTATGACTGGCTGCAACAGGGGACACCAGGACACAGCCCCTCACAGTGGAGTGGTGGTGTGCAGGGGAGGCAATTCAAATGGTGTAATTAAAACTTCGATTTTCCTGTCTCTCGCCGTCTGAATCTTCAGTGTGCGCAGTTCGATTGTGTTTTTATCCCTCTCTCATTCTCTCTCTGTGTCTCTCTTTGCCTCTTTGTATCTGTCTCTCTATCTGTCTGTTTCGTTCTCTGTCTCTGTCTCCCTGTCTCTCTTTGTCTCTGTCTGTCTGTCTGCCTCTCTCTCTCTCTCTGTCTCTGTCTCTGTCTGTCTGTCTGTCTCTCTCTCTGTCTCTCTCTCTCTCTCTCTCTCTCTCTCTTTCTCTCTTTATCCCTCTCTTTATTCCAGAGCAGGATTGAAACAAGCCTTACGTGTTTATGGGCTACGATCAGCGTTCCCGGGAGCAGCTTACACGCACTCACATTTGCATGCGAACCTCCCCCCTCTCTCTCTCTCTCTCTCTCTCTCTCTCACACACACACACACACACACACACACACACACACACACACACACACACACACAGAAACACAACGCACATACAAAAACCGTTCAGTCTCACAGACACCAAGGCCCAACAACCCTCCACCCACTAACGCGTACACCGTGTCCGAACAGCTCCGTGCTACTGCAGGCAGCGGCAGTCCTCAGGGATCTGTCAGAGCGGGCTGTTCCTGGGGCCGTCCCTCAGAGGGCAGTCTGTGCGGCCACTCACTCACTTAGGGGAGGTCATTAGTGCCCGCTGCCTTCAGTGCACTCCGGACACCACCACCACCCGCCAAGCTCCCAGCTAACGACAGGACTCGCTCCATCACAAAACCGGGCTGAGCGGGTGTTCCACCCAAATGGTACACTGTTGTCATTTCTGTGGTGGGTCACCACTCTATTGATCTGAAGGCCACGGTACCGTTGATTTTGATGGGCAAGTGGTACAATCTGAGCAGGGTCTGTTCCTTTCTTTCTTTCTTTTTTTCATTCTTTCTTTCTTTCTGTTTTTTTT
>NC_134897.1:27157174-27207174 GCF_041734735.1 Babylonia areolata | reverse complement strand
TGTCAACCAATCACACTGGTTCATTCTAACACCATCACCAGCTGTTAGCCAATCACACTGCTTCATTCTAACACCATCTCCATCTGTTAGCCAATCACACTGGTTCATTCTAACACCATCACCAGCTGTTAGCCAATCACACTGGTTCATTTTAACACCATCACCAGCTGTCAGCCAATCATCATTGTTCATTGCTAACACCATCACCATCTGTTAGCCAATCACACTGGTTCATTCTAACACCATCACCAGCTGTTAGCCAATCACACTGGTTCATTCTAACACCATCACCAGCTGTTAGCCAATCACACTGGTTCATTTCAATACCATCATCAGCTGTCAGCCAATCACATATGTCCATTCAAACACCATCACCACCCTCAGGCCCTGTCCGAAAACTAATGACTAAAATACTGGTGCAGCTGGAAATCCTAGCTGGCTGTCTGCCCTAGGGAAAGGGTCGAGACTTGGATGTTGGTTACGTTCTGAAGAGTATTGCATTATATCTTACTGTATAGTATTATGATACTTTCTGTTACAGCAGATTGCTCTGTTTGAAATTCGGGTTGCTCTCCCCGGGGAGAGCGCCTTGCCACTGTACAGCGCCACCCTTTGTGTCTGCCTGCAGCTGTATTTAATTTACTGTGAAACCGGATTTTTTTTTTTTAAGTTTCTTGCCGCGGGCTCTTTTACATGCGCTAAGTGTATGCCGCACTCGGGACTTTCGTCTCACCCGAATAGCTAGCACCCAGACCACTGGTCAAGGTGTGGTGGAGGGAAAGGGAGAGTGAAACCCGTGTCCACCCACTTCCTGGTGGGGCACATTACCACTGGGCCACCAGTTCCAGTGCCTGTCCGCCGTGTGGCCTTCCGAGTTGGTGTCAATCACTGATTCCCCAGGGGGCCAAACAACTTTCACAGCTTCCAATCAAGCTTCGTTGGACCTCTCTCTCCCTCCCCACCTCCCTCTCTCTCTCTCCCCTGCCCTCCCCCCCCCCCCCCCCCCCCCTCTCTCTCTGTTAAGCCGTCTATGATTTATGATGTCTATATGTACAGGATATACACAATGTATGTTTGACAAAAACTGCCCAGTTTGACAGCACAGAAACGTGAAAAAGTTTTAGAAGGAATGAAAACCGACAATATTTCTTTCATATTTTCTTATTTTCTGCACCCGGTACAGTGTTATAAAGTGAAAAGAATTATATTTTTATGTGTATTGTTATGATTGATACTCATATGTATAACGCCAATCTTCTGTCAAAGACCATGCTCAAAGCGCTTTACAAGCACAGGATGATTTTCAGAACAGGCTGCCTACCTTGGTAGAGCCAACCGACAGCTGCTTTGTACGCGCTTAACATTTGTTTTCTGTGGTATTCATCAGGCTTCACTCACATATTCACATATGCATGTTTATTATTGGTTGTTGTTGTTTTGTTTTTTGTTGTTGGTTGTTTTTTTGTTTTGCTGTTTTCACTCTTTTCTTTTTTTTTCTTTTCCCAATGAGAGGGGCCACCTGCCTGTCTCACGGCCAGAAGGGAGCGCCTTCACCAGCACAGCACGGGGACAGTGATCCCCCAAATTGTCCTGCACGGATGGGGGGTCAGGGGCCAGCACGTGCAGTGCGTGACAAAGCGATCCCCGGCAGCTGTGTGTGTGGGTTGGCAAAGCCCGTGTAAGGCCTCAAAATGCCCCCCCTTTCCCAACCCCACCCACCCCCTGTCGGGTTTTACCCAGGAGTCATTCCCAGCTGGCCTTGAATGATCCCTGAGGTCATTTGTGGCTTATCAAGATCGACCCCACCCCACCCCACCGTCCCCCTAATTGAAAATTACCCTGTTTTCACAGGTTCAATCAAGCTATTCAAAAAGAAAGGAGGTCATTCTGAGCTGGCCTTTACCAACCCACCCCCTCCACCCTCCACTTCATTAGAACTTACTGGATGCAAACCTGAAGGAGTTCTGCTTTTAAGCCTGTATCATACTAACCAGGACATATTTAACCCCGGCTGTCATTTCAAGTTAGTCTAGAATGACATAGCCTACATCCTGTGAGAGGAAGGGAGGGGTGTAAATCCAGTTAAGGATTGCAGGGCTCATTTGGAGCGGGGGCTGGGGGTTCAGTACCGACTAGCTGAAGATTAACACCAAGGGTTGTTCCATGTCAGTCTACTTAGTCCCCTGGAGATTGATCTACACATGCTTGAATTGACCCTGGGGTAAGATTTAGAGGGGGCACGACCAGGCTGCTACACCAGGGTTGTGTTGTTTGTGCGGGGAGATCGTCCACTGTATGCAACAACACGGGGCCTGTTGGTCCTCCTGCTGTTCTCTCTCTGCCCCACACAGCCTGGGGGTCTGGTTCGTTCTAGTTTGGTTCTGTGTGTGTGTGTGTGTGTGTGTGTGTGTGTGTGTGTGAAACAAACTTTATTCATAGAAACACAAAGCAACAAAACAACCTTTGTGTCTGCCTGCAAGTGTATTTAATTTACTGTGAAACGGGATTTTATTTTTTAAGTTTCTTGCCGCGGGCTCTTTTACATGCGCTAAGTGCATGCCAAACTCGGGACCTTCGTCTCACCTGAATAGCTAGCACCTAGACCACTAGTCAAGGTGTGGTGGAGGGAAAGTGAGAGTGCGGGGAGATCGTCCACTGTATGCAACAACACGGGACCTGTTGGTCCTCCTGCTGTTCTCTCTCTGCCCCGCACAGCCTGGGGGTCTGGTTCGTTCTAGTTTGGTTCTCTGTGTGTGTGTGTGTGTGTGTGTGTGTGTGTGTGTGTGTGTGTGTGTGTGAAACAAACTTTATTCATAGAAACACAAAGCAACAAAACAACAGGTAATTTAAAGCAGTCTGTCACCCAGTTTGTGACCCATTCACATCATGATTCAGGGGATTGAGAAATACACGCTGAATAATTCGTCCCTGTAAGCGTTTCTTGCTATCTGAAAGCAATTTGCAAGACATTAATTTTTTTTGTTTGTTTTGGTTTTTTGTTGTTGTTGTTTTTTTTTTGTCTTTTCCTGATATTTCTTCATAATCTCTCTCTGTCTCTCTGTGTCTCTGTGTCTCTGTCTCTCTCTCTCTCTCTCTCTCTCTCTCTCTCTCTCTCTGTCATAGCTTGTTTTGACAACACATGATTTCTCTCTCCCCACTACTCTCCTACCCCCTTATCTCTCTCCCCCCCCCCCCCCCCCATACCATGTGGCGCGGGAAGCAGGAAGGATTCCTAGTCTGCTTCTTTGTTGTTTTTTTCCAACGACAGTGGGCACCTGCCTGCCTGTCTCACGGCCAGAAGGAAATGCCTTCACCAGCACAGCATGGAGACAGTGATCCCCCAAATTGTCCTGCAAGGATGGTGGGAGGGGGGGGGGTCAGGGGCCAGCACGTGCAGTGCGTGACAAAGCGATCTCTGGCAGCTGTGTGTGTCGGGGTGGGCAAGTCCCGGGCTTTGTGTTGTTGTGTGTGCTGACCGGTATTGACCCGTCCTTGTCTGCTGAATGCAAAAGGCAGCATGAGAGTTTTGGTGTTGATTTTGTTCTCACTGTTCTTTCCAGCCTCCACGCATCAATTTGTTCCAATTTAGCATTCTCTGTCTCTGTCTCTCTCTCTCTCTCTCTGTCTCTGTCTCTCTCTCTCTCTCTCTCTCTCTCTCTCTCTCTCTCTCTCTCTCTCTCTCACGCATGTTTGATTTCCTTTTTTGCTTTTTGCATGCTGAATGGTTAAAGCGTTGGACCTTCAATCTGAGGGTTCCAGGATCGATTCTTGGTCATGGCGCCTTGTGGGAAAAGGGTGGAGATTTTTCCAATCTCCCAGGTCAACATATGTGCAGACCTGCTTGTGCCTGAACCCCTCCGTATGCATGCCCACACAGAAGATCAAATACGCACATTAAAGATCCTGTTGTCCATGTTAGCGTTCAGTGAGTTATGGAAACAAGAACATACCCAGCATGCACACCCCCGAAAACAGAGTATGGCTGACTAAATGGTGGGGTAAATAAACAAACTGGTCATACACGTAAAATGTTACATGTCTGTCTGAGGGTGTATGTGTGCGTGTCTGAAATATAACTGAATGACACAGAAAACGAATGAAGAGCTCCCAAATGGCAGCTTTCAGGCGGCTCTACCCAGGTAGAAGCCTGTTGTGCAAATGACCCCCAGTTTGTAAAGCGCTTAAAGCTTGGTCTCTGACTGAGGATAGGCGCTATATAAGTATCCATATCATTCATCATTCAAGGAATCTTTGCTTGTTCCAACATCTTCTCCGTCCCAACCCCACTTCGGTTTGTGACTGAAGGACAATATACATTAAAAACCTTTTTGAGTTTTTCTGAGTTTTTAGTTCTTAGCTTCCTGTCTCTTTCTGTCTCTGTCTCTCTGTCTGTCTGTCTGTCTCTCTGTCTGTCTGTCTCTCTTGCTGTGTGTTTGTATTTACTTTTTTTTACCTCCTTCTTTTCTTATAATCCCCACTCTAAATTATAGATTCTCTTTTATTATGGTTGGATTAAAAACAGGCCCTCGTATGCTTATTCATTCCCCCCACACCCGCACCCCGCTGCCTAAAAATCTGTCTGTCTGTCTGTCTGTCTGTCTGTCTGTCTGTCTGTCTGTCGCTCTCTGTCTCTGTCTTTGTGTCTCTCTGTCTCTGTCTGTCTGTCTGTCTGTCTGTCTGCCTGTCTGTCTGTCTGTCTCTCTCTCTCTCTCTCTCTCTCTCTCTCTCTCTCTCTCTCTCTTCTCTCCATGTATGTTGGTGTGATGTGTGTGTGCATTCAATTTTTTCAACGAATGTGAGTATGTTGCCTTATTCGTTGTCTCTGTCCAAACCCATGCAGCCACTCTATGTGGCTTTAGTTTGCAATGTGGTCTTCTTTTAAAGCGGCTTTGTGTTGTCTAAATCCGCCTCTAAGCGTAATAATGCAGTTTCATTGAATTTTCCTTCGAATTATCCCCCCACGCCCCCTTCCAAAAAAAAAAAAAAAGAAAAAAAAAATTCTGCTCTCTTTTTTTGAAGAAATGTTATTTGTAGCAAAGTGCGTTAGCTCCAGCCAGTCGAGTTGTTCATTTTCTAGCAGTGCGACATAATGTTCCTGTTTCAAAACCAGTTAAGAACGACCCCTTCTCCCGAATCAAATGATAGCAACACACATGTAAAGCAATTCTTCTGCACGTCCAATCTAACTGCAGTGTTCCTCCTAAGCTTAACGTGTTCAACGACCTCGCTTGGGAATTTAACTGATTGTCTTTTGCCATCATTATACGTAAGACAAAGGGGACATCAACGGAAGAATACGTATATTAACTGAAAAGCGATTTGATTATTTCCAAACTGATTTTTTTCCAAGTGAACCAATGACTGAGTCTCTACAACCAAAAAGAGAACAGATGGGCCAGTTAGGTAAAGAACAACCCAGACTACTCGCAGTTTTCACCATTTTAGTGGCACTCAGAATAAGCATTACTTGGTATTTATTTACTTAGAATCCGTTTAAACACCGAATGTCTTTATTTATGTATTTATTATTTTTATTTGATAAAATGACATGCATTTACATGAAACACACACACACACTCATACACACACACGCGCACACACGCACACATGCATGCACACACACACACACAATGATGTGGTGAGAGAGACGGACATGCAGGCGAAAAAGAAGAACGAATAAACTTAAAAAGAAGATGTTTTTAGCAAAATTCTTCTCTGGTTCCTATTTAGTTTGGTTCCTATTTCATTTAGTTCCCACTTTATTTAATTCTTCTTTCGTTTTGTTCCTATTCCGTTGCTACCGCTGTTCACGAGACAGCGCGCAGATCTGAAACAAAAAAGGATATGAAAACTGCAGAATGAGAAGACAGCTGCAGAATATAAACATCTGGATCATGGGAAACTGGCCTGCTCATCAGGAAACGAGATACTGGTCCCCGGTGTAGCAGTGTCAAACTACCCCCACCCGCCTTGCGTCTATCCCGCGGGGTCTTTCTGGGCTAGCCTCCAGTGACTCAAGGGATCATTTTTGGCCAGTCAATATCGATCGCCTAGCCTCCCTAGATGGAAGTTATTCTCTTTTTTTACGAGTTTAATAAAGCTGTTGAAAAAGGACGAGATGATTTCTTGGCTGGCTTTCACTGGAACCCCCTCCCTCTCCCCACACACTCCCCCTCACCTCTGTTATAGCCTAGCAGATGGGAACCTGGGGTATTTCTACTGTGATATCCTGTGCTGATTCTGACTGGGCCACATGTACCCCCGGGAAACATTTCATGCTGGCCTAAAATAACACCCATATCCAGCCGCAGAGGAGGGGGGGGGGGTAAATCCAACTTGGTGGCTCAGTTCTGGGAAGTTGAAATTTACCCCCGGGAGTAATTCTAGGCTCGTCTTCATAGAACCCCGGCTTGATCTGACCTAGCAAGACTTGACCCCGGTGGGTAAAAAACTAACGGGGGCACAAATAAGCTTCTACACCGGCAGTTACCAGAAGGCAGTGACGACATTCCCTTTCTGCACAGGGCCTTCAGGGGAGACACCTGTGTCATGGAGTCGTTTTCTTGTCGCTAACGAGGCCAGCGTCACCTGCCTTTCTCTGCTTGTTTCCTCATTTCCTCCTCCTCCTCCTCCTCCTCCGTCTTCTCCTCCTCCTCCTTCTCTGTCTTCTTCTTCTTCTTCGTTCGTGGGCTACAACTTCCAAGTTCATTAATAAATATGAGTGGCCTTTGACGTGTACGACCGTTTTTACCCCATCATGCAAGCAGCCATGCTCTGTTATCAAGGGTGTGAATGCAAGGTATGTTCTGGTTTCCATAACCCACCAAACGCTGACATGGATCACAGGCGCTTTTAACGTGCGTGTTTGATCATCTGCATGCGTATTCTCTCTCTACTCACGAAGGGGATTCAGGCCCCAGCAGATCTGCACTGAGGATAGGAGAAATCTCCATCTTCAGACCCACTGGGTGCGCCGACACCGGGGATCGAACTCACGAAACTGAATTATGTGACAATCCAAGGCCTGACTAAGCGCGTTGGGTTACGCTGGTGGTCAGGCATCTGCTTGGCAGATGTGGTGTAGCGGATATGGATTTGACCGAACGCAGTGACGCCTCCTTGAGCTACTGATACTGATAGCAGTGCTCTAACCACTGGGTCACACCACCCGTCAGTGTGTTGACGGTGTGAGCCCACGCTTTTCTCGCACTTCTCGTTTCCCTGCCAAGCCTTCTGACATGTTTGAGTAAATAATGTGGGAGAGGAGGGGTGGTCCCACACTTTCTCACACGTTGCACAAGCATGGTAGTGGGATGACGGCGCGTTCCTGCAATCTGGTGGATTTCACAGGTTCGTTTGGCTTCAGTCTTCCGCATTCTGGGTTTTCTGGGTCTACTTCTTCTTCATGGCCAGTTTCAGAAAAACAGCTTTGGTATCGATGTCAAAGTCCGGTTTAGTTTTCTAATCTTTGATCTGCCCCTTCAGCTGTGACATCATACTGTCCAGTTCACCTCCCACATAACTCATTCCAACCCGAAACACACACACACAAGTTGTTAACTGGAGAAAAAAATTCTGTTAGTGTCTTGTCATCTGACAGGCGATTTTTTTTTTCTTTTATATGATATTAATGACAATATTGTACATTTGTATAGCGATCTTCGTGGGAGCTTTACATGAAAGAAAAGGTTACAAATTGCATCAACCACCCGTGACCACACACACACACTTACTCTCTCTCTCTCCCCACTCCCCCCCTCTCTCCCCCTCTCCCATTGATCATCCATGCAAAGTGAACTGGGAGGCATGGGGCGTTTTCTGTTTCGTTTCTGAAGTGAGCGGTTTTGTTGTCTTTTTTTTTAACCCATCCCATGCAACTGCCTTTCTTCCCGTCAGAAAACTGCTTCCCCACTCTAGCTCTGAAACAACTCAACAGTTCTGATTGAAAGAAGTTACAGCATCAGCTGACTTTCTGAGTATTCTCACATGAGTCAGTCAGCACAGTGCAATCCAAATATCCTCTCAGTTATTCCACACTCTCTGGTGTGCATACTTTCACACTCAATCACAACCGGCTCTGTCTGTTGATTTGTCACGGTGCTGGGTGCTGGAACACGTGTGGCAAACAGTTAAGGACCATTGCCTTGTTTTAGCAAATCATTGTGAGCTTCCACCATTTGTGGTGATATTCAAGAAACCGCCATACCCGCGGGTAAAGGTGTACCTACGGGTACATCTACATGAGGTAAGGTAACGGGCCTTGTCTCCTCTATATTCATCCGCAGGTACACCTTTGCCCACAGGTGCCATAGTCTCTTGAATACCACTCATAAACCACAGTGGAGTGATGGCCTAGAGGTAACTCGCCCGCCTAGGAAACGAGAGAACCTGAGTGCGCTGGTTCGAATCACGGCTCAGCCGCTGATATTTTCTCCCCCTCCACTAGACCTTGAGTGGTGGTCTGGACGCTAGTCATTCGGATGAGACGATAAACCGAGGTCCCGTGTGCAGCATGCACTTAGCGCACGTAAAAGAACCCACGGCAAAATTCTGTAGAAAAATCTACTTCGACAGGAAAAACAAATAAAACTGCACGCAGGAGAAAAAAAAACGGGTTGCGCTGTAGTGTAGCGACGCATCCCGAATTTCACACAGAGAAATCTGTTGTGATAAAAAGAAATCAAATACAAAAATACAACTACAAACGATGTCACAAGATTGCAAAACTCGAAACAGTATCCCAGAAGACGTTTTATACTGTAATCAGCTCACCTTTTAGACTCCTATATCCGGCATGCATATTGTGATATTGCCCATGGCCGAATTTCTCTTTTGTGGCAACAAAGTTGTCTTTTTCTTCGTAAGCGTGGTGTCGACCCGTCGCTGTGGCTTTCAGGAATCCTTTACCCAGGACGAGCGGAGTTTTCCCAGGCGGTCGATAAGTGCACTCACGTGCTTCCTGCACTGTTTGGTTTGTGTGTCTAGAAACTGGACAATGATCCCATTTTAGGAGAGCATTCCTGGATCGTTATTTGGGTTTAAAGCTTCATTGCAGAGTGCTGCTATCTGTACTCGGTGTGTGTGTGTGTGTGTTTGCGCGCGCGCGCGCGTGCTATGCATGTATTGGAAAAAAAGAGATTACTCACACTGGTGATAACACCACATCGTCTCAATTACTAAACAGATGCTGAGAGAGAGAGAGAGAGGGGGGGGGAGGGGGGGTCTAGAGAGGCATCCAGTCAATATTCCTAAACACCAGTGTTGTAACAAGAAAGCTCTCTCTCTCTCTCTCTCTCTCTCTCTCTCTCTCGCTCGCTCGCTCGCTCGCTCGCTCTCTCTGTGAAATGTTTAATGTCTTAAACATTTCAGTGTTCAGTGTTCTCTCTCTCCCTCTCTCTCTCTCTTTCTCTCTGTCTTTCTCTCTCCCTGTTTGCCTGTCTGTCTGTCTGTCTGCCTCTCTCTCTCTCTCTCTCTCTCTCTCTCTCTCTCCAGATGTATCCAAGATGGAAACGTTCCATTAGAAATATTGCTGTAAGATTCTACAAGGCATTTAAAAGAAGAGACAGTTTACTTGTTGCTGCTTGATGATAATGTACCATATTATGATTGTTTTGTGTTCTGAATTGTGTTCATGGTTTTTTTTTATCCCCATTTCAGTGTCAATGGTTTTCTTTATGTTGTTTGTTTGGTTGGTTGGTTGGTTTTCTTTTGTTTTGTTTTTTGTTTCTTTGTTTCGTTGTTTGTTTTTGTTGATATTTTAGGTGGATTACTGATGATTACTAGCGTAGAATTGACTTATTTCTTCACACCCCTTCAAATGGGTCTTCGGCATCAAAGTGATCAAACAGATTGATTGATTCCTCCATCCGCAGGTGATTGATTCCTTCATCCCCAGGTGATTGATTCATTCATCCCCAGGTGATTGATTCATTCATCCCCAGGTGATTGATTCATTCATCCCCAGGTGATTGATTCATTCATCCCCAGGTGATTGATTCCTTCATCTCCAGGTGATTGATTCATTCATCTCCAGGTGATTGATTCCTTCATCTCCAGGTGTTTGATTCATTCATCCCCAGGTGATTGATTCCTTCATCCCCAGGTGATTGATTCCTTCATCCCCAGGTGATTGATTCATTCATCCCCAGGTGATTGATTCCTTCATCCCCAGGTGATTGATTCATTCATCCCCAGGTGATTGATTCCTTCATCCCCAGGTGATTGATTCATTCATCTCCAGGTGATTGATTTATTCATCTCCAGGTGATTGATTCATTCATCTCCAGGTGATTGATTCCTTCATCCCCAGGTGATTGATTCCTTCATCCCCAGGTGATTGATTCATTCATCCCCAGGTGATTGATTCATTCATCCCCAGGTGATTGATTCATTCATCCCCAGGTGATTGATTCATTCATCCCCAGGTGTACCTGATGCCGGGCAAGCTGCAGAAGCAGACCTCTGAGACTGTGAAGCACACCAGGAACCCCGTGTACAACAGGGAGTTCTTCTTCAACGACATCAAGATGGAGGACCTGCGCAACCTCCGTCTGCGTATCAAGGTATGGAGAGAGAGGGGGGAGAGAGGGGGGGGAGTGAGAGAGAAAGGAAGAGAGAGACAGAAAAACAGAGTAAGAGAGAGACAGAGATTAGGAGAGAGGAAGACAGAGAGGGGAGAAAGAGAGAGAATTTTGACGCTTTAATGTCATTGACCATGAGGTTCTTATGACATAGGTGAATGCATCAACATACTTTTATAATTTTATAACAAACCATTGTAATAAACGAATGAAATGGTGAAAGCAAGAAAGAGAGAGAGACGCAGTGAGACATAGAGGAGGGAGTGAGAAAGAGAAAAAGAGATAGAGAGAGAGCGGATGAGACAGACAGAAAGAGAGTGGAGGGAGAGACACAGAGAAAGCTCAGTTTAGTTCAGTTACTCAAGAAGGCGTCACTGCGTTCGGACAAATTCATACACGTCACACATATCTGCAAAGCTGGTGGCTGACCAGCAGCGTAACCCATATCGCGCTTTGTCAGGCCTTGAGGGAAAATAAAATGACATGAAATAGAATAAGATGAATAAATAAGAATTAGATAAATACTGATTGAATAAATGAACTGATAGGTAAAAGCAGAGAAATAGATAATCAAATAAACAGATAGATATATATGGGCAAAAAATAAGGACAAAAGTACTATGAATAATACGTAAACTCATACGTGGTAATGTGGAAGATGGGGAATGCTTATGTTTGTGCGTGCACACACACACACACACACACACACACACACACACACACACACACACACACACCATTTTCCCTTTCATCGCTCTGTCATCATTCAACTTTTTTTTTAAGTCAAAAGGTGTGCTCTTTTTTGTGGGATTTTTTGTTGTTTGTTTTTGTTGTGTTTTGTTTGTTTGTTTGTTTAATAGATAATCTTCTTCGTTCGTGGGCAGCAACTCCCACGTTCATTCGTGTGTACACGAGTGGACTTTCACGTGAATGACCGTTTTTACCCCGCCATGTTGGCAGCCATACTCCGTTTTCAAGGCTGTGCATGCTGGGTATGCTGTTGTTTCCATGACCCACCGAACGCTGACATGAACTGCAGGATCCTTAACGTGCGCATTTGTTCTTCTGCTTTCGTGTACACACGAAGGGGGTTCAGGCACAAACAGGTCTGCACATATGTTGACCTGGGAGATGGGAAAAAGAGGTGATAAAGATGATCATGATCATTGTATCGTGTGTGTGACCAGGCGTTCCACAAGAGCCAGAACCTGAAGCTAGCGGAGTACCTGGGAGAGGTCAACATCCCACTGGCCAACTATGACCTGCTTATGGAGAACCGTATGTGGAACGACCTGCACTTCAAACCCTACGAGCAGGTCAGGGCGTGTGTGTGGGTGTGGGGTGTGTGGGGGTAGGGGTTTGCGTCTGTGTGTTTGGGGGGGGGGGGGGGGGGCTGTGTTTGTGTGGAAGTGGGTGGTGGTGTGTGTGGCGATGAGGAGGGGAGTGGTGTCGGTGTGTGTGTGTCTGTCTGTCTGTCTGTGTGTCCGTGTCTGTGTCTGTGTGTAAACGAAACGAAACGAATTTTTATTTCACGAGGGTAGTAAAGTAAACATAGCTTTTTTTTTTACACCCAGCCCTCCAGGGCAAAAAGTAAAGCGAAAAAAAGTAACAAAGCAAAGGCAAAGCACACACACACACACACACACACACACACACAGCGCGCGCACACACACACACACACACACACACATACATACAAACACGGCGCGCGCGCGCGCACCCCCCCCCCCCCCGCCCCCCCCCCCCCCCCCCCCCCCACACACACACACACACACACAAACACACACCGTGAGCTGCATACAAACAGATTAGTGATGTAACCTCACCTTGCAGTGATTGCCTGAATGCTTTTCACGGTTCTGAGAGGGGAAGAGAATGAGAGAGAGTGAGAGTCACAGGGACAGGGGGCATGGCCAGAACTTTGAATTTTCTTCAACTCTGAGTCGCCCACTCGTATACGTCTGGTAACGTGTCTTGTAGGCATTCATAATTTCGTATGAACCAAACCTTTGGTAGAATGAATACGTTGGACATAATGGTGATATAACAAAAAGAAAATAATGCGTCAAGGAAAAATAGAAATGATGACTCTCTTTATCGTTGATAATCATGTCTTTCATTTGAGTCTGGGAGCTGTCTGCTCTCTGTTGAGGAACAGAGAGAGAGAGAGGGTGAGTTACACGATAGATGTATGATAGTCATGTCCGACTTCGACCATCAGGGGAGGCAACTGCTGTTCTGACTATCTGGGCCAGAATCTGATTACAGTGGAGAGTGTCTTGCGCAAGTCACTTCCCCCACTCTGTCGGCCAAAAGGGTTTCGGGACAGTCGGCGTTGGGATGGTTCCCAAAGGCCATCCAGCCCCCAAGGCTGCAGCACTAAGAGCCAGTACAGTTTGCTTCTTGGTTTGAGAGTTATAGTCCTTCACAAAAGACTAAGCTGTAAATGGTTTTCCATTGCAATGGAGAAACCATTGATAATACAGCGAGAGATAGTGAGGGGTTTTTTTTAGTGAGGAGAGTGAGTGTGTTGGTTTCTTGGGAAGTGACCGGCTCTCCAGTTATTGATCACGAAGACCTGACGAAGGGAAAGGATACACGGGAACTGTGTGACGAACAGAGCCTCCATTCCTCCCTCAGTCACCGGTCTTCCGCCCCTTTGCCGGAGTGTTCCGCTCCACTGCCCCCTGCACAGCGATAGTTTCCGCTGATCCACTTGGCTCGTCAGCCTGCTGGCGTGGTCAGTGACATGGGAAATGTCGGGAGACTGGTCACTGTCAAGGGAACTGATGCTTCCTTCATATTGTTTTCTGGCATCAGAGAGAGAGAGAGAGAGTACTTTGTAGTAGTAATAGTAGTAGTAGTATACATAACATAAAAATAACAAGTCATGCTTCATACGTCAGTTTTCACAGAACGGCATTCCATCCTGAAAAAAAGGTCTATTGATCGATGGTTTGATTATTCTTTTTTATCGTATTACTGCAGGTTTTTTGTTTGTTGTTTGTTTGTTATTGTTTCTTTTGCTTTTTGTTGTTGTTTTGCGTATTTTGGGTTAAATTGACATCAGAATGTTGTAAGAAATTATGACATCATTATGTCAGCAGCGTGATCAGTACATAACATCATGTGTCAGCAGCGTGATCAGGTACAAAATCAGAAGTCGGTCCTTCTTCACTTCTTACTTTTAATTGGTTTCAATTAAATTATTTCAGTTATTCCACAAATTTCACCGTAATATCTCTTTGAAGGAAAAGGTTGTTCATGCCAGTGCATTTTTGTGTTGTTCTGTTCTTTGATATAATGTAGAAAATGAAGAAGTCTTTTTGTTTTGTTTTGTTTTTTGTTTCTTTGTTGTTTTTTTACATGCTTGTTCAGTTTCGTTTTCCAAGTTTATATTGCCTACAGACAGCAGTCTAAGCGTGCTGTACTGGTGTAATGAAATACCGTGAAACATAAAAGCAAACCTGATACAAATTGAGAGGTGTATACATATCACATGGTCAGTTAATTTATCCACATAATCATGCTTTTTTATTCACACACATAGTTATACCTGCTCTCTGGAACGAAGATCACCAAGAGAGCTCATAATGCCATAGATATTGATGAAAAGGATTACAATCCTTTGAAATGTTTTATACATTAACTCACTCAGTACGGCCAGTCCTCTCTTCTCTACACAGACCCCTCGGATGTCCAGTGGGTGTCTCAATGAGCCAACCTTTAGCTTCCGTCGTCAGAATTGTGGTATTCTTTGTCAACATTCACCTCTTCAGTATTTTGATGGTGGTAATTTGGGTGAAACGCTGTTAACGTCTTCTCTTTCGCCGTTCGTATGGAGAGAGTTAAGGCTATGAAAAGAGTCTAATGTAGGTTGTCATAGCGACCAGTGCGACGGATCAACGGAGAGATCAGGAACCTGCTCCTTGGTTGTTGGTTTTAAGCAGACGTGGTGTAGCGTATATGGAATTGTGTGCACGCTTTTAAACCCTCTCCTCACCCCCACCCCCACTTTCAAACCTGACTTTTTCAACTCTTCAAATCGGATTTTCCAAGCTTTTAGACGGGAGAGTCTTCATCAGCTGAACCATAGATAGATGGAGGGACACGTGTCCTGTGGCTGCATTGATATTTCCACGGGCACAATGAATTGTAAATGAGGATCAGATTTCAAACTTCTCGGGGGTTATTGATTTTTAATCATCTTTTTTTTCCCCTGGACGAGTGACAAACGAGTATTTGGTCGATCTTACTGGTTTCTCAAGCTCCCAGTTTCTGGAAGTGATGATGTAAGATTGTGTGCGATTTGCATGATATCATCATAGAATGATAGGGAAGAGGAGATAGTTGAAGACAGATACCCACACTGATGATAATTTTCATTCTCTGTCAGTCATTCTCCCTCCATCCCTCCAGCCCTCCTCTGTGTGTGTGTGTGTGTGTGTGTGTGTGTGTGTATCTGTGTCTCTCTCTGTCTCTCTCACCTGATTGTTTTTTGTTGTTGTTTTTTTGTTCTTTGTTGTTGGTTTGGGCTTTTTTGGGGGGTGAGGGGTTGTTTGTTGTTGTTGTTTTTTTTGTGTGTGTGGTAAGTTAGATCGTAAGTGAACTCCACGAATACTTTACGAAGATGTTCACTTCATATGCAAAGCCACTTGTCAGGTGGATTACGTACGTGACATTGTTGTCACAAACAGACTTGGGTTTTCCCATACTATATACTGGACCGTGAATGCTAGATTTTCAGATGGGACTGTAACAACATGCAGGCGGGAAGTTTCAGTTTCAGTGTCTCAAGGAGGCGGCACTGCAATCGGACAAATCCACAAAGGCAACACCACACCTGCTGAGCAGATGCCTGACCAACAGTATATCCCAACACACTTTGTTAGGCCTTGAGTACTCGCATATGTATTTGTGTACAACGTATCAGAGTGGATTTCATCGGCAGAATGGTGCCAGAGGACAACTCTTAAGTTGCCATGGGTTCTTTTCCAGTGTGCCAAGTGCGTGCTGCGCACGGGACCTCAGTTTTATCGTCTCATCCGAATGACTAGACGCCAAATTTAATGTTCCAGTCAAATTTGGGAGAAATGGCGAGAGCGGGATTCGAGCCTGGACCCTCGCAGATAAGCGTCTTAACCATGCTGCACTGAAATTCACACAGAAATATGTAGTGACGATAAATTGATGCAAACTGAGTGCAATACAATTTTCGTGTGGGTCTATTGACGATCTGACTCACCGGTCTGACTCACACATGTCATGAGTGCTATGTCATCTCCTTGGAAGATCTACTTTGATCAGCCTGCAGTTTGTCTCGGTCAGAGTATCACACAAATGACTGTAACATGTTGATGTGTGCGTATGTGTTATTCATGATATTTTTCTTTGCTTATTTATTAGTTTTATCAGTAGTGGTACTGTAAGTAGTAGTAGTATTTATTTTGTTTTTACTATTTTCATTCATTCATTTATCATTTCTTCCCTCAAGGCCGAAGCGCACTGGGTTACGCTGCTGGTCAGGCATCTGCTTAGCAGATGTGGCGTAGCATTTGTGGATATGTCCGAACGCAGTGATGCCTCCTTGAGCAACTGAACTGAACTGAACTGTTCTCCTTACGCATTCTGAACTGCACAGCCAAGAAATGTGAAGGTATTTGGCATGGACGTTTCCATACTCATCACATTTCAGACAGTAGAAGTGTGAAGGTATTTGGCACGGAAGATTCCATACTCATCACATTTCAGACAGTAGAAGTGTGAAGGTATTTGGCACGGAAGTTTCCATACTCATCACATTTCAGGCAGTTTGCTTCTCAGTGATCGTGTGAATGTGATACATTCCATGGCTTCGTCTGGGATAGACGTTTCCATCCACTGTCTCCCTTAAGTCACATTACCTGTCACTTTAGTCACCAGTTGAAAGAGAAACGGAAAGCCAGCCAGGCTGTTTCTCAGACAAGGAAAATGCACCGTGGCGTCTATTCCATCTCTGTCTGTCTGAAGACTTCCATTTCAGTCGAAACTTACAGATAAACTAGAACTTTGTGGTAACAGCTTTCAATGACAGATATTAGGAATGTCGGAATGTCAGGGAAGGAGACCAGGGGTGTTGCAGAGAGTCTCGGGTATTGACATGTCAGGGGAGAGACCCCACGGCTCCTGACGCCAGTCCCAGTGGATGACCCGCTAAAAGGAAATGTCTGGTGGGGGAAAGAAGCACAGAGCTACACACTGACTGAAGACAGACAGTCTGGTGAGGAAGGAAGCACAGAGCTACACACTGACTGAAGACAGACAGTCTGGTGAGGAAGGAAGCACAGAGCTACACACTGACTGAAGACAGACAGTCTGGTGAGGAAGGAAGCACAGAGCTACACACTGACTGAAGACAGACAGTCTGGAAGGAAGGAAGCACAGAGCTACACACTGACTGAAGACAGACAGTCTGGTGAGGAAGGAATCACAGAGCTACACACTGACTGAAGACAGACAGTCTGGTGAGGAAGGAAGCAGAGAGCTACACACTGACTGAAGACAGACAGTCTGGTGAGGAAGGAAGCACAGAGCTACACACTGACTGAAGACAGACAGTCTGGTGAGGAAGCACAGAGCTACACACTGACTGAAGACAGACAGTCTGGTGAGGAAGGAAGCACAGAGCTACACACTGACTGAAGACAGACAGTCTGGTGAGGAAGGAAGCACAGAGCTACACACTGACTGAAGACAGACAGTCTGGTGAGGAAGGAAGCACAGAGCTACACACTGACTGAAGGCAGACAGTCTGGAAGGAAGCACAGAGCTACACACTGACTGAAGACAGACAGTCTGGAAGGAAGCACAGAGCTACACACTGACTGAAGACAGTCTGGTGAGGAAGGAAGCACAGAGCTACACACTGACTGAAGACAGACAGTCTGGTGAGGAAGCACAGAGCTACACACTGACTGAAGACAGACAGTCTGGTGAGGAAGGAAGCACAGAGCTACACACTGACTGAAGACAGACAGTCTGGAAGGAAGGAAGCACAGAGCTACACACTGACTGAAGACAGACAGTCTGGTGAGGAAGGAAGCACAGTGCTACACACTGACTGAAGACAGACAGTCTGGAAGGAAGGAAGCACAGAGCTACACACTGACTGAAGACAGACAGTCTGGAAGGAAGGAAGCACAGAGCTACACACTGACTGAAGACAGACAGTCTGGAAGGAAGCACAGAGCTACACACTGACTGAAGACAGACAGTCTGGTGAGGAAGGAAGCACAGAGCTACACACTAACTGAAGACAGACAGTCTGAAAGGAAGCACAGAGCTACACACTGACTGAAGACAGACAGTCTGGAAGGAAGCACAGAGCTACACACTGACTGAAGACAGACAGTCTGGAAGGAAGGAAGCACAGAGCTACACACTGACTGAAGATTGACAGTCTGGTGAGGAAGGAAGCACAGAGCTACACACTGACTGAAGACAGACAGTCTGGTGAGGAAGGAAGCACAGAGCTACACACTGACTGAAGACAGACAGTCTGGAAGGAAGGAAGCACAGAGCTACACACTGACTGAAGACAGACAGTCTGGAAGGAAGCACAGAGCTACACACTGACTGAAGACAGACAGTCTGGTGAGGAAGGAAGCACAGAACTACACACTGAATGAAGACAGTCTGGTGAGGAAGGAAGCACAGAACTACACACTGACTGAAGACAGACAGTCTGGTGAGGAAGGAAGCACAGAGCTACACACTGACTGAAGACAGTCTGGTGAGGAAGGAAGCACAGAACTACACACTGACTGAAGGCAGACAGTCTGGAAGGAAGGAAGCACAGAGCTACACACTGACTGAAGACAGTCTGGTGAGGAAGGAAGCACAGAACTACACACTGACTGAAGACAGACAGTCTGGTGAGGAAGGAAGCACAGAGCTACACACTGACTGAAGACAGTCTGGTGAGGAAGGAAGCACAGAACTACACACTGACTGAAGACAAACAGTCTGGTGAGGAAGGAAGCACAGAGCTACACACTGACTGAAGACAGTCTGGTGAGGAAGGAAGCACAGAACTACACACTGACTGAAGACAGACAGTCTGGTGAGGAAGGAAGCACAGAACTACACACTGACTGAAGACAGTCTGGTGAGGAAGGAAGCACAGAGCTACACACTGACTGAAGACAGACAGTCTGGAAGGAAGCACAGAGCTACACACTGACTGAAGACAGTCTGGTGAGGAAGGAAGCACAGAGCTACACACTGACTGAAGACAGACAGTCTGGTGAGGAAGCACAGAGCTACACACTGACTGAAGACAGACAGTCTGGTGAGGAAGGAAGCACAGAGCTACACACTTACTGAAGACAGTCTGGAAGGAAGGAAGCACAGAGCTACACACTGACTGAAGACAGTCTGGTGAGGAAGGAAGCACAGAGCTACACACTGACTGAAGACAGACAGTCTGGAAGGAAGGAAGCACAGAGCTACACACTGACTGAAGACAGACAGTCTGGTGAGGGAAAGAAGCACAGAGCTACACACTGACTGAAGACAGTCTGGTGAGGAAGGAATCACAGAGCTACACACTGACTGAAGACAAACAGTCTGGTGAGGAAGGAAGCACAGAGCTACACACTGACTGAAGACAGACAGTCTGGAAGGAAGCACAGAGCTACACACTGACTGAAGACAGACAGTCTGGTGAGGAAGGAAGCACAGAGCTACACACTGACTGAAGACAGTCTGGTGAGGAAGGAAGCACAGAGCTACACACTGACTGAAGACAGACAGTCTGGTGAGGAAGGAAGCACAGAGCTACACACTGACTGAAGACAGACAGTCTGGTGAGGACGGAAGCACAGAGCTACACACTGACTGAAGACAGACAGTCTGGAAGGAAGGAAGCACAGAGCTACACACTGACTGAAGACAGACAGTCTGGTGAGGAAGGAAGCACAGAGCTACACACTGACTGAAGACAGACAGTCTGGTGAGGGAAGGAAGCACAGAGCTACACACTGACTGAAGACAGACAGTCTGGTGAGGAAGGAAGCACAGAGCTACACACTGACTGAAGACAGACAGTCTGGTGAGGAAGGAAGCACAGAGCTACACACTGACTGAAGACAGACAGTCTGGTGAGGAAGGAAGCACAGAGCTACACACTGACTGAAGACAGACAGTCTGGAAGGAAGGAAGCACAGAGCTACACACTGACTGAAGACAGACAGTCTGGTGAGGGAAGGAAGCACAGAGCTACACACTGACTGAAGACAGACAGTCTGGTGAGGAAGGAAGCACAGAGCTACACACTGACTGAAGACAGACAGTCTGGTGAGGAAGGAAGCACAGAGCTACACACTGACTGAAGACAGACAGTCTGGTGAGGAAGGAAGCACAGAGCTACACACTGACTGAAGACAGACAGTCTGGTGAGGAAGGAAGCACAGAGCTACACACTGACTGAAGACAGTCTGGTGAGGAAGGAAGCACAGAGCTACACACTGACTGAAGACAGACAGTCTGGTGAGGAAGGAAGCACAGAGCTACACACTGACTGAAGACAGTCTGGTGAGGAAGGAAGCACAGTGCTACACACTGACTGAAGACAGTCTGGTGAGGAAGGAAGCACAGAGCTACACACTGACTGAAGACAGACAGTCTGGAAGGAAGCACAGAGCTACACACTGACTGAAGACAGACAGTCTGGTGAGGAAGGAAGCACAGAGCTACACACTGACTGAAGACAGACAGTCTGGTGAGGAAGGAAGCACAGAGCTACACACTGACTGAAGACAGACAGTCTGGAAGGAAGCACAGAGCTACACACTGACTGAAGACAGACAGTCTGGAAGGAAGGAAGCACAGAGCTACACACTGACTGAAGACAGACAGTCTGGAAGGAAGGAAGCACAGAGCTACACACTGACTGAAGACAGACAGTCTGGTGAGGAAGGAAGCACAGAGCTACACACTGACTGAAGACAGACAGTCTGGTGAGGAAGGAAGCACAGAGCTACACACTGACTGAAGACAGACAGTCTGGAAGGAGAGCGTCCAGACATGAAAGACGCTAGGTAGCGTCACAAATCTGGTGACGAAAGACAGAACATAACAGGGGAGTAATCACAGCTGTGTTGGTTTCACAGAGACGTGCGTCATGTTTCTGTTGCCTGATGAGGACGTCAGTGACGACGTGTAAACCTCTGACTGTGTTGCATGGAAAGCGTTGTCTGTTCTGTTGGTAAGGAGGCACCGTGGCAGAATGAGTGAGGTGGACTTGTGGTCCTGTTTGTCAGGGTTCGATCCCCCGTTACCACCGTGTGTTGTGTCCTTGGGAAAGGTGCTTGACTCCTATTTTCCTTACTCCATCCGTTTCTGACGTCCGGGTGATTACGACGTTCTGGTCAGGTCTCCAGACTTCATCAGGTAGGCCCCATGGAGTGTAGTGTGTTTGTGAGTGTATCGCTTTGCTTGTGTTTGGAGAACTTTGTGTAATATGGCTCCACGGCGATGTTAAATGTTTCCATGGCAACGCTCGCCCCATGGCAAACACCGGCAGAGGTAATGCCTTTGTGCCTGATGGCAGATTGACCCACGTTGTAGCGAACTTTTGTTTTCCAACAGATGGTTCGTTAACCTTGATCCATCAGATGAAGGCGGGTGTTTAAGTGGCCTGTTTTCTCCAGTACACCCAGTGATGAAGGCTCTGACAACCTGACGTGCTGCTACTCTAAATGCGAGTTGAATTTTGGGTGTCTTCTCATCCCTTTTCTGTCACGCTCCTTTTGGTGTTATTTCATTGTCCTAATCCTCTCGCCGCTCTTCCCAACACTCCATGTACTGTCACATACCTGTGGTGTTATTTCATTGTCCTAATCCTCTCGCCGCTCTTCCCAACACTCCATGTACTGTCACATACCTGTGGTGTTATTTCATTGTCCTAATCCTCTCGCCGCTCTTCCCAACACTCCATGTACTGTCACATACCTGTGGTGTTATTTCATTGTCCTAATCCTCTCGCCACCCCATACAATACTCCATGTACTGTCACATACCTGTGGTGTTATTTCATTGTCCTAATCCTCTGGCCGCTCTTCCCAACACTCCATGTACTGTCACATACCTGTGGTGTTATTTCATTGTTCTAATCCTCTGGCCCCTCTTCCCAACACTCCATGTACTGTCACATACCTGTGGTGTTATTTCATTGTCCTAATCCGCTCGCCGCTCTTCCCAACACTCCATGTACTGTCACATACCTGTGGTGTTATTTCATTGTCCTAATCCTCTGGCCCCTCTTCCCAACACTCCAGGTACTGTCACATACCTGTGGTGTTATTTCATTGTTCTAATCCTCTCGCCACCCCATACAATACTCCATGTACTGCCACATACCTGTGGTGTTATTTCATTGTTCTAATCCTCTCGCCACCCCATACAATACTCCATGTACTGTCACATACCTGTGGTGTTATTTCATTGTTCTAATCCTCTCGCCGCTCTTCCCAACACTCCAGGTACTGTCACATACCTGTGGTGTTATTTCATTGTCCTAATCCTCTGGCCGCTCTTCCCAACACTCCATGTACTGTCACATACCTGTGGTGTTATTTCATTGTCCTAATCCTCTCGCCGCTCTTCCCAACACTCCAGGTACTGTCACATACCTGTGGTGTTATTTCATTGTCCTAATCCTCTGGCCGCTCTTCCCAACACTCCATGTACTGTCACATACCTGTGGTGTCATTTCATTGTCCTAATCCTCTGGCCGCTCTTCCCAACACCCCATGTACTGTCACATACCTGTGGTGTTATTTCATTGTCCTAATCCTCTCGCCGCTCTTCCCAACACCCCATGTACTGTCACATACCTGTGGTGTCATTTCATTGTCCTAATCCTCTCGCCGCTCTTCCCAACACCCCATGTACTGTCACATACCTGTGGTGTTATTTCATTGTCCTAATCCTCTCGCCGCTCTTCCCAACACTCCATGTACTGTCACCTGACCTCGTTCTGTCCAGGTCCCTGCTGTCCCCAGGAAGCCAGCAGTGTTTGTCCAAACACGGAAATATGTACCCTGTACATTTTGTTCCACCTGAAAGCAAAACCTGTGAAACATTATCCTCACTGGTCGAAACAAAATGAGAAGATGCTGTAGTCTACGTTTTGGAATGCTTAGGTTTTAGTCAAGAGGGTGTTAAATCAGGAAAACTAATCTTAAGTGAAAGTTAGACTTTGGGGGTAATAAAAAAAAAAAGGTCACATAAACGAGCCTCAGAACTCTTGATGATTCTAAACAAAAGTATTTTTGTCTTCATTATGAAATAATATAACAGTGTAATAACAGCTCAGACAGTTCGTTGATCTCATTGTTCGTGGAGACATCATGGCATTGAACCATGTACATGGTCACCACACCACGTCTGCAGAGCCATACGACAGAATGACACAGAAACTTCAAACAACAAAGACAGAACCATGCAGAGGAGAGAGGGGGAGGGGGAGTGGGTTTTATGTGAAAGAAGTTCAACAGAAGCCAAACCAACAGTCACACTGACGTGGCCTCGATCTGTCTGCCTGGCGACATGCCACAGTGTGTGGGTGCGTTGCTATGGGGATGTCTGCGGTCAAGGTGACGATCACACGGACAGATGAACAGATTCACGCATGACTTGGTCGGAAACTCTTTGTCCTGTTTTTTTCATAAAACGGGAAAGGGGTACTGGGGTTGAAGAGGACTTTTCAATGAAGAGTGAGTGAAGTGATGTGGAAAAGTGTTCAGCTTCCAGCTGATTGCCGGGGACTGGCGTGGAGGGCAGGGTGCAGTGGACCGCTGTGAAGAACAGACCTTCAACTCCTCCGTCATTTGCCGGCTTTCCGCCCCTTTGACGGAATTACCCGCTCCATTGCCCCCCTGCACAGCAATAGTTTCCGCTAATATCTTTTGCTCGTCAGCCTGGTGACGTGGTCAGTGTCGTGCGAAATGTCCAGAGACTGGTCAGTGTTCAGGGAACTGATGGTTCGTTGATTTTTCTGACATCACGATGTTGTGCGAAATTGGGTCATCGTATGCCAAGCGTTGCAGTTAACCGCGTTGTCATTCATGTGCATGCATGGATGTCATGGCGTATTTTGTTCCTAGTAGCCTGCAGATTTTGCAGTCACGATGAATTATTATCATTTGAAGTATTCCAGAGGTTTCATTGTCGTGTTAAATCTCTTTGGTTTGATATGGAAGAGATGGTTTGTACCAGAGTTCTTGGCCTTTTTCAGCTCTTCGGGTTTGGTTTGGAATCGTGTTTACGAAAGTTGGGTCGTTGTTGTTGTTGCTGTTGTTGTTTTGTTGTTGTTGATTTATTTTCATGCTTGTTCACATGTGTCCCAGATGGTTAATGAACCCAGATGACAGTAACTTTGTTATAGCTGATGGTGCATTAATCCAGATCAGTCAGGACAGGGCAGGTGAGTTTTGGGGGTTCCTCAAACCTCACCTGTTTTGAAGGCTGTGACAGCCTGACTCATGCACCTCAAAGTGATTCACTATAATTTATCCACACTGAACTGACAAAAATCATCAGATCCCAGCGGTAAGCATCGTAGAATTCCTTGAAAATGAACAACTTGCACAGCTCCTTTCACGATTTATACATTACGACCATAAAAGGAAACCTACCTCAGAGGTGAACCAAGCTGGTGTTCAGCTGTTTGAAGAAAACATTACAGTTACAAACCAAAGTGATTTCCAAGTTAATCACTTAAGCTGATGGCAAGGGACACTTTCGCTTTGCACGCGATCACCTTGGAATGTGTCTCGCCAATAAGAATAACTCATAAAGAAAGCAATAACCTTTCCAACTTTCAAGCCACTCATGCTGACCAGGCCATGGATGGAAACGACATCAGCACGGTGGGTGTTTGGGCTTTTCCACCTTACAGCTCATTATATACGATAGTCAGTCGTGTCCGACTATGACCATCAGAACAGCAGAGGAGGCAACTACTGTTCCGACTATTTGGGCTAGAATTTGATTATAGTGGAGAGTGTCTTGCCCAAGTTACATCCCCACTCTCTCGGCCAAGAGGGTTTTAGGACAGTCGGCGTTGGGATGGTTCCCAAAGGCCAACTAGCCCCCAAGGCTGCAGCACTAAGAGCCCATTTAGATGCAATTTAAATGAGGATCCGATTTCAGGCATCTCTGGAATGATCTCGAAATGAATGAACATTGAAGATATGGGAGCAAAGGATTAAACGACAATAAAGAGAAGTAAATCTGTCCATTTACAAGGCACGAAATGAACGAACAATGATGTCAGTATAGCAGGAATTAAACACGAAGAAAGAGAAGTAAATCTGTCCATTTACAAGGCACGAAATGAACGAACAATGAGGTCAGTAGAGCAGGGAATTGAACACTAAGAAAGAGAAGTAATTCTGTCCATTTACAAGATGCACAACTTCAAGTCAGTGCTATTTATGGTAACGACTGAGTAAGCACACGGGTAAATAACTGTGTGTCGCATATTCAGGATTAAAACGTTATGTAAGTCTTGAATAAATGCTAATTTATGTTTGTTTTGTTTTTTGCACATTTCTTCTGTCATTGCTGATATAATCGGTATAAGGTTTAAGACCGGTACTTTTTTTGTTTGTTTGTTTTCTTTTTTTAGGTAGTGTCTGGGTTTCTTCCAGTGTTCCTTTTATTTACCTGTGTGCTTGCTGAATCGGTAGCACAGAGCAGCATTGACTTGAAGTTGTGTACCAGGTATTTAAAATGGAGGGAGGGAGTTCTCCTTGTTGTAGTGAAATCCTCAATCCTTATAGTACAATGCAAATACTAGTCACGAATGCGCGCACACGTTTACACACACACACACACACACACGTGACAAAATGTCAACCCTGCCTTGCAGTAAGAGCGGAGGTTTCCTCACTGGAAGCCAGGACAACACGGTGATATACTGCCTTCACACCCCCGGATCAAGCTTTGACACGGAGAATCAATAAACACACTGTTTCCTGGCCTGTAAATCTCCAGACTTATTCAAACATATTTTACACTCTACATCTTCCTTCCCCCCCCACCCCCACCCCCCACCGTCTGTGTGTGTGTGTGTGTGTTTCGATGTGTGTGTGGAGGGGACAGGAGGACGTGTGAGTTGCCAGTAGTATTATACTGTTTATAGAATGGTATTTTTAGCGAGTTCGTATGATACTATTTTTCCAAATGTTTCTGTGTTTTATTCATACCACACGTATTGTGAAATGCGCTTACAGCCGCAGGGTAAGGCTACGTAAATGCGCATCAGTCATAGCTGCAGTAGTAGTAGTAGTAGGATAATTGTAATAATAGTGTTATCAAATTTATTCTCAGCCCATAAGCCTGGAGAGGCATTGTCAACGACACATCCTCAGTGTCTCAAACGTTTAAGAATATATTTAAAACAACATAACATTGCTCTTAATAGCAGCAGCAGCAGCAACAACAACAACAACAACAACAACAACAACAACAACATCGATAACAACCACAACAACATCGATATACAGCGTGTCGATCGTAGACGTAGTGGTCAAATAAGGGTTTGCTGACGTGACTAAGCTTGTCCAGGAAGTGAGAGAACGATTCCTGTGGGGTGTACTCCACAGGGAGTTCCCTTCTCGCCAAATACCCACTGACCGATCTCAGCTGTGCCTGAGGGATGTGCGGCAAACACGACCTGAAGGATGTCACACTTTCAGTTTCAGTTTCTCAAGGAGGCACCACTGCCTGACAAGTCCATATACCCTGCACCACATCTGCTAGGCAGATGCCTCACCAGCAGCCCAAGCCAACATGCTTAGTCAGGCCTTGAGAGCATGCGTATGTATTTGTGTAGCTATCAGAGTGGATTTATTCGACATAAATTTGCCAGAGGACACCACTTAGTTGTCATGTCTTGTTTTGGGTTTGTTTGTTTTTTCGGTGCTCTAAGTGCGTGCTGCACACGGGACCTCGTTTTATCGTCTCATCCAAGCGACTAGATGCTCAATTCGATTTTCCAGACAAACTTGGGAGAAAGGGCGAGAGTGGGATTCGAACCCAGACCCTCGCGGACTCTGTGTTGGAAGACGAGCGTCTTAACCATTCTGCCACCTTCCCCTCTTTCACAGAGGAACGACATGAAGGAGGAAGTTGCTTCTGTCAGAAATGTCTGAATACTTTTCTTAGGTGTTTGGCTTTATCTCCTGTCATCGCCACCAGGTCACAGTGCCTGAAGGACCTATGGTCAGACTGCACATTCCTTATCACAGTGAGTCTTGTTTCACAAACCACAGTTGTTGCTTTGTTTTCTTTTGGGTTTTTTTCACAGACTTTCTCCGTTTGTCAGTTTGATAGACTCGGTAGTCATCGTTTGTTTTTCCACCGTACTTTTTCTGTCAATATCGGTTGAAGACAGGTGACCAGAAAGGTCAAGGGACAGTCCCGGTGCTGAAGACAGTACCTCGCGGATACAGCGTTTGAAGGACCGTCACCCATGACAATCCCTCACTGGTTTGTTAATGTTATACCGTCAGTCATGACAATCTTCGCTGGTTTGTTAATGCTAGACCATCACCCATGACAATCTAAACTGGTTTGTTAATGCTAGACCATCACCCATGACAATCTAAACTGGTTTGTTAATGCTAGACCATCACCCATGACAATCTAAACTGGTTTGTTAATGCTAGACCGTCACCCATGACAATCTTCGCTGGTTTGTTAATGCTAGACCATCACTCATAACAATCTTCGCTGGTTTGTTAATGCTAGACCATCACCCATAACAATCTTCGCTGGTTTGTTAATGCTAGACTGTCACCCACGACAATCTTCGCTGGTTTGTTAATGCTAGACCATCACCCACGACAATCTTCGCTGGTTTGTTAATGCTAGACCATTAACCCATGACAATCTTCACTGGTTTGTTAATGCTAGACCATTAACCCATGACAATCTTCACTGGTTTGTTAATGCTAGACCATCACTCATAACAATCTTCACTGGTTTGTTAATGCTAGACCATTAACCCATGACAATCTTCACTGGTTTGTTAATGCTAGACCATTAACCATGACAATCTTCGCTGGTTTGTTAATGCTAGACCATTAACCATGACAATCTTCGCTGGTTTGTTAATGCTAGACCATTAACCCATGACAATCTTCACTGGTTTGTTAATGCTAGACCATTAACCATGACAATCTTCACTGGTTTGTTAATGCTAGACCATCACCCATGACAATCTTCACTGGTTTGTTAATGCTAGACCATCACTCATAACAATCTTCACTGGTTTGTTAATGCTAGACCATCACCCATAACAATCTAAACTGGTTTGTTAATGCTAGACCATTAACCCATGACAATCTTCACTGGTTTGTTAATGCTAGACCATTAACCCATGACAATCTTCGCTGGTTTGTTAATGTTAGACCATCACTCATAACAATCTTCACTGGTTTGTTAATGCTAGACCATCACCCATAACAATCTTCACTGGTTTGTTAATGCTAGACCATTAACCCATGACAATCTTCACTGGTTTGTTAATGCTAGACCATTAACCCATGACAATCTTCACTGGTTTGTTAATGCTAGACCAGCAGCTGTGTCACTCCTTCACCGGCTTGATAACAGTAGACCATCGCGCATCAGCCATGGAAATCCTCACTGATTTTGCCAATACTATACCATCACCCATGCCAATGGAGAGGGTAAGATCCATAGCTAAACCTCTCCTTGTGCGGACATAATGCCTCACCCCCTTCCCACCACACACACACACACACACACACACACACACACACACATCAGTTGTCTGTGTACACGCTGAAGCAATGCCAGACTGGGAAGCTGCCCCCCCCCCCACGCTGAAACAGACAGCCGTTGCTGACGTGTGTTTGCACAGCACACCCATACATACAGAGGGAAAGCCGTGGGTGGTGAATTGCACTGGAGCACCGCATGATAGTCACCGTCATCTTCCCAGAGGGAAAGAGGGTTCCAGCGGTTCAGCGTTTTGTCCAGTGTGTGCTTCAGCTGTCATGGATCAGGTGTATCCTGGAGTGTTTCTGGGCATGGGGAGTGGGGTTGGGGAGAAGCTCAACTGTCCTCCCTGTGCAAAAGACGCCGTGGCGGAAACTGGTCAACGTTGGACCTGAAGCAGTGGTCACCAGTGGTCAGAGTTCCAGTCTCTGTTCGTGTCCCTGGGAAAGGTATTTGACTTTCGATTTTCCTAACTCCACCATGGTGTGAAAGGGTACTTAAAAATCGGTTGGTGAACATAAAAACCACTGAAGGAGAGGACTGGGCCCCGCCCTTTTATACTGAGCCCCGGACACAGTGGGTGTGAATTCACTGCTCCGATGGTCGGTAAAGTCTATGGGGACCTTTGATATTTTAAGTGTACAGGCACATGGTAGAGAGTTTATTTGCTGTGAAGCTATCAGCGGAGATCGCTTAAATAGAAATTATAGCCTCCTTTTGACAACTGTATGCATAGACATTTAGCAGTAACTGGCGCTTGCTGTCAGCTTCATTTCAGAGTCAATCATCAGCGTGTTTTACATGAACAGGACACATTTAGCAGTAACTGGCGCTTGCTGTCAGCTTCATTTCAGAGTCAATCATCAGCGTGTTTTACATGAACAGGACACATTTAGCAGAAACTGGCGCTTGCTGTCAGCTTCATTTCAGAGTCAATCATCAGCGTGTTTTACATGAACAGGACACATTTAGCAGTAACTGGCGCTTGCTGTCAGCTTCATTTCAGGGTCAGTCATCAGCGTGTTTTACATGAACAGGACACATTTAGCAGTAACTAGCGCATGCTGTCAGCTTCATTTCAGAGTCAATCATCAGCGTGTTTTACATGAACAGGACACATTTAGCAGTAACTGGCGCTTGCTGTCAGCTTCATTTCAGAGTCAATCATCAGCGTGTTTTACATGAACAGGACACATTTAGCAGTAACTGGCGGATCCTGTCAGCTTCATTTCAGAGTCAATCATCAGCGTGTTTTACAGTCTCCCAAGGCCTGACAGCACACTGGGTTTATGTGACGCTCCCACACCTGCCCCTGTATTCAGTAGATGTGATATAGCGTTTCTGGATCAGTATGCACGCTTGGACACCTGGAATCTGAAAACGAAAGTGAAACTGAAATCGACGTGTGATAGACCCACGGCAACAACCAAGACGTCTCCTCGGACACAACCTGGTCAGTTTCAGTTTTCAGTTTCGAGGCGGTGTCAAAGCGTACGGACTGATTCATATACGCTACACCATGTTGTCTGCTGTATGGAAAAGGGGGGAAAGCAAATTCCTTATCTTTACGTAACTCTAACGCCCTGATCAGGCCTTGGCAGCCGACCCCAAGTTTGTGGAAAACCTTCACCTTCACCTTCACCTCACCTCTCCCGTAGTCTGGGTTCAGACCGTTGGGGCACCGCTGCTGACCTGGCCACCACCCCTCTCCACTCTTCACGGTTTTCTGATTTCCTCAGGGCGTCACCGAGCGTCAAGCCTGTCCACCCCCGGATGTTGTCTTCCCATCTCTTCTTCTGCCGTCCTCTCCTTCTGCCTCCTTGTACGGTGCCTTGCAGGAACGTTTTGGCAAGACCAGATGATCGGGAGATGTGTCCATACCACCTAAGTTTGCGTTTTTTCACTATGGACAGAAGGTCTTCGTAGGGTCCAATACTTTGCTTGATTCTGTGGAAAACATCAACACGGAAAAAACGTAAGTTTGATAGCAAAGTGAAAGATTCCCAGAGGGCATGTTCTGAACCAGATTGGAACACACACGTGCGTGCACACTGGCATCAGCATGCAAAATGAGCACGCACACACACGCACACGCACACACACACACACACACACCTCTTGTGCAAGTGTCTGGATAAACAGACAATATATGAAGACGAAAAAGGGAAGAAATGGCGGTCTCCGGGTTAAGGCGACCTGCTTTCATAGGGGAGAGGAAGTGACTCCACTGACAGGTCTGTTGTATTTTTAACATCGAGACATCAGCCGCGTCATCGTGACATCCAGAAGTTTTCAGTCAAAGAATACGAACAAGGAAAAAGATTTACGACTTTGCAAATACCAATGTGGCATTTGTTTGTCCCCCTCCTTCCCTCCCTCTGTGTGTGTGTGTGTGTGTGTGTGTGTGTGTGTGTGTGGTTTTTCCTAAGTTTTTTTCAAATCGTTACCATTATATGTACATGTTCGCATGTAGACAGGTTGGTGGCCTTTGCATTAAACTTCTTGCGTTCTCTCCGTCTGTCTGTCTGTCTGTCTCTCTCTGTCTCTCTGTCTCTGTCTCTCTCTCTCTCTCTCTCTCTCTCTCTCTCTCTCTTTCTCTCTCTGTCGTGCTCTGTGTGAGCGTGTGTGTGTGTGTGTGGATTTTCCTTGGTTTTTCAAATAGTTATCCTTATGTGAACGTGTTTTGTGTTCCTTCCTGCCTTCTCTCTCTCTCTCTCTCTCTCTCTCTCGCTCGCTCGCTTGCTCTCACACACACAGACGGAGAGAGAGAGAGATCAGTGTTCAAGTTTCCTTCAGCCAGGAACACGTGTGTGGAGGTAACGGCAGTGTCATTTCAACCCACCTGAGTCCGTTGATCACAGCACGGCCTTTGACAGTCCTCGAGGCAACAACAGCAAACAGCACCCCCACCATTTCCGTCTGCCCTCCACCCTCATACCCCTCCCCCTCCCACGTTCAGAAACATGTTTGTCGCGTGCACGGTAGGGGATGTTGGAGGTAGTGAGGGGAAGGGTGGTGGTGGTGGACACTGGGTGGGGGGAGTAGGATGATGGCGGAGGAGATGGGGCATATTGGGCTGTGAGTGGGGTGGGTTGGGGGTGGGGGGCTGGGGTGTTACTCTTCATTAGCACCCAGACGGTTCATTAATGACCAGAAAGGTCCGTGCACTTGGACTGTTTGCTGTCTGTTCAACCGTGGTGACTGCAGGGAACATACAGCTAGCTCTGTGTTCCCCCGTGATACATGGTCAAGACGTTCATCTGCCAATGCAGTGTCCGTGATGGTCTGGGTTCGATTCCCGCTCTCGCCATTTCTCCCAAGTTTGACCTGGACAATCAAACTGAGCGTCTATTCATTGGAATGAGAACTGTGGCGATAATATCATTAGTGTTGTCTCCTGGTAAAATTATGTACAGGAAATCCACTCTGACCTTTGCCCAAACACATGAGCATGAATTCAAGGCCTGACAAAAGCGACATGGATTATTGCTGCTGGTCAGGCATTGGTCAAGCAGCTGTGGTGTAGTGAATATGGATTTGTCCGAACGTAGTGATGCCTCTTTGAGAAACTGAAAGTGTTTCCCTGTTATACATTGCCTTGGAGATTTCCCCCCATGATACAGAGTTTCCATTCATGTTTCATTATGTTCTGTACCCCCTGATACACACTTTCCATCAATGTTTCATTAAGTTCTGTACCCCATGATACACACTTTCCATCAATGTTTCATTATGTTCTGTACCCCATGATACACACTTTCCATCAATGTTTCATTATGTTCTGTACCCCCATGATACACACTTTCCATCAATGTTTCATTATGTTCTGTACCCCCTGATACACACTTTCCATCAATGTTTCATTATGTTCTGTACCCCCTGATACACACTTTCCATCAATGTTTCATTATGTTCTGTACCCCCTGATACACACTTTCCATCAATGTTTCATTATGTTCTGTACCCCCTGATACACACTTTCCATCAATGTTTCATTATGTTCTGTACCCCCTGATACACACTTTCCATCAGTGTTTCATTATGTTCTGTACCCCCTGATACACACTTTCCATCAATGTTTCATTATGTTCTGTACCCCCTGATACACACTTTCCATCAATGTTTCATTATGTTCTGTACCCCATGATACACACTTTCCATCAATGTTTCATTATGTTCTGTACCCCATGATACACACTTTCCATCAATGTTTCATTGTGTTCTGTACCCCATGATACACACTTTCCATCAATGTTTCATTATGTTCTGTACATTTCTGGCTGTGCTCAGGTCTCCATGAGTATTGTTTTGCTTCCATTCATATGTCTGGAGACACAGGTTTTCTTTGGCAAAATAGAACTGAAAGAAATTCATTCCAAGGCAAATCTTTTGTCGTTTATGTTGTTGCTCTCTCTCTCTCTCTCTCTCTCTCTCTCTCTCTCTCTCTCTGTCTCTGTCTGTCTGTCTCTCTGGTGTGTGTGTGGTGTGTGTGTGTTGTTGTTTGTTGTTGTTGTTATTGTTTGTTTTGTTATTTTTGGGGGGGTGTTGTTTACTTTCTTTGTATTTTGTTGGGTTTTTTTTAAGTGATGTGTGTGGGTTTTTCTACATTGGTCCGCCGTTGTTGGGAAAAACAGACCGAGATGTTGTTGGTAGGTTTGTTGTTTTTTTGTTTGTTTGTTTGTTTTTACCTGTGAGTGTTTGTGTGTGAGTGTAATGAGCATGTTGCTTGACCGGCGAAGTGTAGTGACAGTTTTAAGCCATGCTGTTTCCTGCATTGCTAACATGGTGTATAAGGAGTCGAAAAGATTACCCACCTACACCCCCCCCCTCTCTCTCTCTCTCTCTCTCTCTCTCTCTCCTTCCCTCCCTCCCTCTCACCCTCCATCCCTCTCTCTCTCTCTCTCTCTCTCTCTCTCTCCCTCCCTCCCCCTCTCTCTCTCCCTTCCTCTCTCCCTCTCTCTCTCTCCCTCCCTCTCCCTCTCTCTCTCTCCCTATCTCTCTCTCTCCCTCTCTCTCTTTCCCTCCCTCTCTCTCTCTCTCTCTCTCTCTGCTCAAGCTGTGGACACAGAATCCAAAACCAACTGTACTTTGTTTCTATCAATCATTCAAGGACCTGAGACTGATGATTCTAAAAGATTTCCAAAGTTTACCCCCGCACAAACTGTTAGAATGGAAGAACGATAGAGTCTGAGCCGCCAAGTGTTCGGATTCAGTTTTCGTGCTGTACAAGGGAGACAAAACTGATGCAAATTGAAGGAGTTACGTTCCAGACTATCCCAAGTTGTACATTCATCGTATTTTCACTGAATCTCCAATGCCGACTTGGTCAGTGTGTTTTCAGAATACAGTGTGGTGACTTTATACTCAAGCGTTATTGAAAAATTAGGGAAGGTATTTCCAAATTGTGAGCACTGTGTTTGAAAGTAGTGTTATTACATGTCTTGGGGATTTAGTGTTGGATTATCCAGTCTTCCTGCCCTCCTTCCTCTGTTTTCTCCCTCACTGGGAATGTATGCCTGTGTTCAAGGCACATCAGTCCCTCAGTCCCTCTCTCTCTCTCTCTTGCACTTTGTCCTTTGTTGTCCAGCTTTGAGGAATATTCGAGAATCATTTATTAAGCCTAAATATTATAGACAACCAAATATATTTAAATTGAACTTATTAATGTCCTCAACATCCTGTGAAATTGTTAGAAACCTTGCTTCGTATTTATATAAAGCTTTCAAAGTCCGAGAAACTATTACGTCATGAAAACACTGTTTTGTTGCCAGGCTAGTTTTCCTTTGAACTTATGTTATATCGAGTTTTCTGTGTATGTTGTATTATGTGAAATGTTTTTGTTTTTGTTTGTTGTTGTTGTTTTTTTGTTTTTGTTTTTTTGTTTGTTTTTTTTCTTTGTTTTTCATTAGGGGCCTTGGCCTATATGAATAAATCATCTCTCTCTCTCTCTCTCTCTCTCTCTCTCTCTCAGTCACTTGCAAAATATATTGCCGAAGCGAATAACATGCGACGAAAAAAAAAAACAATGAAATAGTATCAGGTGTTGTTCATTGTGAAAATTGAAATCTGTGTTGTCATTCTCATATGGAAAATATTTATGTTATACATTTATATATGTTTTTGTTTTGTTTGGGTTTTTTTCTCTCTACATCACATTACTTTGAATGGATGGTCGAACTGCACTTAGTTGCACAGATTGATTGATTTCGTTTTGGATTTAGTTTTCATCAATATTATTACTATTGATGCATGTTGTTATTTGTATTATGAGCCCCCATGTCATTAGGGCTGTAAAGCTATTGACATTAAAGTATTCAGTGTTCTCTCTCTCTCTCTCTCTCTCTCTCTCTCTCTCTCTCTCTCTCTCTTAAAACAGTTCTGCAGTTCTGAGCTTTGTCTCCAGTATTGTTTGGAAGAAGAAGGAAAGTTGGGCAGAATACAAAATCAGGCCACGGACGTTCAGCTTTCTACTGGTGACGTCCGCCGCCCAAACGGGACGAAACAGTACGCCGTGATGGTGCCGCGAAAACAACATTTACCACCGTGAGACAAAATGGTCGGTGCCCTTTACAACTGTTTACACATGAAGTTTGACTAAAACCACTGCCCACCAGCTTCTGTAGAATAACCCCCCTTGCCCCCCCCAATACTCGTTCATACCCCGAAAGTCTCTTGACGGACAGAGAGCCCCCCTGTGACCGTCTGGCTTTCACCTGGAACTAATCCTTCCATCCCCCAACTCCGACAACCCGGTCCCACTTTCCCCCAGGCCACGTCTTTCCTGTAGTGTGCAAAGACAACATAGACCAACGTCAGGAAAGTTCAGAGCACTGGAATGTTGCAGAATGCTCTTCCCAATCTCATGCAGACATACAGCTTCTATCGTCGAACGTGTGGGGGTTTCTTCCCCCTAAAAAAAAAGGCTGTGGTTGTTGCAAACTAGTCACACTTTGATTCGCGGGGTGAATGGGGGATGAGAGGGGAAGCGGGGAGGGCGGGGCGAGGGGGGTATGAGAGAGAGAGAGAGTGATGGTCACGCTTCGCTTCACGTTCTGACAGACTGTCGGCTTTTCTGTTCCTGATGTGTTTCAGTGTGAAGAACAGTGCTTGTTCCCAGACTGTGTGTGTTTCAGTGTGAAGAACAGTGCTTGTTCCCAGACTGTGTGTGTTTCAGTGTGAAGAACAGTGCTTGTTCCCAGACTGTGTGTGTTTCAGTGTGAAGAACAGTGCTTGTTCCCACACTGGCTGTGTTTCAGTGTGAAGAACAGTGCTTGTTCCCGCACTGTGTTGTGTTTCAGTGTGAAGAACAGTGCTTGTTCCCGCACTGTGTTGTGTTTCAGTGTGAAGAACAGTGCTTGTTCCCGCACTGTGTGTGTTTCAGTGTGAAGAACAGTGCTTGTTCCCGCACTGTGTTGTGTTTCAGTGTGCAGAACAGTGCTTGTTCCCACACTGGCTGTGTTTCAGTGTGAAGAACAGTGCTTGTTCCCAGACTGTGTGTGTTTCAGTGTGAAGAACAGTGCTTGTTCCCAGACTGTGTGTGTTTCAGTGTGAAGAACAGTGCTTGTTCCCAGACTGTGTGTGTTTCAGTGTGAAGAACAGTGCTTGTTCCCACACTGGCTGTGTTTCAGTGTGCAGAACAGTGCTTGTTCCCACACTGGCTGTGTTTCAGTGTGAAGAACAGTGCTTGTTCCCAGACTGTGTGTGTTTCAGTGTGAAGAACAGTGCTTGTTCCCACACTGGCTGTGTTTCAGTGTGAAGAACAGTGCTTGCTCCCACACTCTGTTTCTTTTTTTTTTCTTTTTTAATCGTACTTTTCCTTCCTATGTATCTTATTATCACCATGCATGTGACTTTATGAAGTTTTGTATAGTGTATACCCTGTTCAGGGCGGGGACTGGATGTAAAAAAGGTAAACATATATATATATATATATATATATAAAGCACGCCAGTGCTCATCTATTATCCTCGAAAATAAAGAATCTTGTCTTGTACTCTCTCTCTCTCTCTCTCTCTCTCTCTCTCTCTCTCTCTCTCTCTCTCTCTCTCTGTGTGTGTGTGTGTGTGTGTTCGACATGAACGAATGGGGGGTTCGACATGAACGAAGACCCTAATGCCTGAACCTTATAAAACTGAGAGCTTCTGCATCTTTGGTGCAAAGTCCAGGTAGTTTTACTTTTCATGGGATGAACCAGCTTATAATTTATTGTGTCCTGGTTACCCAAGTGTGGTACCAATGTATGAGTGAAGATGTGATCGCGTTTCAGTGAGGGGTGTGTATGGAGGGAAGGAGGAATGGGGGGGGGGGGGGGCGTTGTCGTGAAGCAACTGTGGCCGATTTCCTTTCTGTACTCCCAGCGCCATCAGAACTGCCGCAAAGCTTTTAACAGAAGACATGTTGACTGGGGGCCCCCGTCACTCTCATTGCCACTGCAGGAGACGGTAGAACCATCACCCCCCCTCACCCCCCATCCCCACCTCTACCTCCACCCCACGCCCCTCACTCTACGCTCCCTGTCAGGATCAACACGTGGGCGCTGAAAGCTGAGGGAGGTGGAGTTTGTTCTTCCTGACTGCTGTCAGTGGAGTTTATTCTTCCTGACTGCTGTCAGTGGGGTTTATTCTTCCTGACTGCTGTCAGTGGAGTTTATTCTTCCTGACTGCTGTCAGTGGAGTTTATTCTTCCTGACTGCTGTCAGTGGAGTTTATTCTTCCTGACTGCTGTCAGTGGAGTTTATTCTTCCTGACTGATGTCAGTGATGTTTATTCTTCCTGACTGCTGTCAGTGGAGTTTACTCTTCCTGGCTGCTGTCAGTTTATTCTTCCTGACTGATGTCAGTGGGGTTTATTCTTCCTGACTGCTGTCAGTGGGGTTTATTCTTCCTGGCTGCTGTCAGTTTATTCTTCCTGACTGCTGTCAGTGGGGTTTATTCTTCCTGACTGCTGTCAGTGGGGTTTATTCTTCCTGACTGCTGTCAGTGGGGTTTATTCTTCCTGACTGCTGTCAGTGGAGTTCGTTCTTCCTGACTGCTGTCAGTGGGGTTTATTCTTCCTGGCTGCTGTCAGTGGGGTTTATTCTTCCTGACTGCTGTCAGTGATGTTTATTCTTCCTGACTGCTGTCAGTGGGGTTTATTCTTCCTGGCTGCTGTCAGTTTATTCTTCCTGACTGCTGTCAGTGGAGTTTATTCTTCCTGACTGCTGTCAGTGGGGTTTATTCTTCCTGGCTGCTGTCAGTTTATTCTTCCTGACTGCTGTCAGTGGGGTTTATTCTTCCTGACTGCTGTCAGTGGAGTTTATTCTTCCTGACTGCTGTCAGTGGGGTTTATTCTTCCTGACTGCTGTCAGTGGAGTTTGTTCTTCCTGACTGCTGTCAGTGGGGTTTATTCTTCCTGACTGCTGTCAGTGGAGTTTATTCTTCCTGACTGCTGTCAGTGGGGTTTATTCTTCCTGGCTGCTGTCAGTTTATTCTTCCTGACTGCTGTCAGTGGAGTTTATTCTTCCTGACTGCTGTCAGTGGGGTTTATTCTTCCTGACTGCTGTCAGTGGAGTTTGTTCTTCCTGACTGCTGTCAGTGGGGTTTATTCTTCCTGACTGCTGTCAGTGGGGTTTATTCTTCCTGACTGCTGTCAGTGGGGTTTATTCTTCCTGACTGATGTCAGGGGAGTTTATTCTTCCTGACTGCTGTCAGTGGAGTTTATTCTTCCTGACTGCTGTCAGTTGGGTCTATTCTTCCTGACTGATGTCAGTGGAGTTCATTCTTCCTGACTGCTGTCAGTAGGGTTTATTCTTCGTCACTGCTGTCAGTGGAGTTTACTCTTCCTGGCTGCTGTCAGTTTATTCTTCATGACTGATGTCAGTAGGGTTTATTCTTCCTGGCTGCTGTCAGTGGGGTTTACTCTTCCTGACTGCTGTCAGTGGGGTTTACTCTTCCTGACTGCTGTCAGTTTATTCTTCCTGACTGCTGTCAGTGGGGTTTATTCTTCCTGACTGCTGTCAGTTTATTCTTCATGACTGATGTCAGTAGGGTTTATTCTTCCTGGCTGCTGTCAGTTTATTCTTCATGACTGATGTCAGTAGGGTTTATTCTTCCTGGCTGCTGTCAGTGGGGTTTATTCTTCCTGACTGATGTCAGTGGGGTTTATTATTTGTGACTGATGGCAGTAGAGTTTTTTCTTCCTGACTGATATCAGTGGGGTTTATTCTTCCTGACTGCTGTCAGTGAGGTTTATTCTTCATGACTGATGTCAGTGGAGTTTATTCTTCCCGACTGATGTCAGTATTCTTCCTGACTGCTGTCAGTGGTGGTTGCGCCATGACTGGCTGGCTGTGTGATGGTCCTGAGGTGATGGGTGATTCTCGGGGGATGTCTGCACGCTCCACTCCTGCTCGTCCTTCGCTGCTGCTGGGCATCAGGGCATTTTTCCTCACACACACACACACACACACACACACACACACACACAGCGGTCGGTGCCAGACACAGAACTGGTCCTGAATGTAGGGGAGACGTGATGTGTTTTCCTTGAGGGGTCCACACGTTCCCTCTGTCGTTGTAAGTTACGAATCCAAATACCGTGACTTCTAACTCTTTTTTTTTCAGTTCTGTTTTAGGTGGTGTTTAGTTGTTGTTGTTGTAGTTGTTGTTGTTGTTGTATTTTTATTGTTGTTTTTCGAGTTCCATTTGGAAACTAACTACAACGTTCCCCGTGCCCATCAAAGTTTATATTGGAACAGACCCCGACCTTTCCCAGTGCCCATCAAAGTTTATATTGGAACAGACCCCGGCCTTTCTCAGTGCCCATCAAAGTTGATATTGGAACAGACTCCAATGTTTCCCAATGCCCATCAAAGTTGATATTGGAACAAACCCCGACCTTTCTCAGTGCCCATCAAAGTTGATATTGGAACAGACTCCGACGTTTCCCAATGCCCATCAAAGTTTATATTGGAACAGACTCCAATGTTTCCCAGTGCCCATCAAAGTTTATATTGGAACAGACTCCAACCTTTCCCAATGCCCATCAAAGTTTATATTGGAACAAACTCCAATGTTTCCCAATGCCCATCAAAGTTGATATTGGAACAGGCTCCAACCTTCCACAATGCCCATCAAAGTTTATATTGGAACAGACTCCAATGTTTCCCAATGCCCATCAAAGTTTATATTGGAACAGGCTCCAACCTTCCACAATGCCCATCAAAGTTGATATTGGAACAGACTCCAATGTTTCCCAATGCCCATCAAAGTTGATATTGGAACAGACTCCAACCTTTCCCAATGCCCATCAAAGTTTATATTGGAACAGACTCCAATGTTTCCCAATGCCCATCAAAGTTTATATTGGAACAGACTCCAATGTTTCCCAATGCCCATCAAAGTTTATATTGGAACAGACTCCAATGTTTCCCAATGCCCATCAAAGTTGATATTGGAACAGGCTCCAACCTTCCACAATGCCCATCAAAGTTGATATTGGAACAGGCTCCAACCTTTCCCAATGCCCATCAAAGTTTATATTGGAACAGACTCCAATGTTTCCCAATGCCCATCAAGGTCCATCTAAGAAGGGGTCCGGACGGACATCTCTCTTACTGACGTCTCCAGGCATCAACGCTGTCCGCTAACGAGGGTTGTCAGGAAGGAGGTCAAAGCTGTATGAGTAGGTATAACCTACTCTGCCTTCTGCTGAAGACTGGGTTCACCATGTTTACCTTCAGCTTCACAGGTCGTGTTGGTGTCGCTGGTCACCAACAGATTGGGGAATCGTTTAGATCAGTTCCAGTCGAAGGAGCGTGTGTTTCAGTTTCAGTTTCAGTTACACTGTCAAGAAGGTGACAGAGTGTGCGGACAGATCCGTATACGCAACACCATATTTGCGTTAAAAAAATAAGTTGAAAAGTAGATGCCTGACTTACGAATTAACCTAACGCGCAGACCAGGGCCGGACTACACGAGTGATCATCATTGCAGCGTCACGTTCGCATAGAGTTATGAATGTTCCTAGGAATATGGAATTAGCGTGAAGTTAAGAACGTTCTTACCGCTAAGCAAACTTAACGTTGCTGGGTTCATTCATGCAAACCGCCCCGGGACTGTGGAGCCTTAGGTTTGTGTTAAACAGAATTGTGCGAGAGAGACAGCAGAGAGAATACAGAATACAGAATACTTTATTATCTCAATAAAGAGACAGAGGAGAGAGAGAGAGAGAGAGAGAGAGAGAGACAGACAGACAGACAGAGATACAAAGAGAGAGAGAGAGAGAGAGACGTTACTAATCTATTTGATATTCGTTCATGTTTGATAACATTACAACAGCATTTCAAGCTATATCAAATAAAGCGAAGCAATAAGTGTGTGTGTGTGTGTGTGTGTGTGTGTGTGTGTGTGTGTGTGTGTGTGTGTGTGTGTGTGTTTAGTCAGATTTTTGGTGTGTGCCGTTTCCGTTTCAGTAGCTCAAGGAGGCGTCACTGCGTTCGGACAATTCCATATACGCTACACCACATCTGCCAAGCAGATGCCTGACCAGCAGCGTAACCCAACGCGCTTAGTCAGGCCTTGAGGAAAAATGTGCATGTAACATTAATATAATATGTTATGTAAACATAAGAGTTTTTGTAAAGCACCTAGAGCAGATTTCTGGATAGTCTGCTATGTAAGTATCTGTTTATTATTATTATTATCATCATCATTCCAAGACCAACAGTCTGATTTTGCAATGAAAAATCAATATCATTATATATATATCGCTGTGTGTGTGTGTGTGTGTGTGTGTGTGTGTTTCTGTTTTCAAAATGTCCGCCGATTTTGTTGTTGTTCTCCATTTGATGCATTTTAATGACGGTAATTCAATCAAGTTATCCCCTTCTTTGATACGCTAACATCATGGGAATTTTTTCTGCATTCACTGTTTTTGACTTGATTTTGCTATGCCAGCATTGTCTCTGGGTGCTGTGGGATTGCACATGATCACTCATTTTTATAAGCGTCTGTTTTTGTTTCTACGCTGTTGTTTTTTTTCTGGAATGAAAACATTTTGTCATGCGCCTTCACGTTGGCTTTCCTCTTTCCCTCCCTCCCTCTCTCTCTCTCTCTCTCTCTCTTCCCTCTTATCGTTTCTTCTGTCCTCTCTCTCTCCCTCCCTCCCTCTTTCTTCCTCCCTTTCTCTCTCTCTCTCTCTCTCTCACCCTCTCATCGTTTCTTCTGTCCTCTCTCTCTCTCTGTTTCTTTTCTTCCTTCTTTCTTTCTCTGTCTGTCTGTCTGTCTGTCTGTCTCTCTCTCTCTCTCTCTCTCTCTCTCTCTCTTTCTCTCTTTATACACACACATACATTCACACACACACACACACACACACACACACACACACACACACACAGAGAGAGAGAGAGAGAGAGAGAGAGAGAGAGAGTCAAGGTACCAAAGCATTTTGGAAGCATCACATTTGCAGGGGGGGGGGGGGGTCAGGAAAAACAGCCTGGAGGCCAGCCGCCGCCATTACATACCAGGGGGATATGGAGGCTGATGTCAAATCCATACCTCCCATCTTTACCTGTCTGTCTGCCTGTCTGTCTGCCTGTCTGTCTGTCCATCTCCGTTCTCTTTCTCCTTCTTGAGCCACTCATACAGCCAACAGCGGTGTCTGACTGGCTGATCCAGGGAGTTTTCTTGGATAGTTGATCCACTTTTTCTTCTTTTTTTATCTCCATTTTCCCGTCTTGTGTGTGTGTGTTTCTCTCTCTTTCTCTCTCTCTCTCTTTCTCTCTCTCTCTCTTTCTCTCTCTCTCTCTCTCTCTCTCTCTCTCTTTCTCTCTCTCTGTCTCTCTCTCTCTCTGTCTCTCTCTGTGTCTGTCTCTGTCTCTCTCTCTCTCTCTGTCTCTCTCTATCTCTTTCTCTCTCTCACTCTTTTTCTCTCTCCCTCTCTTTCTCTCTCTCTCTCTCTCTCTCTCTCTCTCTCTCATTCCACTCACATGAATCGTTCCAGAGGCACCTTGAGCGTTGTACGTCGTCTGGTCCTGTGTTCCCCAGTGGTAAGGGATCGAGGCCCACTTTCCACATGGTATTTGACGGGCGCAGTAGCCGAGTGGTTAAAGCGTTTTTCAATCTGGGGTTCTCGGGTTCGAATCTCGGTGACGGCGCCTGATGGGTAAAGGGTAGAGATTTTTTTTCATCTCCCAGGTCAACATATGTGCAGACCTGCGTGTGCTTGAGCCGCCTTCGTGTGTATACGCACGTTAAAGATCCTGTGATCCATGTCAGCGTTCGGTGCATTATGGAAACAGGTACATACCCAGCATGCACAGCCCCGAAAACGGAGTATGGCTGCCTACATGGTGGGGTAAAAACGGTCTTACACGTTAAAGCCCACTCGTGTGCATACGAGTGAACGTGGGAGTTGCAGACCACGAATGAAGAAGAAGAAGAAAGAAGACATGGTGAGTGCACTTGACCCCGATTTGTCCTCCCTTCACTCAGACGTGAACGGGTGGGAACCTGACTTCGACTGGGGAAAGTGAAAACGGTGGAAGGAGAGGATTGGGCCTTCCTATGGTCAGCCCTGGACACATTGGATATGAGTTCACCGCCCTGATCATAGAAGGCTATTGGACCTTTAACCTTTAATTGTTAACGTATTGTTCCATCCATACACAGTTCATAGTCTGTTTGCTGCTATATTGATGGGCTGCATCTTTGTCACATTTTAATGTTCATTGAATATTTGTATTTGTTTTTGTTTGGGGGAAGGGGGGGGGAGTCGGTTTTTTGTGCAAGTTCGGTCTGTCTGGCTGTCCGACGTTGACAAACGTTTAATCTGAATAGTTGTTCCATGAAGTAAACTTGGCTTTCATCCGGACAGTTGTTCCGCTACATTAACTTTGGTCTGATCTGATAGGATGGCCCACGGGCGTAATGTAGACAGTTGTTCAATGGGATTATCATGGACGGCTGCTCCACGGGATTAATATGGACGGCTGCTCCACGGAGTGAACTCGGTTTTTATCTGGGCGTGTTGTTCCATGGAGTTCACGTTCGTTTTATCATGCTTACCGTATTCTCGATTGCTGGTTGGAGAATGTTCATGTTCAGTAAATCAAATTGTTCATGAAATGATTCATGAATGATCTCCATCTTTGTGGACTCTCACTTTCACCTCACCATTTCATCTTTTGTCTCCCGTGTGTCGGACATTCCCTTCCCACCAGGCCGAAGATTGAATGTGTATGTATCATCAGTCCATACGTGTATAGACAACTCTCTTTTTACTTGTCCTTAGACGAAATAGCTGAGCAGATCTCATGCTATCTTTTGCTCACACGTTCTCACAGAAAGACCGTTTTGTTGTTGACGTGAACGTGTAGATCCGCCCAATGGAGCCCCCAGACGTGCCAAGATCGATGGTGATCAAATCGGCCGGTCCCTATTTATCCTGTCTGACATTTGACTTCTGCGCCAAGTGGAGCAGCTCCTCGGTGTGTCTGGGCGCCCCTGTGTGTCGGTTGCAGCTGTCGTCATCGGGGACAGGGGGTGGGGCTGGGGGGGGCCCGGGTGATAAGGTAGGGGGGGGGGGGGTTGTAGCTTCTTCTAGGAACAGTCTGCAAATTCCACCAGTTAATAGCCGCGCGATGCTAAGTTAGAGGAGAAGCTAGAACGATTGTTGTTAACATTCCCTCCTTTCCTCAACCACCCCCCTCCCCCCCCACCCCCCGCCCCCTACACCAACCCCCACCGCCGTCTCCATCATCCTCTTCCCTCACTCTTTTTTTTCGCATTCGCGAGTAGAATAATGATAATAATAATCATGATAATAATCATCATCATAATAATGATACTACTACTACTAATAATGATGATGATAATAATAATAAAATTAATGTTAATAGATGATAATGAATGTAATAATAATAATAATAATGATAATAATAATAACAATACCACTGCTGCTACTACTAATGCTACAACTACTGCAACTAAGAATAATGATAATAATCATTGTTAATCAAAGGCTTTTTTCTAATTCTATGGAAATGTCCAGACCATGTTCATAACATCCTAGGAGGAATCCGTTATCAAGCAGTAAGCAGTTTACCTACACAAAGCTTTCAGAACTGCATGGTTGAGTGAGTGTATACATGTTTGTGATTCAGAAGTGCTGGCACTTGTGTTTATTTGTACAGCTGAATTTCTTGTTTACACCACCCCTTCAAGAGGGGCCATGACCTGAACTGAATAAAGTATTCCAGTCCCCTCCCCCCCTCTCTGTCTCTCTCTGTCTCTCTCTGTCTCTCTGTCTCTCTCTCTCTCTCTCTCTCTCTCTCTCTCTCTCTCTCTCTCACTGTTCATCCCTTTTTCCTCTAAATGTTTTGATAGTTTACTTCTTTTTCGTTTTTCATGTTTTTTCTTCATCTTTTCGAGCGCTGGGCTTATATTTTTAATGTGTGTTCCTTCAGAAAATATAAATGATTTATACATCCATTCTGTACAGTCTCTTGTTGATTCGATTCATTTATTCTTTCTTTCTTTCTTTCTTGCCTTTCCAACTGATCTAGCGATAGTCTCACAAGTTTGTGAACGTGCAAGTTAAAGAATAAAACTAAAATCTTTGCGGACAGGCCCATCCATTATCCCCATGGAGCTTCTTGGGAGACCCGGACTGTCCGGGGCAGCAACTCCCAGAGGACATCTGCATCTTTTACACAGTTTGCGGCTATATTTTGCTTTGTAATTTTTTTTTTTTTTATGCAAACCTCGGTTAGGTTCACCAGCGCTTTGGGTTTATGCGCAGGTCGGGAATCTGTGGATGTAGTGTAGCGTGTATGGATCAGTCCGCACGCTTTGAAACCTCCTTGAAACTGAAAACTGAAACCAGAAGTTGTAGCACTGTCTGCCTCATTCCTGCAGTTTTACAGACGCGTTCTGCTAAAGATCAGTTTAAAACTCCCTTTTTTTCTTTTCTTTTTTTTCTTTTATTTGGGGGTGGGGTGAATATTTCACAATAGATAAACATAACATGAATAAAATCTTACACAAAGTCCTGCCCTCGTGCAAATACATTTTGATTAATGTGTTAAAGGTCAGTTGAAAGGTCCGGAGAGACTGACCGCTGCTGTGGTCAGCGTCTTTGTGCCTCCCTCCGTTCTGAAAGCCCAATGTCGAACCTGCCACTCCTGATTTCCTGCACTGACAAGGACGATGGCTGGAACCAATAGAATTTGCATCCCTATTTGCTGGCAAATGGAATGTCCAAAACCGGCGTCTTCAGTGACATAAAGAGTAAGAAAGAAATGGGAAAAAACTTTCAGGAACAAGAGCAACATTCACCCCAGAGAAACTTGGCTGGCTTTTTGTCAAGTTAAATCAAGTCAAGATTTTTATTCCAAAAATTCCCCATGGGGGCACATTGAAAGAAACAAAATAAGCAAAATGCAAACAGTACGTGGCGACAATGCGTGTGGCGATATCACACAGCACATAACGGACTTGTCATTACGTAAATGAAATACTGCTGTGTTTAGAGCATTATCTGAACACAAAAACATCTAATTCCAAATAACTCAAATTGCGTGCGCGAACAATTAAAAAAAAAAAAAAAAAACAACAAAAAAAAAAAACAACTAGCCAAAGTGTATAGAAATCTAGCCGAGTAGAATACTCATTTACCCAGCAACGTGTGACGTCAATCGCTGACGTCATTTGTCATTCTGTGGCAGGCAGCCTGCTGTAATTCTTTTTATTCTTATTTCTTTATTGGTAGTATGGTTGGTGATCCCTCTACCCAATGTGTCCCACCACTCCACCGTTACCGTTAGCTCTGTGTGTGTGTGTGTGTGTGTGTGTGTGTGTGTGTGTGTATTTGTATTTCTTTTTATCACAACAGATTTCTCTGTGTGAAATTCGGGCTGCTCTCCCCAGGGAGAGCGCGTCGCTACACAACAGCGCCACGCATCTTTTTTTTTTTTTTTTCCTGCATGCAGTTTGATTTGTTTTTCCTATCGAAGTGGATTTTCTACAGAATTTTGGCAGGAACAACCTTATTGTTGCCATGGGTTCTTTTACGTGCGCTAAGTGCATGCTGCACACGGAACCTCGGTTTATCGTCTCATCCGAATGACTAGCGTCCAGACAACCACTCAAGGTCTAGTAGAAGGGGAGAAAATACCGACGGCCGAGCCGTGATTGTGTGTGTGTGTGTGTGTGTGTGTGTGTGTGTGTGTGTGTGTATTTTTCTCAATACACCCCCTCACACACACACACCTTCCCACATCCAACCCCTCGTCCATTCTCCACATCTGTTGTCTCAGTATGTATGTGTGCTGTAATGAATGAATGTGTATGTGTGTGTATAAATCACCCTGCAGTGAATAGACAATGAACTGAGGAGAAGGAGGAGGAGGAGGGAAGGAAGGAAGAAGAAGAACATGAATGGATGGCGCTAGGGTGGTGGAATATCGGAGATGAGGGGTTGACAACTGTACAGTTTCAGTTTCAGTTTCTCGAGGAGGCGTCACTGCGTTCGGACAAATCCATATACGTTACACCACATCTGCAAAGGCAGGTGCCTGACCAGCAGCATAACCCAACCGCTTAGTCAGGCCTTGAGTGCATGCTTACGTAACTGTGTACTTGTCAGAGTTTATTTCTTCTGCAGAATTTTTGACAGAAAACAAGCTTATGTTGCCTTGGGTTCTTTTACAGTGCGCCAAGTGCGTGCTACACACGGGACTTTGGTTTATCCTCCGAATGACCATAGGCTCACTTTGATTTTACAGTCACGCAAGAGAAGGAGAAATGGGCAAGACCGAGATTCGAACCCAGACCCTCACGGACACTGTGGTGGCAGATAATCGTCTTAACCATTCTGCTGCCTCACTCCTACATTATCACAGGCATTCACTGCAGTCATGCCGCCCACAGACCAACAGGCAATACATACTCTGTGTTGACAGATAAGTGTCTGACAGCTGTTTAAAGAAGAAAACGTAGAAGTAGTTGTAGTAGTTGACCGCCGTTCTTTCTCTGTTTCTGGACCTTGCAATTGGAATGAACTTCCTCTTTCGCTTCGTCAAGTCTCCACACTCAGCTCTTTCAAGTCTGGCCTTAAAACCCACCTCTTCCCAAAATAGCCTCCCTTCCCTGCCTCTTCCTTGTCTTCAGTTTCTCCAGTTTTTAGAGTTAGGCATACGTGTGAATGCGCTTTGATTTGTCTCTGCACAAGATTCAGCGCTATATAAATACCATTAGTAGTAGTAGTAGTAGTCAGGGTTACACGGTTATTTTTTTCAAAGATGAGCCGCCTTCCCTCCCAGGCTGACGAGTCCAGTCTGCACGAGTCACGCAACTGGTTATCAGGCACCAGTAACCCGTCTTCGCCCCTTCCTTCAGTACAAAAAAAGAAAGAAAGAAAAGGCACGCCTCCGCCGTGCCAGGAACCAAGGCTGCAAGAAAAGAAGGCTCAGAGCTGGACGATGGTTGTCAGAGGCTATCCCAGATGCATGCCACAGGCAACAGAAGCCATTATTCCACACACACCTCCCCCCGCCACCCCCCCCCCCCCCCCCCCCCCCCCCCCCCCCCACACACACACACACACAGCCTCTCTCCCGGCTACAGCAACATTTGATGTCCTCCTTGGATACAGCTCACCTCGAGTTAACGACTCAGTTAGGGTTCTGGTGCCATGTATGTCAGGAAAAAACTGCGTGGAAACCTGGGGTTTTTTTTGTTTGTTTGTTTGTTTTTGTTTTTGTTTTTTTAGGGGAGGTGAGGGGGGGTGTCGTTGCTGTTGCTTGTGGTGTTTGTTGTTTTTGTGGGGGTTTCTTTGGAGGTTGTTTTGTTTCTTTTAACACTGGATGTAGTACACAAGATTATTGCTACCACACACACACACACACACACACACACACACACACACACACACACACACACACACGCTGATGCGTTCCCATACACATAAACACATACACTGCACATACCTCTTTTTTGTCGTCTAAAATCACTACAGTGAACAGACGTTAAATTAATAATGACCAACCAACATACGCTGAGGCTATCGACAGAATGAAAGCAGTTAATGACTTCTTGTCGGACAGAATACGTACGTCTGAGTGCACGCGCGCGGGTGTGTGTGTGGGAGGGAAGGGACAGTTGTGGGGGTAGGGCTGGGTGCTCAAGTGATGATGCAAACAACCAATAATACGAAATGTGTTCACTGATACGTTTTCTTCCCCGCCCCTCCATCCCTCCCCCAACCCTCCGTGTGTCTGAAAGGCGTTTTAACATGATGCCATGACAGGACTCAATGACACAATCGACAATATCACAGCGACATCTCTGTCTCACAACGCTGGAATTCCTCCCCCACGGCCCCTCCCCCACCCCACCACCACCGCCCTCTACCCTCCCCCATTCAGTCATCCCCCCTCACCCCCCTCCTCTCCCCCCCCCTCCCCCACATACGCACACACACACCAGTTGTGCGTCGTCACAATGCAAGCAGTGTAAACGACAATCGGCAACAGAAGCAAAACCGTGTTGCATGCTGCACTAAACTATTTTCGGCCGAGAAATCAACGGACTTTTTGACACAAGAATCAGGTTAAACGTTGTCGTGGCTCTGTGTGTGTGTGTGTGTGTGTGTGTGAGAGGGGAAGGGGATGGAGGAACGAAGGATAAGGGTGGGGGTGTCATAACCATGCATGACGTCTTCCGGAGAAAGCGTGCACGTGAGACACCGGTAAAAGCAGTGGGTAAAAACAAAAAATGGCTTGGAGTCACGAACTGCTTTCGCGTGTGTGTTTTCTGACCAAACTGTGAGTTGCTCTCTTAAGAGCATTCCCCAGCGGTACTCTTTTGTGCTCATGATTAATGATATTGGATGTAGACATCCGTCCATTACACAGCCTGTATTATAATTTTTGCCGTGTCGTCGCAAAAAAAAAAAAAAAAAAAAAAAAAAAGACACACAGACAATCAACGCCAGTCTGAATGTGAATGGACATGGCATGGAGAGCATTATCCAAATGAAGAGAAACTTGGGTGTGGGATTTGCTTACATCTGCTGGCGTGTGTAAAGACAACACAAACGCTGACGTAAAGAGAATGCAAACACTGGAATGAGTACAACTGAAACCTTGATACTAAGAGAATACAAATACACAAAGACAACATAGACCCGGACATAACGACAACACAAACACGGACATCAAGACAACACAGACACGGACATCAAGACAACAAACAGTGTCGTGTTCTGTGTCTTTTTCTACGTTTCTATTTTCTGGTTTGGTTATTTTTGTTGTTTCTTGTTTTTTGTTGTCTTTGTGTGTATGTGTGTTGTTGTTGTTGTTGCTGCTGTTGTTTGTTGTTTTTTAGAAACACCCTTGCAGGTTGTTACTGCACTGTGCATGTAATACAACTGCCAAATGTGTCATAAGTTTACATTCTGTTATTCTAATGTGGTGTGTAAACTGCAACTTTTTAGGTGGTGATGATGTTCAAGGCAAAATATTACCTTCCACGCAAGGGAAAAGCAAACAAAACAAACAGACCAATAAACAACGCGAAGCTGTTTATACATATAAAGCATGACTCACTCATCTTCTTTTTATTCTCCTCCTACTTCTCTTCTTCGT